>NC_141700.1:40277309-40788732 GCF_964263255.1 Lissotriton vulgaris
CAGGCGGGACCAGGCCTCCTAAGATGTCTCGCTGCCTTTCCAGGCTGAGCAGAGCCGCGTTGCTGCTGACATTTATTTATTTATAAAGTTTTATATAGCGCAAACAAGATCCCGAGGGATATCGGCGCTCTTTCCAATAGGTCGGAAGGCAGGACATAAGTGCAAAAGCGACAACAGGTCAGAGTAAAAAAACATTAGGTGCCTGCATTGCTGTCCACAAAGTGCAAATCCATTTAATAGAGATGGACTTTTGTGCAAGACAGCGGGTGAATGACGATTCAGGATCCTGTACAGAATCGAGGGGTGGCAGGGGCGTGATTACATACATTGTGTACCTTGTAAACTCCCTACAGTGGAGTGATGGAGCGTGTGACACAAGGGGTTGTTCTGTTGAGCCTCACCACTGTCTACTCTGCTGTGTATCATAAAGGGCGTAAAATGAAGGTGAACCACGCCGGAGTCGAACCATTGGCTGGCATGGGCCTTGAAATTATATGGCACTCAACACTAATGCTGGAAGCTTCAGAGCCGGTGTCATGCTGGGTCACCACCTCCGAGGATATACAAACATTGCCCCCTTGTCCAGTTCCTTTCTTCTGCAATCCAAGACCTACTCCTGAGGCCCAATCGCATTCTCTGGTGATACAGAGGCGGTTTCATAAGAGGAAGATTGGACTTTCTGGAAACCCAGACCCATCAAAGATTCAGCTTAGGAAAAGGTTTTAAAGCGTCCAGTCAAAAGTCAAGGCCATCCTATGTTCACCAGGTTGCACGCTTTATTCCTCTGGTTAGAAGTGCGTGGTTCTCGTGACCTGTTCTACGACCACACAGCTACTGGAGTGTTGTGTCTTCGCCTCCTGCGCTATAGTGTTAGCAAAATGATATTCGAATGTTTGTCATCTTTCCTTTCCACTCTGTCTTCCACTTAGCAAATTCCTTTAAACAAAGTTTTTTTTAAATAAAATATACACAATGTAGATTTTCTCTTTCCACTCTTGTAGATGAAACCCTGACACAGCGCACACTTTGCGACGCCTCTCGTCCAGGGGCACTGGAATTAAGCAGCAGCTTTTTTTTTTTGCATCATTATGGACTTGTGGCGTTTTCCACTGAATCCTCCTTCTGCTAAACAATTATCAGATTTTACCAAAAAAAGGTGTTTCTAACACAAACAAATCACAAGTTAATTAAACAATTTTCTATCCTGGCTCCTCTCAAAAGGAGACCACTAGCGAAAGGTTACTGGTAACCTTTCAGTATTTAACGTGTTAATCTGGTGCTATTGAGGTGCAACTTTGTCCAAACAACATTAATAGGTGTTGAAATGACAAAATAATACTGAGGCACATTGTGCTGCATTTTGCCTCATAACTTGCCTGATCTTGCAGTATACTTTTGACAAGCCGGCTGCATATTTTGGCCTTTATTGCAGCATAATTCTAGTGGCCTAGCTTGAGCCTGTCTGAGGAAGGAGCTCTAAATTTGTTCCCACTTGACAGGTTTAAGGAGAACCTGCCCTGAACGTACGAGCAACAACAAATATTATTTCCAAACATTACATTATTCATCCTTTTTGAATCCGAGGGAATACATCTGTTGAAAAAACAGTGAATAAGGGGGTAGTCCTTCAAATTGGAATCCTGTTTTAAAAGTGTGAATCAGCAGGGTCCTAAATTTGGGAATTGAGATTTGTAGCGTTAATCACACTCATGCAAATGGGATCTTGGAAAGTCTAACTGGAAGAAATCCTGAGGTCCGCAAACCACACTCGCCACATTTTTAGAACCAGAATCAGGATAATAGGGGTGTCTGGAAGCAAAACTGCATCTTCTCTGAGACGAACTGTGTTATTGCACTTGCCACAGTGGAACGGCCAACATTTACCTAAAGCAAATAAAGCATCAAGGTGGGAAAACCTAAGAAAAGAATGTCATCTAGGAGAAAAAGGTTTGTCCCACAAAACAGAAACGGGGCTGAGAACCCTAAATGACAAAATCCCAGATATAAATAATACCATGTGGTAAGGTATTTTCTATCTGAACAACTGAGGTTAGCCAACTTGCTTGATGACAACCAGACTTCCTTTGTGAAAGCGGGAATTAAATGGCTTCACCGAAAGGGAAACCTCAACAAGCATTGGAAATGCAATAGGTCTCGCAGCATTAGAGTTAGTGCTTTTAGAATTGTTTATGGGTTTTTTTGTAAATCTTTAGCATTTTTGTTTCCTGTAGCCAATGCTAAAGAATAAAAAAAAAAAAGCCATAAACATTTCTAAAAGCTCTAACTCAAATGCTCCGAGACCTATTGCACTGTGTGAGGGTGAGGGGTTGAGGGTGAGTGAGGGTGAGTGAGGGTGAGTGAGGGTGAGGGTGGGTGAGGGTGAGTGAGGGGTTGAGGGTGAGTGAGGGTGAGGGGTTGAGGGTGAGTGAGAGTGAGAGTGAGTGAGGGTGAGTGAGGGTGAGTGAGGGTGAGTGAGGGTGAGTGAGGGTGAGTGAGGGTGAGTGAGGGTGAGTGAGGGTGAGTGAGGGTGAGTGAGGGTGAGTGAGGGTGAGTGAGGGTGAGTGAGGGTGAGTGAGGGTGAGTGAGGGTGAGTGAGGGTGAGTGAGGGTGAGTGAGGGTGAGGGTGAGTGAGAGTGAGGGTGAGGTATTGAGGGTGAGTGAGGGTAGAGGGTGAGAGAGGGTGAGGGTGAGTGAGTGTGAGGTGTTGAGGGTGAGTGAGGGTGAGGCGTTGAGGGTGAGTGTGGGTGAGGGTGAGGTGTTGAAGGTGAGTGAGGGTGAGGGTGGGTGAGGGTGAGGGGTTTAAAATGTTACTCAACAAGTGATTAAATTGCATCCTAAAGTACGTAACAGCTTTTTACTAACAGAGCCCCTTCTATCACTCAGAGTAAAATATTTATTGAAATGTTGCAATTTGCACTTAGCACAAAAAAGTCTATGTGCACACTTATAATAAAAGGTGCCCCTCTTTTATTATGTGCATTCCGGTGATGATAAGGTTTTTTTCAAGCACAGCAGTGAACTGAAAGAATTTGCTGCAGTGGTGTGTTTACCAAAACATATGGTAATAGCATGCGAGATAGTTTGTTTAAACGCTCTCTCCAAATATTTGTAGGTGAAAGGTATAAATCCATACAGGGCCTGCCTAGCATTCCATCCTTTTGAAGTAGACAAACAAGAACCACGGCGTTGGCTAACAAGCCAGTATATAAGTAAAAAGCGCTTGTGTTTTTTTGCAGTGCTGTAACAATGGAAACGATTATTCCACATTACATTCGTACAGAATTCCACCCTAACAATTGTCAAGCAAAAGCTTAGAATATGGAGTGGCGTGTGTAAAATCATCTGTAATCAGGCTTATTACAATACGGAAGTTAAGCTCTTTCTTTCGAAAATGTAGCCTACTTTAAAGCTGTTAAAAAATGTAGCTCATGTCATAACAACAAACGTAACTATAGACTGCTTGGGTAAATTAACAAAAGGCACATCGAGTTTTCCCGCGCTCACTTGACACAGTCGATCATCGGACAGAGTATTCTGAAATAGGACAGCAGTTTCTAGCTACGATTCTCAGGAAAAAATATTTAGGACTAATAGGTCCTGTACTGGGAAAGGCACTTTATATCAAAAACAGTTGCTGCAATGAAAGCAAAAGGTCTGTATTAAACAATGGGCAAGCGCATAGCTCATAATTCATTACAGAATCACTTCATTATGACCCTAAGAGTACTGTTATGGATATGAGTGAGAATTCTTGCATACAATGACGTCAGTGTGATTCAAATGCCACTCATCTTGGTGTATATGCGCACTGTATAATGTGTCTAAACACCATATCACGTGATGCCCTGAGGAGGTAACCCGTCATACCTCCCTTTTAAAATGGACCCGATTCGTGCTGGAAATATTGTTGCGTGATCATCGTGTGGAGGCGCCATCCGTGTGCTGACGTCATGCGTGTGTAGTGCTCACCTTCGATTGTAAAGTGACGAATGAATGAATACCCTTGAAATAAACACACTGACGTGGATCAGCCGTGTTCCTTCATAGACGGGTGGGGCTCTCGAGTCAGTCGCAGACCCGCTGGAGCTTTGCAAACATTAGAACCAGCATTCGGGGGCAATTGTCTTGTGGGGCCGAGAGATCCAGGCTTTTGCACATAGCGCCACGACCGTAGCCATGCTCCCTACAACAGCTAAAACTAAAGCCGCTTCGTACTTGAGACTGAAAATTGTGCAGAAGTAAAACCGTGAACTCCCTGGAGTTTAATGCAAAGCTTTTGGAGCAGATAGAACAAGCGGCTGCTTTACTCCTGAGCAATACTCTGCAGGGTTTCTGGGAAGGGCAGGAGTACAGCTGGTGTGACGTGTCAGAGGGCGGAGAGGTGCACTTCAGTGAAAGAACGCAGAGGGTCGTAGAGGACAGGAGGTATGGTGAAGCAACAGGAGGGTGTGGGGGAAGCAACACGAGTGGGGGAGCAATCTAATGGACAGAAAGAGCAACGTGCACGTTGAGTGAGACCGAAACTGGAGCAGGCAGAGGAGAGGCACACCAGCATGAGGGTACAACACGTGAGAGCGGAGGAGAATGAGCACACATGGGAGACAGCTGGAAAACACATGCACTAGTGGAGTGCGTAAACAAACCAAACTATAGCAGCGCATGAAAAATGTACAGTGGAAGCATACTAGTATTGTGTCCATGCTGCAGATGAACAGGAAGCAAAGCCACGCAAGTCTTAGAATAAGAAGCAAGCTAATGAGTGGCAATGACGCCAGCCAGTGGTAAGCAATGGGCGGAGTCCAATCTAACAATACGTCTCGTAGTGGACGGTGCAAATGCTGCGTAGCAGGTCAGAGCTAAAAATGAAGATTTGTTTCAGCATTAAAGTACACAATGGAGACACTAATGGGTGAGGGGAAAACCGTGCACGGGGGAGAAGCACAAGGGGGAGAGAACAGCGCAGAGGGGCGGGGGAGAAGCACAAGGGAGAGAGCAGCGCAGAGGGGCGGGGGAGAAGCACAAGGGGGAGAGAGCAGCGCAGAGGGGCGGGGGAGAAGGACATGAGAGAGAGAGAGAGACGCATACCTGTGTGAGACAGCAACAGGGAGCGTTGCGAGTGGCATACAAGACGGAGGGAAGAGAGGGGAGGGGGGAGGAGAAATGCGACACGGCGGGAAGGGGAGGGGGCGGAGCGGGTAAACAAAGACGGACGTGCACGCGCTTTTAAGCTCAATGCGCATGCGCATTGAGCTTAAAAGTCACGGGCACTGCAAGGAATCGCCACGATTCCTTGCAGTGTGGATAAAGAGTAGATAAGTCCCAATACTCTCGCCTTGCTCGATGCGCATGCGCATCGACAGGCGAGACCTAAAAAGTGGACTGGTAAAGAGTGAAAGACGAAAAAGAACATGGCACATTGCATGGGGTGCGGCCCGCACTATCAGGCCATTGGGATAGTTTAGAGGTGACAACTCAATGTGTTACACCAGGATATTGAAAGTAAGAAATATGCGGTATAATATTTAGGAGATGCTGGGAGAGGGCAATAGACCGGAGGAGTGAAAGTAAAATCCTCACTGTAAGGAGACCTCTGGATCCCCTGATGCCAGATTATGGTGCGCCTCTTTACTGGATCGCTTGTGCATATTCCTTGTGGAATAACCTCGCTTTAGATTGTGGCCCAGTCTCTTCTAAAGTGGTGAGTGTGTGACCTGGAGACTAGCTTGGTGGGTGTTAAAATTCTCTATTTAATACCTACTTCTTAAGGTCTTTCCTCAGGGGTGGCATGAAGTTAATGTTCAAATGTGGGGCATAAGGACATTGTCCTAGTACTGTAGTCCCTGTTGTGCTGCTAATTTTGTGTTGCCTTAGGTTAGTGTTGGAGTCCGGTTCAGGAACCTGCTTTCCAGTGTAATCTATTCCTGTATCACCAGAGGCTCGGAAGTTGGTGCGAATAATTATGAACTGGCTTCTTTGCACTAACAGATGTGACGTGATTGGTTCCTTTGTTTATGCCTGATGCCACCGTATGATCTTGAATCCTTTGGAGGTTCTACACTTTTCTTTTTCGGCACTGCTGAGATGTTTACGGCATTTAAAGCAGGATAATGCTGAGTCCTGCTGAGCTCCAGCCAGTCTTTGTGATGGAGGAGGTGGAGAGTTCTCTTCAGTGTCCAGACCTGGAAGTCCAAGCTCTCTGTAGCCCTTGAGATCTGCAGCAAGAAGGGAAAGGTGTGTCCTGAAGCAGAGTCCTGTGTTTCTTGCTTGTTATAGGAGAGGGAGTGAGGGGTCTGTCTGGTGCTTCGCCTATAAACATGATCTTGGGTTTGACGCCCAGTATGCACGTTGATATTGAACGGTTGAAGCAATATTGAGGTGTCTTGCAATGGACACCACTGGCGACAAGCGTATTTCAGAAGATAAGTTTGCTGCTTCCGGTTTGTTGCCTTCACTCTTGACCGGTGTGGTCCTTCCTGCCCTGTGCCCATTAATTGTTGAGAAGGATCTGGTCAAGGGCACCCCTTTGGCGCTGGTTTTTAGAGAATCTTTTCCCTAAATTCCTCAGAAGTCCAACAAAAGCCATTGTGTTTAACTGTTTAAAGAATACAAAATTAATCTCAGACTTTGTTTCCCTTTCTTTATCTGTTCTCGTTGTATGGGTTCGCCCTGTCAGGAGGGTCACCTAGTCCATTGTTCAGCATCCATGCTTTGGACACTGACATTTAAAAAGCAGTAAGTGAAGCATTTGAAGTCTCAAATTCTAGTTCTAGAGGTTGATTTGTCGGTCTGTAGGCAGAGCTTCCAGGCGCCTTGTAAAATGTGTAGATTTCCAACCACCAATATATGGCCTACGTAAATCAGGTCATTTCTACTTGTAACTTCTTGCTTCGCGTGATCAGGAAAATAGCTGTTTCTTCCTCCTAATCTGTTGAGAACAGTTGTTATGGGCCTTGTAATGTCGAGGATGGACTATTGCAATGGTCTATATATACATTTTCCAAAAGCTCCCCTGAAAACACTTCAGATTCTTCAAAACTCAGCGGCCGGGAGGTTGATGAAACTCCTGAGATTCCATGCTGCCGCCCTAGCCTTGGTGATTCTACACTGGCTCCCTGTTCACAAGAGGATAATGTTCAAAGCTCCTTGTATCACCTACAAAGTGCTCCAGGGACCTGGTCCAGCTTTTCTAAGAGAGAAGCTTAATGGTGTGACCCTGATAGGACTCTTCGTTCCAGTGCGGCTAGAAATCTGGTGGTGCTGTCGTACAAATTTGTCTCTTAGGGAGGTAGGAGTTTTGTGGTTCGCACCGCTTGAAACTGGTACTAGCTTTCTCTGGAAATAAAATGTGCTTCCTCCGTTCTGAGCTTTTGCACGTCTTTAAAAACCTGTTTTTTTAATGAAACAATAACTGATCTTTCTGTTACCATGTTACTTCGCGCCAAGACGCCTTAGGGTATTTGTTCGAATCAAATCAAAGGAATCAGCAGGCGAATGAGAGCACGTTTTCCACATGGGATGTTTTATCTTTGGATTGATTCCGTGTCGGATATCAGTGGGGTATATTTCTAATATTCAGATTTATGTACTCGCTGTAGACCGGAACAGAGACCTCTTTGTTAGTAGGCGACAGAGCTCACCTGCTTGTATTGTTGGACTGGGAAAGAGAAAGTCTGGACATCACAGCAAAATAGTAAGTGGAGAAGCAAAGTATAAACTGAACCTGCCTTATAATGTTGCAAAAATCTTTTACATATGAATACGCCATTATAAGACCCCTTGTCAAAGCTGCAAAAGCACTCTTCACACACCACAGTCTAAACCAAAATGCTCCAAGCCAGAGGTTTAGATGCTGTTGTGAGTTGATCTGTGACTTTCGAACCACAAGTCGTGGCAGGGGACAAACAACCTTTTGTGTTGCTCACTGCTTGCTTTAGGATTTCTTGTTATTGTCTTGTTATTGTCTCAGAACACGGTGCTGCGCTTACCACTGCCATGTATTGTTGCACTCTGATGCCTTTGTGGTGTAGTCCGTGTTATGAGGGCTAATGGTGCTTAAACATGCTTGTTTTCTTTTATGGGTTTCTCCATGTAGGTTTTTCAATGGCATCAGCTTTGCCATTTCTTTTTAATTCATTGTTTGATGCCAAATGTCTTTCTGTTGATTGGCACCGATAAAGGAACCAGTTGAGCAGGTCGAACGATATGTCTCCATTTTCATTTATTGATCCAACCCTGTTGATTGGTCTGGTTTTATCTCTATTTATGTTTTTGCTTCAGTTTAGTTCCTTTCCTTGATGGGCGCCCCCGCACTCCACAAATGTGATGTCACTGCGTCTGCTGGCATCCGCATAGCGTAGCGCGCCTAATCACAGCTCTGCATTGTAGGTGTAAGGTGCAATACCACACAGAACAACAAGCACTGGCGTTGCCAATAGGTATCGCAGTAGAAAAGTTGGAGCTATTACAATTGCAAATAACAATGCCTTTTATTTTTGTTTTCATTTTAAAAACATAAAGGGCTTTGTCATTTACAAAACCAATAGCTCCAACTTTCCTACTGCGAGACCTATTGGCAACACCAGTGCTTGTTGTTTTTGTTTTTAATGAATGGTAAACTTTTTTTATGCTATGACTACGATAAATTATTCATTACGGCCAATGAATGGCTTGTTGCCAATGAAATCTGAAAAGTTTGCTACTTGTGGCAGGGGTCTTTGTACCCTCTCCACCCCAATTAAACTTTTGGTGTCGCAAGCTACACATACACGTCAGTTACTGTAAATGTCATGTCTGCGTACCTGTCAACTCGGAGGGTGACACCCTCTTTTATTAATGATATTCATTCTTGTAAAGCACCTCTCTCTATGTAGGATCACTCTTCGAGCACCCTTTGTATTGCTCATCGGAATGTTTTTTTCCTCCGTTCATTGTAATGGATTAGTGTCTTAAGTATCTGACCTCGTCGACATTACTGATGTTTGTAACTCAAAATAAGGGCAGTGTCATTGGCCATTGGGTGGTGCGGTGCAAGCTACGACATTAGTCTTCTCACTTGTCGTCAAATGGTAAATTAACATTTAATCTTACGTAAAGTGTCTGGTTCGGGGGATCATATTAGGCCAGTGGCCACCTTGTCAGGGATACTTTTACTGTTTAACAGATTGTGTACCTGTCTTGTCCATGTGTGCCCCTTACCCTTGATCATGAATGCGCCACCTGACAGAGTCGAACCCACACCGGCAGCTGAGTGAACCTGGCCGCTGGAGTGGTTCCTCAGCTGCAGCCTCAGCCTCTCCAGAGCACACCAGCAGCCGTATTAGCTAAAATCATGCCGACTGCGGTGTTGTAGTGGGCTGGCTCGCCCGGGAGAGTCTGGGTTGTGGGCACCAGCTACCAGCAGGCGTGATACCGCTGCAAAAAAGTAAGTGCCTGCAGTTGTGTTACTAAGTCAAATGCTTATGCAGGCTTAGGATAGATAGAAATATCGAGCAACGCAGGATAGCGACCTTCTTTCTGTCTCTCAAGCATGCCGTTTCTGTCTTGTTTAACCGATGGCTGGGGAGGGGGGGGGGAATCTATGGCCCGCTCTTAGATTCACCCTGTAAGTGGTAGGGAGAAGCAATTCAGCAACTGAAATGCTGTGTGATCACATACATTGCACTTTAATTATAGTCATGTTTCACAGCAGTTTCAAGTGCGCCTACTTGTTTGCAATTAATCATGGGTGCGGATTGTTTGTTTCTTGTGGCCATGTTGTGGTGTTGTGCTGTTTTTTGGGACGTGACGCCTTAGGAACAGGCAGAGGGAAGATGCAGCCAGCGCTGTAGTGACTCTCACAGGCATGACCTGTTACCACAGAGCGGTGAAGCGAAGGAGCATGCCTGTAGACTGGTAACGTGCTGCTATTAGTTTGCAGACTTCAGGAACTCACCCCACATCTGCAGGCTGCCTACAAGCAAGAAGGGGCAGTGCCGTGCAGAGGACGGTTTATAGGGCTAAGCAGTGGCTTGCAGCAGCTCGCCAGCTCCCGGGGCACATTCGTCCTTCATTGCCCTGTTTACAAATGCAATGCACGAGGCGTCTTGTGACGGAAGCCGGATGGGGGCGGGAGAGCCTGGGGCGGGATTCCGAGTGAGGGGAGGCAGGCGGATTAGGAGGGAAGCTGTATGAGGGCGGGAGAGCCTGGTGGGGGGGCGTGAATAAACAAGCATTGCCGGGAAACTGAAAGTACGGCCGGCCTGCGGCCGGCCATGATTCAATTAGGGGAGGAGAAGCTGCAGAGCGCACGCTGGGCGAAGCCCTTTGATGTGCTCTGCGGCCGTGAATGCATGTGCTTGTTTGGTCACGTGATTCACGTGAACTCAATGAAAACCGCAGCGCAAGAAGCCCTTGGTTTCACGAGGATTTTCGAGACATGAATTCTCGCTCCGCTCAATGCGCTTGCGCGCATTGATAGGTCGCGAGACCTAAAAATGAAAATTAAATGTTCAGCTTCATTCCAGACCTTCCTCTGTTTTTAAACCACTGGGTCGATTCGCAGGGCTCGCCTCTAAAAAGCTTTGAATCTTCTCCACTATCTTTCCTCCCGCACTGGGTAGTTTTCTTGATTTTTGGGGTTCACAGATCCTTCCAGTAACCCTGGAGATCCGTTATGGTCCCTTGTTTCTGAGTGGTTCTTTTCCACAGTCTGTGCTGGAGTAGGCCTTCCTGTGGGTGGAATAGAAGCTTTCGACAGGCGGGGAAGTATTCAGGAGTAAGTTTGGTCCATACTGGCCTTTTTTCCATGAGGACAGATTGTGCCCCCTCCTCTGCCCTACAAACGACCTTGAATTTTAAAAATTGTTCTATACCCGCTCCATGGACGGTGCATGCACCTACCTACAAGCACCCAGGCTAGGGCGCTGCCCCACAATGCACGGAGCCCCACCCTCGCGCCGCCTCTCCTGCCATCCAAATGTACATTTATGAGATGGGAAGTCCGCCATTGCTTGGAATTTCTTGCCCTCGCAACTGCATTTCTAAAATGTAATGTCTCTAATTGAGTGCCTGAAATTGTTGAATTTCGATTTATTTGTGCGAGCCTTTTTTTGTGTGTGCATTTTTAAGTTACACTTGGGTGGCCACAGCGGTGTTTACCCTCTGGGGATGCCTGCAGAAGGGTCATGCCCTGGCTGACCCCTGACGTAGGAGGCTGCCCCGGGGCATGCGGGCCTCTGGGGTGACCTCAGCAGCATGGACAAACTTCCTGTGGCCTCTTTACACGACGGGACGGAGAGACCCCCGTGATGGATGGAGGTATGCCTTGAGCCGAGGAAAGTCTGGCACATTATAGTGTGGTAACTGCAAGTCCCCTCTGATTTAATGCCTCATTTTTGTGCGGGAATCAGTCACCGGGCTCTTAGTTTCGTTTTTTCTAGCGCCGAAGAGGTGCGCGCAGCTCTATGTAAGCGCTTTAGTGCCGTGAAATGAACGTTCCACAAGCTGCGAGCAGACACTTTAAAGAGCACCTCCCGGCAGGACCAGTCTCTTTGGGCTTTGTACATTGCACGGATGTTGACCCTCTTTTAGTAATAAGAGGGCATGCCTAGGGGTGGCCTAAGCCCTGCCTTACTTCCCCAACCCCCACCGCCGTTACCGTGGTTTCTTTGCGTGAATAGTCTGTTAAATACACAAGATACCACGTGATTGACTCTTGCGGGGGAGCTGTGGGGTAGGGGGCAGCTGCTTACCAGGACATCCGGGTTTCAAAGAGTAGGGGGGCATTGGGTGGGGGCGGTTACCACGTGACCCCACGTCATCATGGACCAGCCTTCAGCCCTGAGCCCCGCTTTTGTAAATCCCCCCTTTCACGTGCATGAATCCAAGGGTGTCAGTCGAAATCATCAATATTGCATCTCTCGGAACGCTTCGATTTTTACAGGAAAGCCCAGGGCTGGAACATGGTGTCCCCGATGGGATCAGCCAGGCCATCTGATTCTTCCCAGAGGGTCCCTCTCCAGTACGGTAAGTAATCTTGTAGGCATAGTATATGGCCTAAAGGGGCTGGGTAATGCAGACTTTGGGGGCGGGGGACGCAGTGCATCGCGAGGGTCGAGGATCCAATAATAAGTAGGGGCCCCCTGAAATTAAATAAGAGGCAGACCGACAGGGAAAAAATGAACTACCAAGCACAAACATGTCTGCCCCCTCTATTTTATACAAGTGGCTCGTAAAGAGTCCATGGTTTATAATAAGCAGAATTGAGCTCACCAAAATGCATCACCAAACCACATAATCAACAGAACCACATAATGGGGAAATGTATATGAATTTTGTAATTTTCTATTTAATAGGTTCATCACAGAAAGATGAACCTAATAAATTATGTGGTTCTGTTGATTATGTGGTTTGGTGATGCATTTTGGTGAGCTCAATTATGCTTATTATAAACCTTGGACTCTTTACGAGCCACTTGTATAAAATAGAGGGGGCAGACATTTTTGTGCTTGGTAGTTCGCGAGGGTCGAGGGACAGAGCATCGCGAGGGTCGAGGGACAGAGCATCGCGAGGGTCGAGGGACAGAGCATCGCGAGGGTCGAGGGACAGAGCATAGCGAGGGTCGAGGGACAGAGCATCGCGAGGGTCGAGGGACAGAGCATCGCGAGGGTCGAGGGACAGAGCATCGCGAGGGTCGAGGGACAGAGCATCGCGAGGGTCGAGGGACAGAGCATCGCGAGGGTCGAGGGACAGAGCATCGCGAGGGTCGAGGGACCGAGCTTTGCGAGGGTCGAGGGACCGAGCTTTGCGAGGGTCGAGGGTCCGAGCTTTGCGAGGGTCGAGGGTCCGAGCTTTGCGAGGGTCAGAGCTTTTCGAGGGTCAGAGCTTTGCGAGGGTCGAGGGGCAGAGCATCGCGAGGGTCGAGGGACAGAACATCGCGAGGTTTGTAGGGCAGGGGAGTGGTTGGAAAGTATTGTTTGATATGGTGTCAGAGGAGACCAGGGTCCGAATGGAAGTTGCAGACCAGGTGCAGGGAGGGCTGGCAGCACATGGACCAGGGAGAAGGGCAGTAGGGTTTCAATGGGCCAGGGGGTGGGGTAGCTACAGGTTCTTCACTTGTATGAGTAGGTGACTTACCGGACAGCAGCAGTAAAGTGCTTCCTGCCTCACAGAGAAGGAAGAGCGCGCCAGCACTAGTGCAAGCTTCACTCCCTCAGAGAGAAGGAAGAATGCACCAGTTCAAGCTTCCGTCTCTCACAGAGAAGGAAGAGTGCACCAGTGCAAGTTTCATTCCCTCACAGAGAAGGAAGAGTGCACCAGTGCAAGCTTCACTCCCTCAGAGAAGGAAGAGTGCACCAGTGCAAGCTTCACTCCCTCAGAGAAGGAAGAGTGTACCAGTGCAAGCTTCACTCCCTCAGAGAAGGAAGAGTGTACCAGTGCAAGCTTCACTCCCTCAGAGAAGGAAGAGTGCACCAGTGCAAGTTTCATTCCCTCACAGAGAAGGAAGAGTGCACCAGTGCAAGCTTCACTCCCTCAGAGAAGGAAGAGTGCACCAGTGCAAGCTTCACTCCCTCAGAGAAGGAAGAGTGTACCAGTGCAAGCTTCACTCCCTCAGAGAAGGAAGAGTGTACCAGTGCAAGCTTCACTCCCTCAGAGAAGAAAGAGTGCACCAGTGAAAGCTTCACTCCCTCAGAGAAGGAAGAGCGCATCAGTGCAAGCTTCACTCCCTCAGAAAAGGAAGAGTGCACCAGTGCAAGCTTCCCTCCTTCACAGAGAAGGAAGAGTGCACCAGTGCAAGTTTCACTCCCTCAGAGAAGGAAGAGCGCACCAGTGCAAGCTTCACTCCCTCAGAGAAGGAAGAGTGTACCAGTGCAAGCTTCAGCTTCACTCCTTCACAGAGAAATAAGAGCGTACCAGTGCAAGCTTCAATCCCTCACAGAGAAGGAAGAGTGCACAAGTGCAAGCTTCACTCCCTCAGAGAAGGAAGAGCGCATCAGTGCAAGCTTCACTCCCTCACAGAGAAGGAAGATTGCACCAGTGCAAGCGTCCCTCCTTCACAAAGAAGGAAGAGTGCACCAGTGCAAGCTTCCCTCTTTCACAAAGAAGGAAGAGTGCACCAGTGCAAGCTTCCCTCCTTCACAAAGAAGGAAGAGTGCACCAGTGCAAGCTTATCTCCTTCACAGAGAAGGAAGAGTGCACCAGTGCAAGCTTCCCTCCCTTAGAGAAGGAAGAGTGCACCAGTGCAAGCTTCCCTCCCTCAGAGAAGGAAGAGTGCACCAGTGCAAGCTTCCCTCCCTCAGAGAAGGAAGAGTGCACCAGTGCAAGCTTCCCTCCCTCAGAGAAGGAAGAGTGCACCAGTGCAAGCTTCCCTCCCTCAGAGAAGGAAGAGTGCACCAGTGCAAGCTTCCCTCCCTCAGAGAGGGAAGAGCGCATCAGTGCAAGCTTCACTCCCTCACAGAGAAGGAAGAGCGCACCAGTGCAAGCTTCAGCTTCACTCCTTCACAGAGAAAGAAGAGCGCACCAGTGCAAGCTTCAGCTTCACTCCCTCAGAGAAGGAAGAGTGCACCAGTGCAAGCTTCACTCCCTCAGAGAAGGAAGAGCGCATCAGTGCAAGCTTCACTCCCTCACAGAGAAGGAAGAGTGCACCAGTGCAAGCTTCACTCCCTCCGAGAAGGAAGAGTGCACCAGTGCAAGCTTCCCTCCTTCACAAAGAAGGAAGAGTGCACCAGTGCAAGCTTCACTCCCTCAGAGAAGGAAGAGTGCACCAGTTCAAGCTTCCCTCCTTCACAGAGAAGGAAGAGTGCACCAGTGCAAGCTTCCCTCCCTCAGAGAAGGAAGAGTGCACCAGTGCAAGCTTCACTCCCTCACAGAGAAGGAAGAGAGCACCAGTGCAAGCTTCACTCCCTCAGAGAAGGAAAAGTGCAC
This sequence comes from Lissotriton vulgaris, assembly GCF_964263255.1. Taxonomy (NCBI): domain Eukaryota; kingdom Metazoa; phylum Chordata; class Amphibia; order Caudata; family Salamandridae; genus Lissotriton; species Lissotriton vulgaris. The sequence goes on from NC_141700.1 coordinate 40,292,211, forward strand.
CAGTGCAAGCTTCACTCCCTCACAGAGAAGGAAGAGCGCACCAGTGCAAGCTTCAATCCCTCACAGAGAAGGAAGAGTGCACAAGTGCAAGCTTTTCCTCCCTCACAGAGAAGGAAGAGCGCACCAGTGCAAGCTTCACTCCCGTAGAGAAGGAAGAGCGCACCAGTGCAAGCTTCCCTACTTCACAGCGAAGGAAGAGCGCACTAGCACCAGTGCAAGCTTTCCTCCCTCACAGAGAAGGTAGATGTTTGTCTTGAATTTCTCACACAATGTGCAGTCCGACCCCCAGCATTGAAGAAGCAGATATTTGCACTGAAGACCTAGTCCTTCCTGGCAGCAATAATTCAACCTTCCCTGCGCACACAGTCTGCACTGGCGGCACAGGGAGGAGACATCCGGTCTGCCAGTTTCTTTACCTGCTGTAGCCCATCTTAGTCTCTGGCGTTAATCAGTGGCCTTCACTCTTCCTCAGCTGTAGTATTTTTAGGTGTAGCTTTACCCAAGTCTTTTTATTTTTACTAAAATTGTATATATTTTATGTGGCTTTTGTCCTTCTCGCTTCAACCCTTGGTCTGTTGCTGTGCCAGTCACATTTTGCTCCTGCCTACTGCAGCATATAGCATGGGGCTGTGCACTTCAGCCATTGGCTACCTTCACTGTGAGTGATGGCCTTCTTTTTCTTTCACAAGCAGCACATCCACTCACAGCATAGATCCCTTCAGAGACGGGACCTCCTATTGCAATGTCTTTTGGAGACCCAAGACATTTTCCCGCTTCTTAGGGTCTTTTTTTTTGTTTGCTAATATTGGACTCCGCAGCTCTTGCAACAATAAAATAACACCAAACCTACTACAAAAGAACCCAGCATTGCAAAGCTGAAAGGTTGGCAGTGAACAGTAAACCAGTGCTTGATTCAACTATATATGTCTGGCCGCCCATAGTGTCCACTTCTGGAATGGGTATTGCGTCTCTAGCCCCCTTCATGCATCTTTGAGCTGCACAGTTGAAAACCGACCAGACCGGTCTCCGCCTCCTGCAGGTGAAGGCCGCGTCTTTGGTGTACGGTAGAAGCCTGGATCTAGAGAGAAGCCCCACAGATGCCGATGACCCCTAATGTTTCTAATCTTCAATCGGAAATCCGCGTCCGCAGCATTGAGCAAGGAATGACCACTTGTAATGACCTCTGTAATTGCACATGAAGCCTCTCCGTTTTAAAGATGGACTGAGGATGTAATTAACATGCAGCCTTCTAGGGGAGAATCTAGTAGATGGTAGCAAAGGCAGCCATGCCCCTCCCCTCTCCGTAAGATGGACTGATTATTCCCAGGAGGACATGTGGGTATATATGGGTGCCCTTGATGGCTACACATGTTCAGGTGCTGATTTGAGAGTCTGCAAACAAAACAGGTGATGGACAGAATGTGGATCAATGTCACACATTCACCCCAGTCCAAAGATCTGGGCCCAAATCCATCGTTTTTTTGCACTCCACACCACCCTGGGTTAGACAATGGCGATATGCAAATCAGCTCTGACCCTGTGCCCCATGGGAACAGTCCAGTCCGAACTACAAACGCCATGTCCTTCCCAGAACGGAATCAAGCATCCGAGGTCCGGACCGTTTTTTTTTTTTTTTTGTAAAAATATACTTTATTTAAAATTATTTGTCAGGTTTACATTTTAAGCAGTCCCTTATATTTGGGTGCTGTACATTTAACCATTCTCAAAGAAGCGCATTAGGCTATCTTTGGTGGTTTTCCATCAAGATTTCTCATTTTACCCATCCAGACCAACTCCTGATTTTCCAGGTTTCCTTTGCCCACTCTTGTCCAAATCTATGGGTGTCTATGCACATGTAAGAGAACATTTTAGTGAAAACAAGTTTTTGGCATTCTTTTTCCGTGATTGCTTGGTGTTTGTACAAGGAAAGGTTCCTGTTTTCCCACATCGCCTCTTTAACACAGTTTATTATTCTCCATAGTGTCCTTTCTTTATTTGCATTGCATTTCATGCCCAACCCATATAGAACCAGTTCATAGGACAGGGATGCCTGTCCTGTTAATTCTTTAATGAGCTGTCCCATTGCCTTCCACATGCTTTGTGCTCCGCCACAGTTCCAAATGAAGTGCATCAGGGATTCATCTGCTGCACAGCCTGGTGTTGGGCATCTTGCTGTTTTTGCCAGTTTCCTTGCATGTTGGAATTGCTTCACTGGTAGGCATTTGGATACCATCATCCATGCCAAGTCTTTCTGGGAGTTTGTCAAGTCTTTGTGGTTCACCATCTCCCAAACCTACCCTGATTGCTTCTCTGATAAGTTGTTTACCATTGTCACCGAGTCCGTTTCTTTCAGTTCTTTGCTTAAGGCCATCTGGGGTGTGATGTCCTTCGCTTGAATTTGCCTCTCTTCAAAGCTTCTTGAAGAAAGGTTTGATGCCTTTGTACGCAGGGGGTGGTTCTAGTAAAAAAGGCTTTGTATTGTCCAGTTTACATATTCCCTCTCTTGATAAGATGAAGCTTGTAGCAAACAGTGTGTAGGCAGCCACATGTGAGTCTTTCTTTGCATTCCCCAGTGCGTTTTTAACAAAATGTGACATCAGGAAGTCATGGAGGTTTGGCAGGTCTTTCCCTCCTTTTGTGGGTAGTTTGAAAACTGTCTTTCTTTTTAGTTTTTCAATTTTTGACCCCCAAAAGAAGTTTGCAAAAAGTCTTTGTGTCACTTTTGTCCACCTGTATGATGGAGGGAAAATCATGGCAATAAACATCAGGATTGGTAGACATATTGCTTTCAGCACCAAGACTTTCCCTTCCATGGAAAGTGTTCTTGTCGTCCAGAGCGCCATTTTCTGCTTGAGCTTTGTCTGGATCTTCTCCCAGTTTATTTCTCCCTTCATGTCCTGTGAAAAAAGAATCCCCAGTATTTTTACTGGGTCTTTGGAAGGTTTCACTGGCAGCTGAGACAGTTTGTCCCACTGTCCCACCGTCATGCAGTGTGTTTTCTCCACATTCACCTGTAGCCCAGCTGCTAGGGAAAAGAGTTGGGTTATAAGGAAAGTTCTTTTTATGGATCTAGCGTCAGTGCAAGCAATGGTGACATCGTCCATGTATGCTACACATTTGACCTGTTTGCCTTGGCTGCCCGGTACCAGAGGGCCAGTTATGCACTTGTCCTTCCTGATGGCACATAGGAGAGGTTCAATTGCACATACAAAGAGTGCCGGGTAACACCTCTCATCAGCCAGGCTAGCTTGACTCCAGTGGTGTGGAGTGCCTGGGACCCACGTCTGAGCATCCCCAGCGCACTTATGGCGGCAATTGCAAACAAAACAGGTGATGGACAGAATGTGGATCAATGTCACACATTCACCCCAGTCCAAAGATCTGGGCCCAAATCCATCGTTTTTTTGCACTCCACACCACCCTGGGTTAGACAATGGCGATATGCAAATCAGCTCTGACCCTGTGCCCCATGGGAACAGTCCAGTCCGAACTACAAAAGCCATGTCCTTCCCAGAACGGAATCAAGCATCCGAGGACCGGATTTGAGAGTCTGGGCTCACGGACACCATGTAGCTGTTAGAAGCCTTAGAAGTAAGCGCTAGGTCAAGCTGCAGAATTCGAGGCGGCCTCTGCAAGCTCCCAGGTCTGCAGCAGATGCTTTTACTTACAGAGCCACTTTATCTCCGAATGATGGCTCTGACGGGCAGGTCAGAGGCCTGTAAACACTGTGATGTGAGGCTGATGAGGGCCCTGTCACCCAGCCTTTGGGCTCCTGTCAAGTGTCAACATTTTATCAGATTGTGCATCGTAAACACTGAAAGGATTTGCCTTGCTTTCTTGAAATAGTTTTTGAAGAAACTTTTTGAAACCATGTTTTCAGAATAACACGTTGGCCGTGGTGTCCAGATCATTCGATGAAATGCATCAGATCTTCTTATCCAAGAGGGTTCATGAACTAAGCTAGGTTTCCAGCGGCTTCTCATTTCGTCTGCCATTCATTCAGTATATATTGGTGGGGTGCCCGCACCCCGAGACCTTAGCTAGCTTGCATCACGAGTACTCTCCGATGGTTGCACCGCATGGGCTTGTATTGAACCACCAAGGCCACCAACAACTGGACGAGCTCTGACCGGAGCCCCCTCAGATTTTACTTTCCTTGAGATCACTGAGCCCAAGTGCAGACATGGGAGCCTCCCTCCTCACCCAGTAACCGGCTCTCAGCTCCTTCTACTGTAAACACGCGAGTGCATCACATTTCACAATCTTTTTCTCAGGAATCGGGCCTGACTCATCTCTACCTCTGTCCCACCCAAATGCTCTCGCTTCCTTCAATTCTGTCTTTGATGTATCGCCCTCTTTCCCTCTCATCTTCTTTCATTTGATCTATCTCTCCCCGTCTCTACCACTTTTCCTTGTCATCTCTCTCTCTCTCTTCTCAACCCCATTTCTCTTACTATCTTTCTCTCCCTCTTTCCCTCCACTCCTCTCTCGGTCTGACCCACATTTACTTTCTGAGCCCTAATTCTTATTTCCCTTTACATCCTTGCTTCTGCTGATTGTGAATGCTGTGTCTCCCCTCCTCCGGTTCACTCTAGTCCGTTTTTACCATCCGTGTGTCTAACTCTTGGGAGCTCATTGACCCTTGGAATGTTGCTGGACAGACTCTTTGCTGCGGATCCCTACGCCTTGGCAGCTCTAAGCTTCCTGCGCAGAGCGGACTCCTTCATCTTGTATTCCTCATCGTCTACATGCGCCTGCAGGTGAGCACTGGTCCCCCTGGGGCTTTCTTTTGGTGGCAATCTTCGGCTTACCCTTAGTTAGTCTGCACTGACCCTCATGTCCGCCTTCCTCTTGTACCTGTTGTAGTGAACGAGCAGTTGAATTCCTTCTAGTGAGGGGCCAGTGTTGATATGGCACAGTGTAGGCTGGGGTGATGTTGCAATCTCCCCCAGGTAGGATCTGACCGTAATCAGGAGCTGCTTTGGCAAGCGGAGCGGTGACGTAACCTGTGTAGGTTCCTGGAGCCATCATCGTTCTGGTCAGCTGTATCCTGGTTCCTGGTTGAGACGCATCCTCCAGACGCATCATAAGTAAGCCGCCCGCTCACCATGCTTTCGTTGCATTTGTATCACCTGTGAGCGCAGGGCTTCGGGTATATTGCATGGAGGTCCAGGATTTGGGTGATACTGACCCTCAGAGGAGCATGTTTTTGCGTGTGATGTTACTGATGAAGCGTAGCTCATTGGCTTACCATTTATTTCTGGATGCTCTGGTAGTGACCAGGAGGTAGCATCCCATGTCTGGCCAATTGGGGTATGGCCTGTGAGCTAGCGTCTGAAGCATACAACAAGGCGGTGAAACACGTGAATTTTTTTAAACCAACATATTACAACTTCTTTTTTAGTGAACCAGTCTTCCTTTAACATATTTAGGACTTTAGTTGCGCTATCTTTTTCTAATAACCTCTTTGAAGGGAATTTTTTATTTCCTCATCTGCTTAATTTAGTGTAAATAAAAGTGAAATCTGCTTTGTAGTAATATCATTATGTAAATATTATACAAAAAGTAGTGTGTGTGTATATGCATATATCTGTGTGTGTATGTGTGTGTGTGTATATATATAGATATATATATATATATATATATCTATATATATATATATATATCCTGAAGTAAAGCGCACACTCAGGGTGGAAATGCTAGGTAGATGACATTTATTTCCAGTTACGCGTTTCGACTGAGAACAGTCTTGATCTTTGGTGTGTGATCAAGAGTGTTCTCAGTCGAAACGCGTAACTGGAAATAAATATCATGTACCTAGCATATCCGCCCTGAGTGTGCGCTTTACTTCAGGATTTGCGATTTATAGCCAGCATTGCGCACCACCTGCCAACGGGCCCGGAGATCGGATGGAGCTCTTTACGGAAGGATATATTTATATATCTATATATCTATCTCTCATTCACAACTTACTATTTTGTCATTTATTGCAATGTTGATGTTCCTGTTAGAAATAATACTGCAGATTTTTCGTACTTGACCTACTATTAGTAAATACAGTGTTCTGTGTAACTTATGAATGACTGTTGCAAGCCAGTGAATTTGTGTACATTTTAGTATGGACACTGGTGCTGATGAGGGGTGCTGGTCTTGCCCAGTTTACATTCTCTGATGGGGCAGTCTGCCTGAGCCTCTGATGGATCTCTGAGGCTTCTCCTCGTGTCATTTGTTCTGGAGCAGGTCTTGTTTCCACATTGCTAGCTGGATTCCTCCCTTCCATCGAGTTGATTTCCCCATTTCTTTGCAGATGGATACACATCAGCTATGCGTGTGCGTCTGTCTTCTCTTACGTCATTGGCCCGTTCTTCGCTGCCTTTGTGTGCTTTGCTGCTGATGCGAGGCTGGCAGGGATTTGCATATTTTTCAAGTTTGACTGAAGTCTGTGCTCGGAAGATGTGGTGCAGAAGTAATGATCTTATTATGTTTGTGTTTTCAGTGGTTCTTGTTTGTTGGGGTCCGTGTTTTCATTGCTGGCTTTGAGATGAGGATTTGCCCGACGGAGGCTGGGCCTTGCCTCGGATTATTAAACAACATTGATTTCAGTGTCCCTGCCGCAAGCGTTTCCATTCTTCATGATTTACTATTCGCAGCTAGGTCTACAACCAACTACACTCACACGTTTTTTTTCTCCATATATGCCAACCTTTGACACACTAGGATCTTCTCTAAGATGGCTCCTTGTATCAAATTCTTTCCAGGTCAGGGAAGCATGGAATGCATTCGTTGACTTGCTGTGTTGAACTGAAGACCACTCCATAGGTCTTGTAGAGCTCACGGGAAGAGAATGCAGGTGAATCTTGTATACCTGTGGACTATAGTCAGAGCAAAACGTTTCTGCAAGCTTATTCTAACTGCTTGTTTTAACACTCATATGAAATAGTAACTGAACACTCTAAACAACGATTCCTTCAAGCCATGGATACTGTTCATCATTCTGTTGCTGTGAAAGTCCCTATTTCCAGAGTGGACTTGCTAATGTATCCCTCTAACGCGGACTCACACGTGTGGAGCAAGGGATCGGTATAAGGCTGTGTTGATGTTTAGGTCCACTGAAAAAAATAGAAAGGGAGGTCTCCTCACATATCCAATGACGGGACGAGGAGAGAGAAGAAACAGGAAATCAGAGCAGTCCCTATTATTACCTATAAAACAAGGATACTATTATCCTCAACTATACCACCATAGCTCAAGAGATCTTTTGCGTTTATATCCACTCAAGACATTTATACATAATAAGCCAACAATAAAATCAGAGTTATACACAATTTATTCTAAAATATACAAAGACAAATGTCGAATACAGTACCACAGTGCAAAAAATGTTAAAAACAGAATGTTTACGGTTTTTGTCAGTACCCTACCAATAGGTCAATGGTGCACACACAATTCATACATGAAAAAACAATTTAAAAAAGCAAATCGCTATTAAAAACAAGTTGTCGACGCAGCGTTTCGGTTTCTATGATGACACCTTCATCAGGACAGGGTTTCTAACAGGGCGTACTATTATAAAATGAGAGACGTCTTCCTCTTTTATTAATTTGAGGTAGTAGTCCTTAGTTCATCATAGGACATCAGGTACACAAATAGTGGTGGACGAGTAAAATATCTTTTAGTGTCTTTGCTATACACTGGATTTTCCTGTTCGTTGAGGAAAAAGGAGCCACCGATATGAGGGACCTTTGTATAGGATTCCCTGTATTTTTAGGGGTCAGTCCGGAGTGTGAGCCGTGACTGGATGCCTTCCGGTTTTGTTATGTAATTAAAACCAAGTTGCAGATTACGTTTCTTCACTCTGCTCGGCGGGGTTTTTTTTTGTATTACCACCTTCTATCTAGTATTCGGCCTCCCTGCTCCTTTTTAGGTTTTGCCTCGCCGAAGGATGCGCTCTGCGCATCCTTTCGGCGCAGGCGAAATCCTGTTGAGTTCCATAGTGTGGCTTGGTTCGGCCCTCGTCCTTGATTGGCTGGCTCCGTAAACGGAGCCTTGCCATTGGACGAGGGGCCTGTCCGTCAATGCCGGACCAGACACGGGGGCGTTCCCGACATTCTTTGGCTTTTGCCGACGTCACGGGACGCCGGGAACGCCCCCGTGTCTGGTCCGGCATTGCCGGCACTACTGCGTCTCTTCTTCCCGTTTCCCGCCCCGTGACTGGCCGGCCGGCCAATCCTAGCGCGGCCGGCCGGAAGTGCCCGCCCCCCCGCAACAAGAAGGAAGACGGCAAGCAGTATGGCGGCGCCCGCGGGGTGCTTCCCCGAGTAGCATTTGTTTTATCGACACTGAGGGGATGAAGTCTGAGCGGGCCCAGCCTTACTTGGAATCTCTGCCCTCCAGATTACAGCTGATCTCTGCCGCGGCGGTCCAGCCAGATCTCGTGCACCCTCTACATTAGGGTGAGTTGAGTGGCAGGAGAGCCAGGCATGCCCCATGCAGCAGACAGCTTTTCTTTACTCTCTGTATTCATTTATACGTGAATGAATGAAGCCTCTGTTTATACTCTACGGAAGAAGATAACCTTTTCGTGGACCACCAAAGCATTTTTTCTCTCAAGTAAGCACAGGAGCGTCACATTCTTAACACACTCCTTTCTGCCTCCCAGAATAAAATAGGTTTTCTGTTAAACACCTGCGATGTTGCAGTGTGCAGAAAACGAGTCTACATGTCTGCACGTCCTGTAATAAAAGGCGTGCCACTTTTATCTTGCATATCCGAAGTATGTTTTAAACCATCCTCAGTTTCATGTTTCGTTGTGCCCACACTATAAGGAAGTCTCATGTTCCATTAAGAAGCTGCCCTGCAGCGCAGCACTGTACATGTCACGTGGTATGTTGATATTTATGTAGCGCCCAGTCTGACAGGAGTGTGACCTCGCAGCACTATGGGCTGTCTGGGGGCGCCTCGGTCAGTGATTCTAGGCTTTCGATTGCTCCTAGCGTGTGACTCATTGTATCACGACGACATGTTGTGTGTTTTGTTCTCTGGCCCCTCTGTTTGGGGAGCTGTGCCCTGTTCGGTGAGCTGTCATTGTGTGGGTGTGGTCTCTGAGAGGTGTGTGGTGTGTGGGTGTGGTGTGTGTGGGTGTGGTGTCTGTGTGGTGGGTGGGTGTGGTGTGTGTGTGTGTGTGGGTGTGGTATCTGAGAGGTGTGTGGTGGGTGTTTACCGATTATTTATGCAAATCTTAGGTGAGTAAGATGCCCTTTGTCCGGTTAGATGGAACCTCGAGCCTCACGTTGCTGACTGTTGGATGTTTGTGCGTGGTGTGCACGAGGCAAGTGCTGCCATGAGCAGCACCATAGCCTGGAATATTGTTGTATAAACTTCTATGTGTTTGTTTGTGTGCGTGCGTGCGTGCGTGTGTGTGTGTGTGTGTGTGTGAGCGTGCGTGCGTGTCTGGTGTTGGGTTTGTGTTACTATCCTTGTGGATACTTCCGTGTGTAAACCCACTCACGCTGTGGTGACTTCATTGCACTTTGGGGTCCTGAACCCAGGTCCCCACAAGCCAATTACTTCTAAACTATAGAAAATGACCCCAGAAACATCTGCAATGATTTTCACACTTAAAAAAACTGACCTTGTGGGGACCTGTGTTTCCAATGTGTGTTTCTTTTTTTGCTCAGTCTTGCTCCTGTAGACAGGAGGTGGTACTGCAGCCTCAAACACCCCTTGGAAACCCAACACACTTAAGGCGTGCCACTTTTATCTTGCATATCCGAAGTATGTTTTAAACCATCCTCAGTTTCATGTTTCGTTGTGCCCACACTATAAGGAAGTCTCATGTTCCATTAAGAAGCTGCCCTGCAGCGCAGCACTGTACATGTCACGTGGTATGTTGATATTTATGTAGCGCCCAGTCTGACAGGAGTGTGACCTCGCAGCACTATGGGCTGTCTGGGGGCGCCTCGGCAAGTGATTCTAGGCTTTCGATTGCTCCTAGCGTGTGACTCATTGTATCACGACGACATGTTGTGTGTTTTGTTCTCTGGCCCCTCTGTTTGGGGAGCTGTGCCCTGTTCGGTGAGCTGTCATTGTGTGGGTGTGGTCTCTGAGAGGTGTGTGGTGTGTGGGTGTGGTGTGTGTGGGTGTGGTGTCTGTGTGGTGGGTGGGTGTGGTGTGTGTGTGTGTGTGGGTGTGGTATCTGAGAGGTGTGTGGTGGGTGTTTACCGATTATTTATGCAAATCTTAGGTGAGTAAGATGCCCTTTGTCCGGTTAGATGGAACCTCGAGCCTCACGTTGCTGACTGTTGGATGTTTGTGCGTGGTGTGCACGAGGCAAGTGCTGCCATGAGCAGCACCATAGCCTGGAATATTGTTGTATAAACTTCTATGTGTTTGTTTGTGTGCGTGCGTGCGTGCGTGTGTGTGTGTGTGTGTGTGTGAGCGTGCGTGCGTGTCTGGTGTTGGGTTTGTGTTACTATCCTTGTGGATACTTCCGTGTGTAAACCCACTCACGCTGTGGTGACTTCATTGCACTTTGGGGTCCTGAACCCAGGTCCCCACAAGTGTGCAGAAAACGAGTCTACATGTCTGCACGTCCTGTAATAAAAGGCGTGCCACTTTTATCTTGCATATCCGAAGTATGTTTTAAACCATCCTCAGTTTCATGTTTCGTTGTGCCCACACTATAAGGAAGTCTCATGTTCCATTAAGAAGCTGCCCTGCAGCGCAGCACTGTACATGTCACGTGGTATGTTGATATTTATGTAGCGCCCAGTCTGACAGGAGTGTGACCTCGCAGCACTATGGGCTGTCTGGGGGCGCCTCGGCAAGTGATTCTAGGCTTTCGATTGCTCCTAGCGTGTGACTCATTGTATCACGACGACATGTTGTGTGTTTTGTTCTCTGGCCCCTCTGTTTGGGGAGCTGTGCCCTGTTCGGTGAGCTGTCATTGTGTGGGTGTGGTCTCTGAGAGGTGTGTGGTGTGTGGGTGTGGTGTGTGTGGGTGTGGTGTCTGTGTGGTGGGTGGGTGTGGTGTGTGTGTGTGTGTGGGTGTGGTATCTGAGAGGTGTGTGGTGGGTGTTTACCGATTATTTATGCAAATCTTAGGTGAGTAAGATGCCCTTTGTCCGGTTAGATGGAACCTCGAGCCTCACGTTGCTGACTGTTGGATGTTTGTGCGTGGTGTGCACGAGGCAAGTGCTGCCATGAGCAGCACCATAGCCTGGAATATTGTTGTATAAACTTCTATGTGTTTGTTTGTGCGTGCGTGTGTGTGTGTGTGTGTGTGTGAGCGTGCGTGCGTGTCTGGTGTTGGGTTTGTGTTACTATCCTTGTGGATACTTCCGTGTGTAAACCCACTCACGCTGTGGTGACTTCATTGCACTTTGGGGTCCTGAACCCAGGTCCCCACAAGCCAATTACTTCTAAACTATAGAAAATGACCCCAGAAACATCTGCAATGATTTTCACACTTAAAAAAACTGACCTTGTGGGGACCTGTGTTTCCAATGTGTGTTTCTTTTTTTGCTCAGTCTTGCTCCTGTAGACAGGAGGTGGTACTGCAGCCTCAAACACCCCTTGGAAACCCAACACACTTAAGGCGTGCCACTTTTATCTTGCATATCCGAAGTATGTTTTAAACCATCCTCAGTTTCATGTTTCGTTGTGCCCACACTATAAGGAAGTCTCATGTTCCATTAAGAAGCTGCCCTGCAGCGCAGCACTGTACATGTCACGTGGTATGTTGATATTTATGTAGCGCCCAGTCTGACAGGAGTGTGACCTCGCAGCACTATGGGCTGTCTGGGGGCGCCTCGGCAAGTGATTCTAGGCTTTCGATTGCTCCTAGCGTGTGACTCATTGTATCACGACGACATGTTGTGTGTTTTGTTCTCTGGCCCCTCTGTTTGGGGAGCTGTGCCCTGTTCGGTGAGCTGTCATTGTGTGGGTGTGGTCTCTGAGAGGTGTGTGGTGTGTGGGTGTGGTGTGTGTGGGTGTGGTGTCTGTGTGGTGGGTGGGTGTGGTGTGTGTGTGTGTGTGGGTGTGGTATCTGAGAGGTGTGTGGTGGGTGTTTACCGATTATTTATGCAAATCTTAGGTGAGTAAGATGCCCTTTGTCCGGTTAGATGGAACCTCGAGCCTCACGTTGCTGACTGTTGGATGTTTGTGCGTGGTGTGCACGAGGCAAGTGCTGCCATGAGCAGCACCATAGCCTGGAATATTGTTGTATAAACTTCTATGTGTTTGTTTGTGTGCGTGCGTGCGTGCGTGTGTGTGTGTGTGTGTGTGTGAGCGTGCGTGCGTGTCTGGTGTTGGGTTTGTGTTACTATCCTTGTGGATACTTCCGTGTGTAAACCCACTCACGCTGTGGTGACTTCATTGCACTTTGGGGTCCTGAACCCAGGTCCCCACAAGCCAATTACTTCTAAACTATAGAAAATGACCCCAGAAACATCTGCAATGATTTTCACACTTAAAAAAACTGACCTTGTGGGGACCTGTGTTTCCAATGTGTGTTTCTTTTTTTGCTCAGTCTTGCTCCTGTAGACAGGAGGTGGTACTGCAGCCTCAAACACCCCTTGGAAACCCAACACACTTCAGTAATCTGATCCGCAGGCATGAAGCAGGTAAGTCATTTCAAAGGGCGTGGGGGAGCAGCAGGTCTCAGCTGTAGTTTGACCTGAATACAAAGGCCTTTCAAATGTTATGTAGATGTTTTATTTTAACTTATAATTCCAATGATATTGTTGTGTTTGCTTCCTCTATGAGCCAAGTATATTTTTAAGATGTATGAAAGCATGCCCTTAAACAGTTCAGTCCAGTTTATTCCATTGCCTATGCCTGACAGGTCAGTTATTTTAATTCCAAAGTCCTTCGTCATCACCTGACCTCAGCCACAGCTATGCCGCCAGTCCGGTACTTTTGTGCCCAAAATAACTTTTCTCTTTGTGATTTTTGCAAAGAAGCAGCAGGTTTCTGCTAAGCTTTTGTGTTTCCATGCGAGTATGAGAATTGAGACTTTCTTATAGTGAAACTCGCCCATGTAGCCCCCCCCTCCACACACACACTTGCACTGGTGCCGGTTTCCACAGATATCAATGCGCAGGAGCATCGGTCCCGCGCGGCACTTTTTTACAGACAGGATTTCTGCGGATGGAGCGATTGCTGGTTTAAAACTGCAGCAAAAGCAGACAGTGCACCATTAAATAAATCCCTTTATGTCTCTGTCTGCAATAAGGGACCCCAACACTTGTGAATCAAAGAAAGGAGGTGGCCTCGCCCTGCATTCAAACCAGGGGCGCAGCTCGACACTTCGGAGGGGCGAGGCTGGAGGGGGGGCTGACACACCAAGCGATGGAGGCAGAGCAAAGACTTGTATTTATTTATTTATTTTGAAAGTTTTATATAGCGCAAACATGACCACCGAGGGTATAAGAGCGCTTTACAGATTATGCATCAAAGGGTATAAACATAGAAATCAGAATAAACAAAGCGACAAAATCAAAGTCTAAAATTGTCCAACAATCTTGTGAGGGAAAAGTAAACACACAACAGTTTGGCTCCTGCTAGCTGGGGCCCCATAATAAACCACCCGATACAGATCGGGTCTGTCGCCCCTCGACCCCTCCACTTACTGTTCCAGACCAACAACTATCCCCCCTCCACTGGCTCCCCGGGCTCGAAGGGCCCACTTGATGACCTCGCCTGATTCACCTGTCTGTTGCAACCAGACCACAGACAATGCTTCAAAGGAGCACTTATCACCCTGTGCAAGTCATTCTAGCCCAAGAGGCTGAATAGAGTTGCTGTCTTTCTAGCCCTGCTGGCTCACTATTGGAACACCGGTCCCCAAGACTGCTGAGGGCCACCATAGAGTACTTCACAGGCCCGAGAGATTAATCCCACACTACAACCCGTACTCACGAAAATCCGACTGCCCGTCTTAGGACCTTAGCCGAGCGCAGCAGCGCCACCACCATAGGCTTGGGGCTCGGAGCCGCACCATGGTGGACCTGGGCGGCTGCCCCAGGAGACACCTCTACGAGCCCCTGCCGCCCTCCGCCCTGCTCTGCTGGGCCCTGCTGCTGCTCTGTGCCCCGGAGAGCTCCGCGCTGGCAGACTTCTCAGTAAAGACCCTCTCTGCTTCCCAGCCTGCCCTCTCGCAACCTACCCTCTCGCAGCCTGCCCTCTCGCAGCCTGCCCTCTCGCAGCCTGCCCTCTCGCAGCCTGCCCTCTCGCAGCCTGCCCTCTCGCAGCCTGCCCTCTCCCAGCCTGCCCTCTCCCAGCCTGCCCTCTCCCAGCGTGTCCCCTCCCTGCCCTCTCCCAGCCTGCCCTCTCCCAGCCTATCCCCTCCCTGCCCTCTCCCAGCCTGTCCTCTCCCTGCCTGTTGTCGTGTCCCGGCGGCAGCAGGCAGCAGGCAAGAGCATGCACTGCGTCCCCGAAGTAACAGCCCTAAAGCAAGCAAGAAGTACGCCCCCTCCCACCAATCCCTGTTGGGTAGTGGAAACTGTCCAAACTGGGGTGCAGACAGCCCCTCTCACCTTTCAGCCTGGTACCACTGCACCAGCCGCACTACTTCCCTACTGACCATTCTCCACTTCAGCCCCGTCTAAATTACAATTCCTGCTTGTGACCCTTTTGCCTGCTTGTGCTAGTTTTCGTGACCCTGTTGCCTGCTTGTGCCTCCGTGTGCCCCTGTTGCCTGCTTGTGCCTCCGTTTTCGTGCCCCTGTCGCCTGCTTGTGCCTCAGTTTTCGTGCCCCTGTCGCCTACTTGTGCCTCTGTGTGCCCCTGTCGCCTACTTGTGCCTCCGTGTGCCCCTGTTGCCTGCTTGTGCCTCCGTGTGCCCCTGTTGCCTGGTTGTGCCTCTGTGTGCCCCTGTTGCCTGCTTGTGCCTCCGTTTTCGTTTTCGTGCCCCTGTTGCCTGCTTGTGCCTCCGTGTGCCCCTGTTGCCTGCTTGTGCCTCCGTGTGCCCCTGTTGCCTGCTTGTGCCTCCGTGTGCCCCTGTTGCCTGCTTGTGCCTCCGTGTGCCCCTGTTGCCTGCTTGTGCTGTGTGGGTGTGTGTGGAAGGCTCTGTGTGGGTGTGTGGAGGGCTCTGTGTGGCTGTGTGTGTGGGGGGCTTTGTGTGGCTGTGTGTGTGGGGGGCTCTGTGTGGCTGTATGTTGGGGGCTCTGTGTGGCTGTGTGTGGGGGGGGCTCTGTGTGGCTGTGTGTGCGGGGGGCTCTGTGTGGGTTTGTGTGGGGGGGCTCTGTGTGTGTTTGTGTGTGTCATTTGCTAGAGATAAAGCTAGTGGCATTGTAAATGACAATGCCATTTATTTATGTTTAAAAAAAACATAAATAAAAATAATGTCAAGAGCAATGCCAATAGCTCTAACTTTAACAAAGGCAAAACCATTGCATTGTAAATGCTTGTTCACTCGTATTCGTCCGTTCTGGTCCACCCTCTCTGTGTGTAACGTAAGCCGTTAATCTAGGTGTGGTGGGGAATCTTTTGGCATGTGTATGCTTTTATTGAAACCGCTGCTGTTAAGTGTCAATGCAGCTTTAGAGAACCGTTTTTGAGTGTCTTGAAGGTGGTGAGAGTGGAGGCCAGAAACCATAGCTTGCGCTTAAATGTGAGGAATGTTCCCACTCTCAGTAGGCCGCCCCATTGTCCCCTTTTTATGATGTCAGAGAGAAGGGGAGCTTTTCAGTGGATGTAAAAGTAGTCCGGCAATAGTGAAAGTCCCTGTGTAGATAAAAAATGTATGTTGTGAATATTCACGTAGCGCATTGTTGAAATTCATATGGCCTCGTAGCACTCGAGGCTGTCGAAGAGTGCCTTTCAGCACGGTTCTGGGTTTCTTCTTTGGGTTACATTTGTTAGCTACTGCTCGTCCTGTACAACAATGTATTTAGTGGAGAGAGTTTGTTTTGATAGAGAAAAACAGCTCAATGGAATGACACTAAATTTAGCATTTCAGTAGACTCAGTGAAGACTTTTTGCTTGGATCGTTGTAAATAGTTTCAGTAGTTTTTGGGAAATTACAGTTTAAAAAGTGTTCGGATCAAGGCACGAAGAAGTTAATTTTTTTAGATAAATGCACTGCTATCTTTGGATTCTCTGCAGAATTCATCCTGTGTACTCTAATCCATAAATAAATAAAAATGTAAAGGCGCACCAATGTATTGGGGAGCTTTTTCTCCTGTCTTCTATTGCAGATTACCAAATCCGGCTACAGATTCATAAATCCACCACATTCTGGTTGGCTGGCCATCAGAGAAAAGTTTCCGTGGCTCCCGCAATTCCAGAACACGGTGCACGGTGTTCGAAAAAATAAAAGGGACAAGGTGCCTCGCGTTGGGCCCATGTGGGGACCACCTAAGGTTAACGTTAGCATTCAAATGAGTATTAAAAAAACAAAAATCTTTTGCACTGAGTTTTCGAATGAATCACGTGCTTGATTTGCAAATCCTACACGCTCCTGAGGGGTGGCGGCTCTGGTTTCATGAATTGGGCCCAAGATTCATCCTCTGTTGCTCAAGGCCTTCGACTGTGTTTGGCATATTTTGGACGGCAGTTTGGTCGCGGGGTCTGGTCATTAGTCATGCAGTGCAACCAACTCCGGCTGTTCATGACTGAAGGCACTGTGCAGTGGTGATTTGCCAGCACCAGTGGGTTAGGTACAATGCCAGGAAGTAAGCCAGCTCTGCAGCGAAGCCCTGATGCACACAGCGAGAAGGCCTCCTGCAGCAAGGTTGGCGCATGGCCTGGGCCTTTATCCCCTAAACAGCAATGTCCTGGATTATGTCATCGGTGACGTCAGAATTGTCATTTGAGGTGTCACCAGTGATGTCAGTGAGGTATTTTTATACTTCATGAGTGATGTCATAGATAAAGTCTTGGGCAGTGAGCCATGGAGGCATGATTGATGGTTAGTCTACTTAGCCATAATTAATAGCTGGCGAATATCAGTGGTTTGGTTTTGTAAACACAATTGTACTTTAACTGTTTTTTTTTTTTAATGTGCATTTCAAAGTTAAAAAAATAAATTAAACTTAAGTTAAGGTCTTATAACCAAATCCAACCATAACTTCACCCCAACGAAGTTAATACATTTGAGCCAGAACAATAACTCGGTTTTTAACTGTTTTGTTTTTTAAAGAGATTTACCTTTGGAATGAGGATTACCGGTGTTGGACACCCACTTCTCCACCGACCCTTACTCTCCATCGGAGACTTGGATTCTCTGTGATTGTCTGAGTTTGTACTGGAATGAGTGGTGCTTTCTTGGACAACTAATGGCTGGCTGGACCATTCCTGCATTCAGTGACATTTTCCACTGTCCACTAAGTGTATATCTGATTGAATGCGAGTGATTGTTTTCTTGGACCAGCACGATACTTTTGTCCTCAAATATCTGTAATTAGTTAAATCCCTCATTTTAATTTGTGTAAGGGTGCGTGGGGTGTGTGTGTATTCCTGGACTTGCGCTGGACACCCTCAGCCTCACTGTAACGTTGCTTCTGTTTCAGCTCTCTTTCCAATCCGTAATTATGAACTTCAGTGCTTCCATCTAATTACACTGTGTAAAAAAAAAAAAATTCCAAGTGTGATTGACAGCGGGTTTAAACGAATATATACAGAAGTTTGTCAAAATTTCTTATTGGGACTAAAATGGGAAATGATTCACTTTTTCCTCCCTCCCCATACCTTTTGTTCCCTCTGGATCAAAAGCTATAAGCACATAAAAAAATTTTTTCTTCAAAATCGATAACTGCACAGTGGTGACCGCCACTGTGTAATATTTTTGATATATACATATTGTTGCTATAAATATGTGTGTGTTTACGTGTAAAGTTGTGACGTATAGGTCCTTCTAATGTAGTGGGCGTGATGTAATAATCCTGATGTACTCACCTGTGATGTCATGACCTCCTACCGTTGAGTGGTTCTTGCATACCCCAATTTTAGGAATGCAAAAGTATACTAGAGTGTAAACTTATGTACTCCTTGCCCCCCTTGTAGATTGTGCCGTAAACGTCCACAAGAACTGTAAGACCCTACTGGCCGAGTGCAGTGGCAGCACTAAACCCAAGGTAGGTTGTATTTTCTTCCAAGCTTTTTTTTTTATTGTTAAGAATTACACTTGCTAGCAGAGGTGTGCGTGAAGTGGCATGTAGGTCTGGGCAAAATTATTTGATTTCTGGCCCATAATTATTTGCTTGGGTTCCCGGAAATTTCTGTGTAGCCATTGGATTTTCACTGTTTCAGAAGCGTTCCTCTGTAGCACCACAGTTCTCGTGAGCCCCTTGCAGTTTCAACCTTTTTATGGTTGATAAATGTCCAGTGAGGGAGAGCATACCCGTGCAGGGCAGTGCCAGCTTATTCTTTTAACACCGCCCTGCTGGGGGAGTGAGGCTGGCCATGGCATGGCAGGCTGCGGCATCTGAGCAGTTTAGGTTTTGGTTCCCTAAGTTCTGAAGTCCTAGCTTGCATTATTTGTGCAGTGCTGCCTCTGTATGCATCCTATTGAGACCCAGTCCACTTAATAGATCTACTACAAACCGACTGTGGCCGCCATTATGACGGCCTGTACTCGGAGTACAGTACATAAAGTACGTTTAGGTATAGAAAACATACTATGCTTCCCCCCCTCCTGCAAGTGGCAGGCGGAAAAGTAATTTGTTGCCAGGCACGGTTGTTTGGAGGCTTCCCAAGTCCTCCCTCACTAATCTTCAGTTCGTATAGCATCCGCGTATTCAATGACAAAACAGTATTGATACCGCTCCTGGCCCATCCCGCATCCATTTCAGGGTTTCCTATCCGGGACTCTTAAGGGCCTTCAGATAATTGTGCAGCGTCCATCTATCGAGCTTGTTCCTTTTCAGGGAATTCAGTTTTTATTGATGAAGCACCTGAAAAAAAGCTTTGTCTTTGGGTCCTTTGTGTTTGGTTGCATTTTAGGAGTTTTTTTGTTTTACCAAAGAGGTTTGCAGTTGGTGTTTTTGCAAGAATGCTGACGTACATTGGTATTATTGTAACTTCTGTACAGTTCCCACCATCCATGAAAACCAGCGTTTGTAAGAGTGACATATATGCGGGCTTGCACCACATACGTGTAGGCTGGTTTCATTAATATGTTTTTAAAAACAATACTTGAAAGCATAGATTTGTTGCACTCTAACAAACGCCTTGAGTTTGATCATAATATATCTATCTTGTCTTGAAGCTCTGCAAGTGAAGGAGCTCGTCTGTGTTGATAATACTTCCTTGTGACATGAGAATGAATGTGTGACTATGAAAGGTGTTCATACACAGACTGGTGATGCACTACTTTTCAATACCCCATTCTCTTGTTGATTCTGAGCCGAGGCAAGTTGAAACTGTTGATGGCGCATTCCTCATTTGCCTTCTCTGACAGTGAGTGACTTCTGTTTCTCCTCTGATTTTTCAAATGTTATTGTTTTTTTAGTCCAAAGGGGCGAACTCTCAAGTTCTCAGTAACAGTTGAAACTACGAGTATCCTCTTGCTCTTAATAAAACTTTAAGATAGCAAATCTCTCCCAGTCCTCGATTCGTGGCCTGCCCAGGCTTCGAGTTTCAGAATTATCTACTACCTTACCATGCAGAATTATTTTGCCCATCTTTCTTTTGAAAAGTCTGCTTGGTTGCCCACGATTCCATCACATGCAGATTAAACCTGTGTTGTGAAATGCCACTGGAAACATTGGCTACTTTCCTCCACACTGAAGTCTGTTAGTTTCTGTCTTCCTCACTTTTGACAGGTCTAGATGATTTCTTCAGAGAAGGATTCTTGTCTGCCCTTATTCTTTGTAGGTGAAAGCTTCAGTGTTGGTACTTAATGAGACATTATGATTTAGAGCGACCCCTATTTTATAATAGTGTTTAATACACGGTTATTTCGTTATCTGAAATGTTTCCCTCTTCTCAGTGCTTACATTTTTTATTGCTGTTTCTGCCGGATTGGCTTGTTGGTCTTCATTCAGAGCTGGGGGGTTCATTTTTTCGCCGGACTCTTCACTGTGCGAGACCCTGACAAGGCCTCCCGTGTTCTTAGTCTTAAATGTCTTACCCATCTTTCTGCTCTTGGCCATGCCGGCCTTAGTTTGATTTGATTCATATCAGATTTGTCTCCTGAAACATGTGATACTGGCTTAATGCTGAGCTGCATCAACAAAATCAGTAACTCCTTAGTTTCTTCCATGTACAGGATCCCAGTTGATTCCTTTTCATCACATCATACGTCTTCAGTGGTCTTTCTGGACCTGCACATAGCACGCCAGGACTGGATGTTTTAAACAAAGTTATTGTAAAAAAAAAAAACTTTCACTGTATGTTTTGTAGAATGTGAGGGTCTATAAACCAACCTACCTCTGTAGACTTCCAAGGTTCAAGAGTAGCTCTTTCGGTGATTCATTTGTGTTTCAGTGGTCACTTTTTTCTTTCTTTGGAGTTGGTAGAAAGCTAGTTCAGCTGGTTTTGGTGAAAGTAAGCGATGTACTATAGCAACCTTGGTAAAATGACCAGTTGTAGAAGAGTATGTCGGTTGTGCAACAAAGCTTTGAGAAGCATAACTCAGTGGCATATTCTACTTATTGAGCACAATGGTTTAGCCTTCAATTATCTCCTTGTTTTATCAATGACATTGGACAGTCCAGGCATGGTCTTGCTCCCGAACTATTGTATGAAATATTGTGCAAAATCCAGACGTGAACCTCAAGTGAGCTATTGTTTTTGATGTAAACCCATTGCTCTGTACTCTGATCGGCCACAGTTCCAAATCTCACTTTCTGACAGCGCAGAACAAGCCTTTCCGTGGAAATCAATCTCGTACGCACGCATAAGGCACTTGATTGGCGAGTTCAGTCTCGAGTGATATTTGTCAGAAGAGTATTTAACTTTGAACGCTCCAAATGCCTCATTAAATGAAGTGTGACTTCTGTGTGAGCTTTCAAGTAGACCTGTGCTTGAGAGATCTGCTTGAGGCTTTCTGGGAGTGGCTGTGCTGAGTCCATTCTTCACTCTGATGGGGATTGTCAGTAGTCGGCTCTTCTGAATGCCACAGCTGCTCAAGTTTCTCCTAAGGTGCTTTAGCTATGAAATGTGACCTTTTTTCAACAGTTTGACACGTGCTGCCATGGAATTAGATCTGTTCATGTGATTCTTGTAATCCGCTTGGTTTTTTCACTGCTGTGTGCTGACCTTCTGTATTACCGAACTGATTGTTCTATGTGGCAATGTGTGCTTTTGAATATATTCTGCATTCCCCCGTAAGGTGTCCCATGATGTGGACTAGTGGCAAACGCATAACTACTGTCTCTTTCGTGTTGATTTCTGCGGGGCGTGTGTTTCTTGATTATGTGACGATAATGGTGTCTAGCCTGGGAGCTCAACCAGCAGAAATGCAATCTTTTGTCAAATTTCCTGATAAAGTCTAGCTTCTAAGTGTGTTTCTCCTTACAAAGAGGCAAGATTGTGAAATTGTGTAGCGAGGGTCATCTGGGAGAAAGAGTGACTAATGGGAGAGTAACCGCATAGGGTGGGGACTCCAATGAGCATTCCCATAAATGCCATGGTCCGAGATTACATTACATTAAATGTATGGGAAGTAATAAACAACTTGAGGGGGATCCACCCTACAGCCAGTTACACTACCAGGCAAACCATGAGAGAAACTAGCAGTAGACTTCATTTTACTATTTCATGCATTAGAAGCCAGAAATAAGTAAGCCATTGTGTTAGTTGAGAATTACTGCAAGTGGTGGGGATCGCTCTGTGTATCTGTGCCAAGCGCCAAGTCTGTGATACCACTGTTAGAAAGGATTATCATGAAGGGAAGGGTTCCCAAGAGAGAGAGTCCAACACCAGTGAACAGTTTATTTTGGAAGCGATGGTTGAATTCTTAATGGAACGCATTATTTAACTTCCCACAATTGTACTGTTATTGGGCGTGTGAACCGTGTGTTTGCGGAGTGTACACTGGGCTAAAAGAGGGAAGATGAACTCCAAAACGATGGTGGGTAGCATGTAAAGCTTGTATCGCACATGTTCGCACACAGTCGGTGTTCCTTGTAAAGTGTTTTGCTGTGTAGGCCATCTTCATCCAGAGTATGTCCAGCGTGAATGAGGAAATGGCTGCTGAGATCAGTGGACTTGTTACTAATTCTAGGTATATGTCCTATTAGGTTTTTTAAATGTATTATTTTAAAGGGGAAAGATGTTGGTTTCAGTGCTGATGTACTCCACTTTCTATTACCAACTGAAGGTTGTGATTGGGAATGTGAGCATCCGACTTCTTTCTGCATTTGTGACCCTGTTGTTTACTGAAGCTGCTATGTGGCTATAACAGAACGCAAGTCTCTTACTGGTTATGTTTCTACATTGTGCGTGTTTCTTCATTGCAAGTGTGAGACGTCCCTGAAGCTTCTTCTGAGCACCTTTTGAGACTATTCTTTTAACCTTATTTTATGGTCTGTGTGCCATTTGCACCAGGAATGCAGAGTACCCAAGTGTATGTACTCCCTCCAAGCATGCAATGGGAAACTTATTACCATTTGCAGCACCTTTGTGTGTTCCTCATCTTCCATAAGTCAAGTCAATGAAAATTTAAAAGAAATGCTGAGCAATATATGTAACGGTAGCAAGGCAAGCGAGGAAGGACACAAGATCAGTAGGGGGCTGAAGGTTGTAAGATCTTGAATGAATGACATTTTTATACCGCGCAAACTTAGCCCCAAGGCGCAATACAAACAAACATAAAAGTCCAAACTACCAGATAACTAAACCAAGAGGCCACTGGGAGAGCAAACCCTAATATACTTGAGAGACAAGCCAGGTTTTCAGAAGTTTTTTTAAAGATTGTGTATAATGTTGGTAGTTTTAAACCACACTGCCCCAGCCCCCGTACTCACCCACAGACGCCCTTCCGCCCAGCGTTCTTGTATTGTATTGTATTGTATGTCGATTTATAGAGCACGATTGCTGCCCCACGGGCGTCCAAGCGCTGAGTCTCTAGACAGAACTGGGCGTTGAGGAAGAAGCTAGGCCTCGGTGGACTTTGCAAACAAAAGGGTCTTTAATTGTTTGCGGAATGAGAGCAGATTAGGGTTGGAGCGAAGTTGTGCTGGAAGTGAGTTCCACAACTTGGAGGCATTTAGGGAGAACATCCTGCCTCCGGTTCTAGCTCTTTTAACTTTGGGCACTACGGCCAAGAAAGCCTCCGTAGAGCGAAGATTCCTGCTTGGGTGGTAGCGGGTGACTAGGTTGTCATTAATTGCTGGGCCCGTCTTCCAGAAGGCCCGGTGGGCGATGCACAATGTCTTAAATGCGACTCTCTGCTTCAATGGCAGCCAGTGCAATCTTTTTAGTCCTGGCCTGGCTGACTGAGTGCGGGGGATCTGTAGCAGGGTACGGGCTGCACAGTTCTGTACAACCTGCAATTTCCGCAAGGTCAGTTCTGGGGCACCCACGTAAAGGGCGTTATTAAAATCTAGCCGGGACTGTATCAAGCCCTGTACTGCCACCTGTTTGGCTTCCATTGGCAAAAGAGGCAGAACTTTCCTCAGTGTTCTGAGTAAGCCAAAGCACGTGGCAGACAGTTTGGTGGCCTGGATGGTAAAAGAGAGATTTTTATCCAGCCATACTCCCAGGCTTTTTACACTTTCCTTGGGGGTAGGGGGGGTGCCCAGGCAGGGAGGCAAGAGGGAGATAAATGGCACTGGTGATACTGGGCCCAGGAGCATGAGCTCTGTTTTATCTCCATTAAGTTTTAAAGAGGAGGCTGTCATCCATTCCTTGACATCCTCTAGACATTTCATCAGGCCTTCCGAGGTTTGCCTGTTACCATCCTGAGCCAAGGAAACCACTAGCTGGGTATCGTCCGCATACGATATGATCTTGATACCGTGCGGTTCGACGACCCCAGCCAGTGGTTTCATATATATGTTGAACAATGCAGGGCTGAAGGAGGAGCCCTGCGGAACCCCACAACTCAGTGGTTTGCTGGCTGACACTGTGTCCCTGTCAAAGATCTGAAAAGATCTATTGCTCAGGAAAGAGTCAAGCCACCTAAGTGCCTTGCCTGTTACTCCGATGCTAAATAGACGGTTCAGCAGAGTGGTATAGCTGCAGGGGTGTGGAATTTATTAAAATATCTACTTGTCCATGGGGAAGGTCGCTTCCTGAATCTACTTGTCCTGTAACACAATCCACTTGTCCCTTTGGTGCCATGTTGTGCGGCGACAAATTATGGCAGCAATCTCATTATAAAAGAGCTCTTATATAGCCTCTCTAATTATGCCAGGGCTCATACTATAGTAGAGTTTGAATACTAGCAATCCTTTTATGTTGCTATGTTTCTGCAGATCTACATACTGGGACTGAAGGTAGTGGTAAACAATAGTTCCAAGGTTGGAGTGTCCTTTTGAGTCTCTGCACACCTACAAATTTGTATGTTTTAAGGGTTTTCAACAACTTTTCTCTAATCTTTTCCAATGCTGAGAAATGTTGGAAATTATCTCCTGACAATGGCAGACGTAAACCTTCTTCCAGAGTTGGGAAAAAAGTGGTTGGAGGGAAAATAAACTTGCAAACACTCAGGTTTTCGCATGAGCAAATATACACATGCATATTTGCTCATGCTAAAATGCAGTTCACAAATATTTTCTAGGAGTACTATTTTTAGCCCTACTGCTGTAAATTCTTGTGAATTCACGAAATCCATATAGCTGCCCTTAATGCAAGGTCATATACCAAGGGGGTACTTTTGAGACTTTCTTTAATAATTGGGCTCCTAATTTAGTCTGGCGTTAACCATGACCTTTGTGTTTATTAAAATTATCTCTCTGTATCGGCTGGTTTCATAGTGAGTGACAGCATTCTGCTCTATCAGAAGGGGCATATCGACACACAAAGTAGCTTTGTTCATTGCCAGTAAGTAATGTGACAGTGTGTGCATTTTGGAAACGAAAAACAATTTTTGCTTTTGCCAATGTTTGTTATAATGGTGAGGGTCCGGCAGCTCTGACATCAATCAGGTTTTACAAAAATCATGCCAAAACAAGTCACGCGTTCCCAAAACTGAAAGGCAGACCACAATTTCAGACCTACTTGCTTTGCCAATGCTTGTTTATTTGTATGTTTTCCCAAAATCTTATTGAAACTGTTTACACTGATTTTCTAATATTAATATTTTGCGGAAATACTAGCCTGCATCAACACGTTACTAAATGATGCTGCAAAGAAATGGTACCTGAAATTTTACAGTAGTTTAGCAAAAAAAATATTTTCCTACTTTCATTTTTTTGGAACATTTTATATTGAAAGCAAAGAATCATTAATCTTGCTTTCAAGCTCCTGCAAATATTTGTATCTAATCAGAGACCATTTTGGGAGCATTATGCATAGCCTCATATTGCTAAACCTTGAAATCGTGTCCACATTTTTATACTGGAACCACTGTCAGTAGTGCAGACAGAACTTACATTTACTGAGAGCGCTCAGCCTAATAACAAAGGCTCTCAATTAATGAACCATAAATACAAGTTTGAACATCATTAACATATGCACACAAATATTAACTTAACTGCAGGCAGTGCCCTTCCCTGATCCTGAATGTGGAACTGCAAACTGGCAGCCAAAGGGTTTGTGCTGTAGGGGTTTGGGCCTGCTTGTCCCAAGGACAAAATGCACATTAAAACGTGTTGCCCTTGACCCCAAACAATATGTCCTGGGCGTCGGGCTATAGGAATTCCCCATCCCTGAGCTGACCGTGTCGAAGGCTGCGCTTAGGGCAAGGAGGATCACTGCCACTGATCCTCCTTGGTCCAGCATCCTGCGTGACTCTTCGGTAACCGTTAACAAAGCGGTTTCAGTTCCGTGCTTGGGTCTAAAGCCTGTTTGAGTGGTATCCAGTAGCAAGTTGTTCTCGAGAAATTGAATTAGCTGGATGTTTATATATTTCTCCAAGATCTTGCTTACCCAGGGGAGCAGTGAGATTGGGCGGTAGCTGGAGTGATCTTCTGGGTCAAGGTTGTTTTTTTTTAGCAGTGCCCGTACCATGGCTCTCTTCCATACAGTGGGCACTGTGCAAGATAAGATGGAAGAGTTTAACAGATCCAGAATTACGGGCAGGGTGGCCTGGCTTCCCTGCAACATGAGCTCCGAAGGTGCTGGGTCGAATGGAG
Organism: Lissotriton vulgaris; assembly: GCF_964263255.1. NCBI lineage: Eukaryota > Metazoa > Chordata > Amphibia > Caudata > Salamandridae > Lissotriton > Lissotriton vulgaris. The sequence goes on from NC_141700.1 coordinate 40,318,396, forward strand.
AGCCAGATTTGACTTGGTGGGCCAGTTGATTCAGAATTTCAAGATCTATTTATTTATTTTATTTATTTTCGATATTTTTATTGCGCATACAATTACCCGAAGGTGTCTCGGCGCATGTGGAGGCCAGAAGGACCGAGCAACAAACTTACTGGTTAAACAACCATGTCTTTAGGAGCTTACGAAAACTCATCAGATTCGGGGCGGTTTTAATCATGAGTGGCAAAAGGTTCCAAAGCTTGGGCGCAGCAACCAGGAAACGTCTGTCTCCCCAGGTTGCTGTTCTCGTGCGAGGTACCGGTAGGAGGCAGGTGTTGGCAGAAATCAGCTGCCTTTTAGGGGTGTACAGCTGAAATGCTTCAATCAGAAACTTGGGTCCAATGCCATGCACTGCCTTATAGGCAATGCAGAGGGCCTTGAATTTAATACGGCCCTCTACTCTCAGCCAATGCAGATGACGAATGGCGGGAGTAGTAGGCTGGGGGCGGGGGATGTCAAGAAGGATTCTAGCAGCCGCATTCTGTATGGACTGCAGCTTAGATATAACGAGTTTCTGAGAGTTGAGAAAGAGGGCATTCCTGTAGTCAATTTTGGAAAACACTAAGGTAGAAACCAAAGTCTTCCCAGCTGAAGTAGGGAGGTAGGGCAGCAGAGTCCTAATTTTCTTTAAAAGGGGGGAAGTGTGCAAGGATTGGTCGGTCACTGAGAGTAGGATGTTTCAGAGGTATTTGGTCGACTACTCCTGGATTTGTGGCTACTGTCGGGAAAGAGGAATAGATCTGGGTAACCTTGTTGTGGAAAAATTCCGCTAGCTCATTACACTGTGCTTGCGTTTTTACCAAGGGTGGGGCTGTGTTATTGACTTTAGTACGTTTTTTTACCTAGTGAAAGATTTCCTTAGGTTTGGATTTGGCTTCCATGATTTTATCCGCAAAGTAGGCAGCTTGAGCCGACCTGACCTCATCTTTGTAGGCCTTAATTGCCTCTCTATATTGGAGCTTTTTCTCGGGTAGGAAGTCTAAACGCCACGCTCTCTCTCGTTTCCTACAGAGGCGTTTTTTTTCTCTTAAGGTATCTGAGAACCAGGGTGCTGATTTATGCAGTCTTTTTGATATGGAATTCCTGAAGGGGAGAATAGTATCTAGAGATTTCGTGATCCAGCTCTCGTATTGCTTATTTGCCAAGTTGGGGTCTGTGCAGAGGGATGGGCAAGTGGAGTCTAAATTGCTTAGCCAAGCCTCCATGGGTAGTTTAGCCCAGTTCCTCTTAATTTTGACTTGGGGGGTGTGCGGATGGGCTTTACAGGTGTGCCAAGTAAACGGGATTAAGGAGTGATCAGACCAGGGGAGGGGAATGGGTTGGCTCACCACCAGATCGGTGCAGTTACTAAAAATCGGGTCAAGTAGGTTGCCTTTTTCATGCCTTTTTTTTCTGTTTTGCAATTACGAATAAAATTCACATTTAGGAAACAATTTATCTTTCTCTCCCTCCAAAAATGGAGGATTCCTGTAGTTCTACTGCATCACTCAACAGAAAGGTGGCTGCTTGGAGCACTGTGCTTTCTAAGGGCCTCTGTGACTTAGCACAAGGGCCAAGGGTTTGTCAAAGCTGCTTGATGTAGCAGTAATATTAAACATGTGTTTTATGAAGCAGTAACTACAGCTTTTCTGCTGCTTCTAAGCACTGTAAATATCAACTTTTTAAATATCCCTCAATTTACTTTACTCTGCTTGCTCTCTGCTGGAGGATAGAAGCCAGAGTTTGCCTCTTCAGGATTGAAGCTGACACATAAAACGCCCCATTGGTCATTAACAAACATTTAGTTATACTTATTAAAACACAATAACCAAGTTTAAGCCACAAAGCTAAGCTACACTCAGTTCAGGGGAACTATGGAAGGTGCAGGAGATGACGTCTGATGGGTGAACCTTTTGTAAATGTGACTTATTCAGTGCTTTTTAGCCATTGAATTAGTTCCTATGCCTGTTTTTCTAGGGCTGCCTATTATTATTATTATTGTACATCGGCCACTGTGAAGTATTTCTTCGGGCGATAGTACTGTGAGTAACTCTGGAGAGTACCATTGGTGTTAGCTGATTTTCCCATTGATCTAAAACATCAACATAATGTTGGACCCACCTATACTATTACTCTTGCTAAAATGTCATTGTTGTTTTTTGTTGATGAATTGGTGTGTGCTATGTTGCTATTTGAACACAAAAGAAAATATTGGAAGCCAAATGTTTTGAATATCACTAAAAATATATTTATCAAAAGCTTGCATGCAAAAACGATGGGCGGGCAAGAGGGCACGTTGAGGGAGATACATTTTTCTTGTGGGGGGGAGGATTGTAAGTGTTCTGGTATTGAATTTACCAGTCTTCCCTCTAATTTGGGTCTGTTTTATTCCATCGACAGCAAAAGGATTTGCATCAACGATCTCCCGGTCCTCTCCAGGGTTCGTCGCACTGTTCCTACCAGGGTAGGTATCCAAATCTGCTGGGATTGCACTGTCAAATTTTAATTGTGTTAGATTGTACTGCTTGGCAAGTGCAACAAACATGTTTTAAATGAAGAAACACATTTGAATGGCTTGTTTGCCTCAGTAATACAGTATAGCCCACATTTGCTCTTGCGCTGTGCTGCAACCAGTTTTACTGTCGTGCTTCTTTTGCACTGGTGAGTGCTTGCGTGGGTGATAGTTTGGCTAGGGTAATTGTTTTGCATTGTGTTTTTTGGGGACGGGAATTCCAGAGAGAGACTATTTCCAGTGTGAGAGTTCTGTGCTTTATTTTTCACAAGTTGAAGTTTCATTCTAATGGATATTAGAGTAAATTTGGAGTACCGGTTTAACCCCGAAGTGGGACAGGCGCTACTCAGAGTTTTCTTTACAAGTCTTGCCGGTCTCCATGCTGCTGTGTTAGTCGATAGTAGGAAGTGGTAAAATCTTAGCGTAGTAATTGGAGTATAAAAACACACACACACATTATGCCAAAGTTCGAATACTTTGCATAGTCCTTTTCTAGGGGAATTGTGCAGCTTCATGAAACTGTTGATTAGTTCTCATGGTGACTTATTAAAAAATATATTTTAAGTTGTAGCCTTGATTAACAAATTGAGGATGTATTTAATGATTTGTATCACTATGCGGCCACGATTCAGATGAACTCTATCTATCTTGGCTATCGGGTGATTAACATAAGAACTTTGAAATGCCCATATCGTATTCATGCTTAGAAACTCCTATTGTAGACATTAGTGAAAGATTTGTTGGTATGGGACAAATCCTTATTATCTGGTGATCGTGTATGTGTAGAGTTAAATTGTATTTATGTACTTCTATATAGTATATAAATAACAAATTATTGTATTTATTCATGGTAATGACAAGATATGATCTGGCCACATGGTCTAGTACTCTCCATCAAGCCTCACACAATTCAAGCTTGGCAGAATAAGAACTGGAGAAACACAAGACACTTTTAGGTGGTGCAGTTGGCCATGTTTCATTGTGCCTTAAATAAGGCAGGTTAGAGCTTAAATGATGATGACCTTCAAAGGCGCAAGCGAGGTGTCGACAAGGCTTACGAGTAGACGTTTCACCACAAGTAATTTGAGGCCAGACGAAGGCTTGCCTTGCTAATCCGTAAACTGAGAAAGGAATCATGAGGGGATTTCCTTCCCATACATGAGGCAGGTATTTATTTTAATTTGATCAGTACTTAATTAGTTTGTGGTGTGCTGCTAGTGGATATTGTAGGCTCTTGAAGATTCACCTACCAGTAGCGAGTGGTGTGGTGAATGAATTGCAGATGAGAATTTATCACCAACGATGCGTTTGGACGTTTTCACAGTTCTTGTGTTGATGGAACAAGTTGGTGCTGCTTGTGATGTTTCGATGCTGGACACGTGTGTTTCCCCATAGGCCAGTTGCCATGGAAGGAGCTCAGAGCCTGCGTGCAGTGAAGAAACAGATGAGTTGGAATATTCCTACACATGAGCACAGTTGCAATGTTGTTCAGATAGAAGCTACATGTTTTAATTGTACTTTTTGAGTGTTGTCTTCTAACTTGAAGTAAATCTTTTGGGTGGTTGCAGGTAGTTTGGTACGGGGTTTGGCAATAGGTTGCAGCATACAATGAGGGCTTGTTAGTAGGCAAAAGTAGTACTGATTCTGATTTGCTGGGTGTATCTTGTTTTAATACAGATATTTTGTTGTTTTTTATTTCATTTAGCTGTGGCCTTTGCTTGCTGTTTTAATGGTTTCTTTAATAGAGGGCTATGTCTAAATCAGAGTTTTCCTTTGCCCGAATGCAGAACTTGAGTTGTTTATGAAAGGTAACCGATTTTGAATGATGACTGAAGTTGAATTACTTTGTCAATTAACTCTGTACAAATAATGATCCTCCTCTGCTAGGGTCTTGCAGTTGGTGCTGTTGTTTTGGCATCCTGTAATATGTGTTTGGCAGCTGTATTGACGAGCCAGCTGTTCGTGGCTTATTTCAGAATACGATTCCAAATGGTGCAATGTCGCATGAAACACGAGTCCCCCTCTCTGTCGCTGGCATGCTCCCGCATGACGTGGTCTGAGGTGGCCCACTCTTCTTCAGGTGCATCTTGGACTTGTTGCTGAGCTCGGAAGGCCTGAGCTCCCAGTGCCGCGGTACTCAAGGCTGTAGGGCGCCACTGCCTTGATGGGACTTCATGCTTTAGGGGGACATCATTTTACATATTAATCAGCATTTGCAAGGTACCCAAGACAGTGTTTTTACTGGTTGGTGGTCCGAATAAAACAGACTCCCAGTCTCTTGGCTTATGTGCTAGATTTTCAGTTTTTTTTTTGCTTTTGGAGAAATGTGTGCCATGAGTGACAACAGGTAATCTAAAATGATAATGGTGCCCAGTTTATTATACTATTTTGTAAATGTGCTGGTGATCCCACCCCGTGAGCCTTCTTTCAAGATCTAACCACTGTACTGATATCGCTGATTTGGGAAAGGACCCCCGCAGAGTAGCTTTGACGACACCGCAGCTGCCGCGAGACAGGGGAGGACTGGGTACCCCCTCCTCTGAGGCCTACTTCCTCGTCAGTGCAGCTGCAGTGGCTCTAGCGCTGATCATCACATAGAGGAGACAGAAACACAGATGGGGACTCTGTCGACCCCAGAGATCACCCGATGCTCCTACCAGGGACCAAGCTTAATCCGGCACATCCCCTGTTGGTGAAAGTGGCCAGATCCTGCATGTTAAGAATCCTCCGCCGCTCTAGGACAGCGCCAATATACTCCCCATTGTTACCACTTGCGGGTCTCCCTAAAGGACGCGGGCAATATACAACTAGAGAATCACTTACGTGGACAAAACATGCACTCACCGAGGTGGATGCCCTGTTCACTGAAGGCCAGTTGTCCTCATTCGAAGGCCTGACGGAGGAGAGCAGGTTCCCCACCGGACAGTTCCTATTACACAGGCTGACAGTAGGAAGACGTGGGATCTAGCGGAAGGTGAAACGAAAACGCACCCTGTACTACACACAATATTAAATATGGGAGCAGGGAGAACCCTCATCACCTGGATATAGAAATCTTACATGTATGCCACTAACGCGGCTCTGACTAAAGTGGGAGGAGGAATTTGGTTGAGCGCCACATGATAACGAATGGCTCATTGCCCTAGAACACCACAAAAAACGTATCATGTAACCAGTGCTTCAAAAATATCCAATTCAACATACTACACCGTGCATATCTCACACCGGAGCGGCTCAAGCGTTTTTTCCCTGCAACGCAGTTCGAATGTCCGCGGTGTCGCACACCTGATGCCACATTCTTCCATAGGTTATGGGCTTGTCCCACACTACAGTCCTTTTGGGCAGGAGTACACGCCACACTGCTGACAGTCACAGGCCTGACAGGGCGTACCACATGGGAGGCTAGCGCCCTGGGGATATTTAGGCGACACAGGCAGAAAAAGGTGGAAACACGATTCGCCAAACTAGCCCTACTTATAGCAAAGTGGAGCAATACACTACACTGGCGTTCATCGGATGGTCCTCCAATAGCAGCATGGAGGGGGCGGGCAAGAAATGGGGCGCTGCCGAGGAGGATCCAATCGGACAGGAGGACGCGTGGAACGTGACGGCGCCCCATATCCATGGAGTGGTCGATGCTCCTGCATAGCTTCAAGCAGGCACTAGATATCCCCACAGAAACCGCAACTGCCACCCAAACAGCGCTTAGCACCGTCATTTCCCGTACCACACAAGAATCTCCTGAGCGGGTCCTTCTCCCCCTAGGCCCCAGTGGAATGCTGCCCTTGTCCCGGTGAGAGAGCAACTTTCTGAGCTATCAGACCAGAGAAGGCCAATGACCTAATTCCTAGTCCCATTTCACCAAGTTGCGTCTCCCCAGTTCGGTTACACAAATGTATTTTTTCTTTCCAATGACACATACATACGGTAAGGGTGCACCAGTCAAACCCAAAAACTAAACAGTCCTACACGAAACCCACTTTCATTAAACAAGCGCACATACCCACATATCACACGCACTAAGACAAATACTTATTCTGTTGATGCTATTTTGTCATGGTAATGCACGGACTGTATGTTAAGTAACGATCACTGATGATGTAAGATGTATAATGATATATACATGTATAAAGATGAAAAATCCAATAAAAAGGTTTATAAAAAGAAAGTGACAACAGGCTATTGGTAGCATTGCCTGTGACCCAGGCATCAGTTCGGCGGTGGTGTCGCGTGCTCACAGACGGTTAGCGTACATTCACTGCAGAAAGTGACAAATACATCGTCCCAACAGCTCTTAACTCGCTGTTCTAGTCTCCTGCTGTGTTGCTAAATAGAATCCTAAAAGGCTGAAACCTAATTGGTTATAAACATGTTGGCGAAGGAAGAATAATTAAGAAAATCGATTTATTGTATTGGAGTTTTAGCAGAGAATAACATGCTGCCATGGAATTGCTTGTGAGGTGTTGGCGAGGTAGAAATAAAGTGAGTTGTGTTCAGATATAAACCAATCACAAACGAGGCAAGCTCACTGAAAAATAATTCATCCAGCTCATATATGTTTTCCATTTGAAATGTACTGCGCAATATCTCATTTCCTTTTGAGGATGGATTGCTTTTAAAATAATGTACTTGTTAATCCCTTTGATCATTCCCCTGGTTCTTGAGTGTGGGCAAATTGACAGAGAAGGAAATCATTTCCGAGGAATATTAGCTGGTGGGCTCGCTCATTGACGAGCTATTACTGACATGAAGTGTGCGCGGGTTGTGAGAGGTCAGGCTGTTGTGCGCGCGCTCAACCCAATGCCTTGCGCCTCCTCCGCTTAACAAGCTCTTTAGGGATTGATCAGCTCCTCTTCGCTCCTGCTGGTTTTGCCAATACAGCAAAGTAAGCGGCTGTGCGCACTTTCTAGAAGCATCACGGGTGCATAAAGCAATCTACCCGCGCAGTATTGAGGTCATTTGTCATTGGCAGCAACCTAAGGGAGCAACGTCTGATCATGGGGAATGCGTCTTCTAAAGAAGACATGAAAAGCGCTGTTGTCGCCAAGTCTCCTCCTAAATTATCTTTTTGTGATTCCATCTCTAGAAAATGGGACAAGAATGTTGTACTGGAGAATGAGCTTTTGACTTGTAAGATCTTTTCCCTGCTCCGCAGGAATGCAGAAAGTGGCTTACGGGCAGGACAACCATCCAGACGGGCTAATTTTCTGAGCACCCGTTCTGTTTTTGTATCAGTAGCTACCTCCCTCAAGGAGCAACCCCGGATTCCCTTCCTGGCACCTGATGGCACCCCCATTCTGCCTCGCAGTCACAGCATGACTATCTCTCATCGGGGACATTCTCAGACTTCGCTAAACACAACGACTGCAAACAAGTTTGGGTGAGTAGATTATGTCCAGTTAACAAAACCTTAACGCTGTGATGGTAGCTAAGTCTGTAGTAGACCTAACATCTAGTCTTTTGGTAGAAATGCCTTTGCGATCACAAACTGCGTAAAGCCTATTTGTGCTTCTGTGTTCAATAAGAGGCAATGCCCTGCAGAGGTAATAGGTTTTAATGTGTGATAGTTCCACATGAGCTAGTGGCGTCCTCTGAAAAGTCGAGGGATAACCAGACTTAACCAACATTCATCTGATATGTTCGAATAGTTATTGAACAGTTTTTCAGCCGCTGATAAACATTGATGGAATTTGCAGTGATGTCATGCTAATTACAAGCAATGCTTAATCTTGCGAAGCGGTAAGTATATCCAATAGCCTGATTAGTGGACATTTTTACTTTTTTGATGCATTATAATGTTTGAGCTGGCGGAGGGGTACATGGAGGGTTGGAATTGTCTTTTATTTTAGCCTGGATTATTGTCCAAGCAATCCGTGATCTTAAGACTTATATTTTCCTGCTCTTGAATAATAAATACAAGTCAGGGTTGCAATCCTTTAAATAGTATATTTATTTTTCATTTGTGTTTGTTCTCTAAGCAACTATATGCTTGTCAGACAACAAGCTTTCAGTGTTTGGACAGCAACCAAAGTCACTGTTGAGTATGGAATTGTGCCTGCTCACACATTGCAAATTGATGTTTATATTGTTGTGGTGACATCCCTGTCTGGGAAACTCTTGAGTTGGCACCACATTCAGTAGTGGGGGCGTAAAAGGCACCAGGATCTCCTTCACACCCTTCTGCTGCACATCTGTCTAGGTAGAGGAACCCCCAAATGCAGATTAGTCTGCAGTGTGCACCCTCCAGCTTTACACTGCATACTTCATTACTGTTTGATACACGTTATGTAACCTGTGCTAGACACCGAAAGAGAAAAAGTAACCTTCCTCTCACTGTTATAAGATTTAGCAAAATGGTCGAGGCTGTAAATGAATATGAATATGTTACAGTGGCAAAGTCATAGCTCTACAGATTTGTGATTTCAGTACTTTTGTTGGTTTCTCAGCTGTGGATCGTGCATTGAGTAGCTAGGTTGCATGATTTTTTAATTTAAAAAAATGTAATGTATACATATAATTTTAAAAATTGTCTGCAGCAAATGTAGGTTTTATTGTATATTTGTGGGAAATACAAACTTTAATCAGAAACTCCATTATCTGGCTTTTGAGCACTAAAATTGTGCATCTCTTTGTATGCTCCAATGCCTTAGTATATTTTTAGAATTTATTTTTTAAATAACTATAATAAAGGAATACGAACCATGCATACTAGAAAGTCTGTGCTGGGATACAAATAAAACAAACAAAAGAATGTCCGACTGCTTGCTGTTTCCCAGGCACCACACCAGGTTACAAATGTGACCCAGCGCCTGGAATTAATGGATTTCATGGAGAAGTATCTGAGGATGACATCCACCACTTCAGGTGGCAAATTAAAGGTTGTCATTTGCCACTGTTCAATCCCCACACGTGGCGTGGGGGTGTCAGCCGTGTAAATTCGGGTGGAGGGCTCTGTCCTGCTGTGGAGACATGACGTCTTCCCGAAGTAGGAACCTGATCAGAGGACAGGCACTGCTTCTCAGGAGTTCTGGGCGCCACATTCTCCTGACCCCATTCAGTGCCACTGGAATGACATGGGCCTGATTGTTCAGGATCTTCTTCAGGACTTGGGACATGGAGGCAGTGGCGGAAAAGCACACAGGAGTCCTTTGTCCATCCCAGCCGTAATGAGTTTCCTATCCTGCTCTTGTAGAAAGTGGTATTTTTTTGAGAGCCACAGTATAAAAAATGATGGGCCTTGTTTATTGATAGTCCCTTTAAACAAAAAGTTGTGTGCAGGCTGTACACGTTATCCTGTTGAGGAAGGGTAACTCTTACTGTATAATGTTCACGTAGAAAAGGTCTGCTCACACCCTCAGGGCCTGCAACTATGTTTAATGGGAAGGCAGAAGAATATGAGCAACTGCTTCAGAAAGTCCTACAGGGCAGTCTTGGGAAGGAACTCTTCAGGTCTGCTTAAAGATCAACTCCAGGCAAAGGGGGCTCACGAATCAAGATGATCGGATTAGGCCCTTGTTTCTACCTAATCTCCACTAACTCACTCTTCTCATTGACGTGTTTACTTTGGCATGTCTTCTGACCTCTGAAGTGACTGCAAGTAACAGAATAGGAAGGAAAGGAAGGTGTCCATTGATTGTGTTACTGGAAGAGCAGTGTAACTGGGGGATAAAGGAGCACATGCTGTCTTTGTCCTCGGCATACACTGTTACAGGGTTGACTAAAGTTAGAATTGCTTTGATCCATGTTCCTCCAACACTTCCACCATTAGATATCCAACAAGGGCAGATAGTAAATACTGCAGGAGGAAGCCGACGCGGTCGCTTGTTCTCTGTGAACATATAACCAAGAGGGATAGAGAACGGGGTGCCGTTCACTCGTATATGGTACGCGAGTTTGAATGTCTAGCGTTTACTCTTGGTTCTAATGGTTCCCCCTTAATTGGTGCCTGTGTTTACTGCCAACTTCAGAGTTTGACTAAATGCCTCTGAACAACCTGCTGTTGTCCAGAGCAAGGGCCTGTATAAATTCTGGTCATTATGAGGAACTGAAATTCGCTCAGATGTCTCACCTTGCCAAGACGCCTTCCAAAGCTTCCCCTCACGACTGCAAACAGAAGTGAGAAGGCTATTTGTAAGGGCTCTTGCAGTCCATCATCTGTTACTGATCTGATACGGTCTTCGTTTGGACTCTTCAAGTCAGTCTATATTCTAATGGAGATGAGGTCATTAAAGTAAAGTTTGGTTCCTCTAGTAATGTTTTAAAAACTACAGATATGTTGTTTACCTGGCGATCACTCATCGGTACGCACATTTCAAATGTTCACGCTTTTCTTTCTATGTCATTCATTGCCATTTCATGTACTCCCATCTACATACTGGTCATGGGAGCTAGAGGAAGTTCATTGCAGATGGCGTGCACTCTGAGCCAGTTAAATAAGGGTGGAGAAGTGAGGTTGGGTTATTACAAGAAGGTGCATGGCTTTTGGGTGGGTTGAAAAGGTTCTGTGGTGTAGACAAAGGGATTCTTCTTGATTAATAAAAAGCCCCGTTGATGAGTGGTTACAACACTGAAGTGAAGTCACGGGAAAGGATTTGAGTGAACGATATTAGAACCTGTTAGAAGTAACGTATGCATCCTGTAGCTGCTCTTAGCAGGGCCGTAACTGGAAATGTAGCTAGTATACAATCCTTGCCAAACCTTTATGGCACTTAAGGGTGTGCCTACAACCAGATCTTAAAGTGTTGTTTAAAATCTCTCAGCAAATGGGCTTTCTGCTCAGCACTGCAATGGATTGTGTCAACAGTCGATTCAAGATTGACATTCTACCCGCTATAGCCTCGGTGCAAACCAAAGGGAGCTGGAATTCTTTTTAGAAACAAGGTAGCCTCCTTATACTCTGCTTTTTACAGTGCCTGGCTTTATTTTGGTACAAAAAAAATCAGTTTTGTTTGCCTTTGCAATTTTATCGACTTCACTGCTTTGAAAGACTGTAGAATGAGGCAGTGCTGAGAAATTGTACTCTGTAAAGCTGGCTTATAGTTCATTTTAAAGTTTGTTCCCAAGGAGCCTGCGCCTGTGTGTGGATGACGCCCTCAACATGGCGCCATCGAGGGCCACCTTGCGGAAGCGATCAGAACACTGGAGTTGGGTTTACGGTTATAGTCTGATGTTTAAATATTCAGAGCCACATCTTGGATGCTGATTCCTCGTGTCCCTGAGTTTATTCAACATGTTTTATATAGACCGTATTTTGAGAATATAGCCGAATTTCCCTTTATAGGCATTGTCATGTGGTAGGCTTATCCAAGGTATTCATATCCGGGGCCGTTGCCTCAAAATTGCACATCAGTTTGGTTTTCTCTGTGCTGGTTGACAAGCATTTTCAGTCCACAGCGCACACTCTTTCTAGGAACCCGGATTACATTTCGCCACCTGTGATTTTCTGCATAATGAATCCGCACAACAGACAAGTGACAAAATGCCATAACTGAGTGGTAAGAAGTAGCAGGAGTGCGAAAGAGTGGTGGGAGCTGTTGAGAAAAAGAAAGCAGGGCCATTGGGTGGTACCCCCTCAAAGAAAATAGGTCGCGGTTGTGTGAACACCACGGGTGAGTGACCACCATCTGAAATGGGGGTTGAGATAAAGGAGGTAGAGCCGGAGAAGCTGGCACCAACATCTGGGTAATGGGTCACCCTTAAAAAAGACAAAAAAAGCCAGCATCTTCTACTGTTCCTCCAGAACACTAAGGAAGAGCTGCAAAAAATCCCCTAAAACCAATGTAGGGTAAGAAGTGTATCAGCAAAATCACCACGGTGCAAATACTCCCCCTAAAGAGTGCGCCACCTTTACACCGAATACATTGTTGCTCCTTAGTTCAGGTGGAACCTGCAGCTATTCAGACATACACAATGTTTGAAGAAATGGGGGGGCACATGGACAACTACATGAGTTCTGTAGACGGTACCCAAAAGTTTCAAGAAATGATTCCAAATTAATCAAAAATCTTCTGGCTTGTATCTTTCACTTCTGGTCTCTTCACTCAGGAATTTGTTCCCTACTTATTAGTTTTTCATTTATGGTAATTGTTCATTTAAGGATTCAGCTGACACAAGTAATAAAAAGTTGTATCCACTAGTAATCTTTGTGTTCTTTCCCATTAGCAAGAACCACCCTCTACATCCTCTCTGCAGCTGACAGAGTGGGGTGGATGGGCTGTTTGAGTATGTTATTCTTCGTTGGCACTGCTAATGTTGCAGACTCATATGTACAGTGGCTGCAGAACTGTATTGTTAAGTCTGGCATTAGCCAAGGACATTTAAGTCTACTAAAAATATAAATATATATATATATATTTTGCTAATATGGCCTTTCAGCCAGCCCTCTTCATCCATTGGTCTGTTGCTGTGCCGTTCACATTTTTCTTCCATCCACTAAAGCATAGGGCAGGGGTCAGCCTACTTCATCCATTGGCTAACTTCACTGTCAGTTATGGCCATCTACCATTTTGCAATGAGTGCATCCTCACACTGAGTAGATCAATGCTGTGCAAAGGACTACAACGGAAATGTGCCCTTTAAAGATAAAAACGATTATTGCTTTTAGCCAATGTTTTTATTTTACAATGGCAAAGGCCCATGAGCACCATCAACATTAATTTTTACAAATGAAAATGAGAAAACAAAAGTAGCTTTGACAAAGCCAAAAGTACCTCCTAGCTATTCCTGCTAATGCATTTTTTAACAGCATCCTACAAAACCGCTTGCACCAGTAGATGATGGGTATACAGTTTTCCACTTGTTGGTGATGAGCGCACTACGGAGGGAGGATACAGCTGCTTCGGAAACAATATTTTGTCACTTTATTGTAATCTTTCGATGTTTGAGTTGTACTGACAGTCATGCCTGATTTAAAATTTGAGAAGAGGTCTGTATAACCGATTAAAAGTTAATGTCTTAAGGATGATGTCAGGAAATGACCACAGTAATCCTTGGACAGCGTGTCAAGCTAGGCCCAGCTAAGATCCAGTAAGGCTGTTTCCTTCTTCCCCCTTTGTGAGTGAACTATGAGGTGGTATAGTGGAAAATTGGCATCTATGGGGTACCTTTTTTTTATAGAGTTAATGGCATTCTGTTTAATAAACTGTTCTGTTCTTTGCAGGCAGTTCACCGGAGAGATGGATGAAGTAGATGCCAGCATCCTTAAAATGAGAATTACACCAGATGATGCCATCTCGTTAGCACCATCGACCACCGAATCCATCTTTGTCGAAGGTATGCAAACTGAGGATAAGTAGGTAGTTCATTTTACAGTCACTAATACTTCTTGATTTTTTTTTAGGACTGGTAACTGCAAATCTAATTTCTGTTTTACACTCCAGATGTACATCTTTAGAATTTTGGATTGCGAAAAAGAAGTAATCTTTAATATATCCATAGTTTTGAAACTGTTCTCAGCCCCTTCAAATTGTGTATTCTAGTGTTTTCAAATAAATTTGATTATCTATTGGCCATTTCTAAATCATGCGTATAAAACACATTTTTCTTTGTTTACATATAACTGCATTAACAATTGTCAGGCCTTTTTCTAGGTTTCCATAAAAGACATAGCTTTACATCCATCACATTTACTAATGGAAGACATATATTCATCAGAAAAGTTCTGATGATCGTAATTCTTAGCAGCATTTTTATATTGCTTGAGAAGTAGAGTAAAATCCAGACAGCTACGATGTTCTTTTTCCTCTTCAATAAATGTTCAGAATTCTTAAAGTAAAAAGTACCCCAAACTGCCTTAGCATTCAAGGACATACAAAGGTTGACTGTGGGGTTGCGGTTCCAGCTGAAAGCCAGTAACTGTGTAGACTTCACAAGACAGTAGAAACAAAATGCACAACATCAGATCAGTGCAAGCTGCAGATGATCTCCTAATGTCTCTTGGCAATAAGAAACAAAGAGTGTGACATTATGCATTGAGGTCATAATCTTCATATATGGAGAAATCCCCCCCAAAATATAAAGGGGAAAAAAAAAAGGAACACATAACTACATAACTACATAAATACACTTACATTACTTACATTAAGTTAATGGAGTTGAAACCGTATAATTTTAGCACCATCAGTTAAGTTCCTAATGCCTGTGCGCAAAAAAGTCTTGTTAAAAAACCTGAACGCTACTAAATATTGAACTATCAGGAAAAAACGGGAAAGGAAAAAGAAAGAGAAAAAGAAAAGGAAAGAGAAAAAAGGGAAAAGGGGAAAAATAAAAAAATAAAAATATAAAAAAAAAAAAAAACATAAAGGATAAGGGAATAAAAAAAGGAATGAAGGATATAAAAAGAATAAGAATAAAAAAAAAAAAGGGGGGGGGGGGAAACACACAAACTGAATAAATACACACAAGAATAGTACTTGCCTATAATATGTGTGAATATTTAATGGCGAGTTCACACTAAATATAGTAGAGGCACACAGGGTCGAGACGGGGAAGAGCTAGGGGCACTTACTTCCGGAAACTCTTCCGGGTGGTGAGCACAGGGTTTTCCCAGGGGGGGAGGGTTGGGCGTGGGGGGGTGGTGGGGCATAAGCACATTTTCATAAAAGAGCTCCAATCTTTGCGTTTAATTAAGTTTGTGGTTATAAGGTTTTATACTCATCTCATCTTAGATAACATGAATCTATACAGACAGCCATATACTTCATTAGTTCTACAGTTAGTCTTACCGAGCAACCTAAAGCTACAACACAATGAGTAGACTCAATTTACTATCCTGGAATGTTAATGGTCTCCGCACCAAGCCCCGAGCGAATAAAATTATGCAATATCTTCGTGATACGGATGCGGGGATCATTATCCTCCAGGAGACACACCTAATAGAAAGTGAGATACACGAGTTGGTCCAATACGGGGGGTTTCAATCTTCTTCAAAAAATCAGTAAGGTTTAAGATAAAACAACAAAAAGTGGATCCTGGAGGGCGTTGGGTCATTGCAGCAGTAGAGTTAGGAGAAGCAAAGGTAACATTAGTGGGCTATTATGGTCCAAATATCGATGACCCCTCTGTATTGAAAACCCTTTTCAATCATTTGCTAAATTTCCCAGACCCGGTGATTATAGCTGGGGATTTTAACATCACTTTAAATCCACTTCTAGACAAATCCCCTAACAGCAGACAAAAAACCACCTCTAAATCTAGATCTTGCTTAGTAGGCTTAATGAATCAGTACGATTTTATCGACATTTGGCGGTTTAGGGAAGGTGTGAGGCAGGATTTTTCATTCAGGAACTCAAGTATAGACACAAATCAAGAATAGATTTTATTCTCACTAGTAGAGTTCTGGCTGATAATATTACTTCAATATACTATAATCCAATGCATCTTTCTGACCACTCTGCAATAGTGTTAGAATTAAAGTTGGACACGCCACCTCTAATAAGAATGTGGTCCTTTGATAGGTCTTTACTCAGAACAACAGAGGATATCGAATTTCTACAGTCAGAAACCTGCCACTTTTTTAACACCAATATCGGTACAACCCCAATAGGAATTCTATGGGATGCATTTAAATGTACATTGAGAGGTCTTATTAAAAACAAAGTGGCCTATAGAAGAAGACAATATGCAGAGGAAGTAACCCTTATTGAAAACAATATCTTATTAGTACAGGCCGATATAGATAATACAGGAGTAATTGACAACGACAACGACCTCGCCGGAAAACACGCTGAGTTGGACAGGCTGAAGCACTCACTATCCGCAGTTCTAGAGAAACGTGTCCTTCAGAGATGGGAGGCAAGTAAGCTTTCGCATTTCCAATACGGGGAGGGAGCAGGGAAATTACTTGCCTGGAAAATTAAATCAGACCGGGTTCGAAACAACATATCGTCTGTTACATCCACGGAGGGCACCTTTTCAAGGGATGATGAAATTAGAGTAGTTTTTAGTAATTTCTTTCAATCCATCTATAAAGATGACTTAAACGTTACCCAGAATGACATCTTGAGTTGGCTAGAAGGTATCTCTCTACCATCTCTAACACCAGAACAGAACCACTCTTTGGAGGAGGAGATAACTATTATAGAGGTAGAAGAGGCAATAAGGAAAGCAAAGGGAGGAAAGGCTACAGGCACTGACGGTTTGCCAAGTGAAATATATAAAAAGCTTATCACTCAGGTCTCTCCAATCTTAGTGATTCTTTTTAACCAAATACTAAGACACGGCGAAATACCACCTGAATCATGGGACAATGCCTCTATAACTCTTATTTTGAAGCCCGGCAAACCCCCCACAGACTGCGGCTCATATCGGCCTATTTCTATATTAAATGCCGACTATAAAATCTTTGCCACCATACTGGCCAAACGGTTGGGTCGGGTGGCGCCAGATATTATAGCACATAACCAAAAAGGGTTTATTAAGGGGAGACAGCTCTGTGAGCTCACGTATGAATTACTAGGCTCTATAGACATCGCCATAAAGGAGGCTATCCCTCTGGATGTCCTCACGTTGGATGCAACAAAGGCCTTCGACAGGGTGAACTGGTTGTACCTATCGGAGGCCTTGAGGAAGTTCAATGTGGGGGACAGATTTTTGAGAACGTTGAATTTGTTATATAGGTGCCCATCTGCCTCACTTTTGATAAACGGGGGTTTGACTGAGACCTTCAGGGTCACGAGGGGAACTAGGCAGGGCTGTCCCCTGTCACCCCTTCTTTTCGATGTCTATATAGAACCCTTTGCCCAAATCTTAAGAGACAGTATACTGATTAAACCTTTTATTTTTGGTGGTTGGGATAAAAAGGTGGCACTTTATGCAGATGATATTATGATTTTTACAATGAATTATGATGAAGCATACCCAGAGATAATTGACCAGGCTCTAAAATTCGGTAAAGTTTCTGGGTATGAGATTAATGCCCAAAAGACAGAGTCAATGTCCTGGAATAGTAACTCAATTGGCAACAATGGCACATCTAAAACCCAACTTCGATATCTGGGGATCAATATAGTTAAAGACATTAATTTGATTGCTTCACTTAACTTCAACAAAATAGCTGCAGAGTGCCGGAAACATATGAGAGACTGGTCACATCTTCCTCTCACTGTTTTGGGAAAGGTTAACTTAGTGAAGATGAGTATCTTACCTAAAGTTTCTTTTTTGTTTAACTCTATTCCACTTTTTTTTGACTCAAAATTGATTGTAAAGCTACAGAGCGCGATAACCAGCTTTATCTGGAATAGGAAGAGCCCAAGAATTTCGTGGAAAAAAATCAGGCGACGGAGGGAGAAGGGAGGGTTGGCTGGCCCAGATCTCCAAATCTATGCATGGGCTTTTCAGCTCACGCACACACGTATGCTACTTAAAACCCCTACTTTAACAGGGCTGGGCCTTCTTTTTTCTACATTACTTGAATGTGAAGGAGTAGACCAATCTGCATTTTTGTTTAAATTTGGTGACCCCAAATTCTTCAAGAAAATAAAATTGAAAGTTTTACAAGGGATTGCATCTACTTGGTATAAAGTGAGGCATGCGATAAATGTTGGATACTATTCTGGGAGGGCTCCCATATGGGATCTACCCGTCCCTCCCGCATGGACAACAGATGCCCTTACTAACCCGCTAATAGAGGCAGGTATAAATAGGTGGGATGACCTGTTTATGGATGGGACATTACTTCCATGGGACTATTTAACAAACAAAGTAGGCACAAGTTTCTCTAGATTTAAATATATTCAGATCTCCAGCTGGTCACAGTCATACAAAGAGCAGCCAGCACGGATTAGTAAGCTGCCTATAGGTGGCAATAGCGACTTGGTAACTTGCCTCATGGACAGCCCCGCCGCAAAAAAAGAAATTTCATGTTGGTATAACAAAATAATCGATGAAATAGATGCCAACTTTCATCTACCGACGTCACTATGGGCTGAACTAATGCCAGGCGTAGATGTTGAAGAACTTTGGATAGCCTCTTGCTCAATGCTTTGGGACCTAGTTAAACCGGCATGGCTTCGTAGAAACCACTTATTCACTATACATAGGGCATACTATTCCCCTCAGAGGTTGACTACGTTTTCTTTAACAGGCCCAGTCTTATGCCCAAGATGCGGGTTAATCGCAGCATCAGACACTCATATGTTTTATGATTGTCCAAATTTATCCGCTTTTTGGGAAGCCATTAGTAATAAGCTTTCACAATTTCTGGGTGAACATATCTCCATAGACCTTGCTCTTGTTATATTTGGTCTCAAGAGTAAAATCCGCAATGCCGCAACCAATCTAACATTCTACTCCATTTTAGCGGCGCATAGGGAGATATGTAGGCATTGGAAAGATGCTCAACCACCTACAGAGCATGAATGGCGAGTTTCACTTCTTCAAATTTCCAAACTCGATCTCGCCAGAGCAGGAAACCCCAATAGGAGAGCTTTTTGGGCAATGCTGGGATAGCAGCGATAAACCTGGGTTTTTTTTTTTTTTTTTTTTTTTCCCAGGTCCTATGATTAACACGTACATTGCTTATCCTCGCTGACTAACAGTCTTGGAGCTATGGGGGTCTCGATAACTTGGGCACTATCTCCGGAGGCACTTCCCTAAGCAAAATCATGTTTGGCTGTTGTGATTGGTGCTGTGGGGAACCGGTCTTCTTCCCTCCCGAATGAACTTTCTCCTACCAGCTATAAGCTGAGACAGCACTGCACTCGACCATTCTTTCCTTTGCTCTGTGGCGGTCCTTTGGTTTTGATAGATTGGAGCTATGCACGTAATATGAGGACAAAAAAAAAAAAAAGACAGTAGGAAATTAAACGACAAAATATTCAGCTCCATGACCTCTATAGGGGCTTTCTTAAAATCCGGCATCTTTGCCACCTGTTTATGTCTTGAAGTTGAAGTGCCCAAGAATTGTATAGATGCAAAATTCCTCCCATTATTCCATGAAAAAATGTGTTGGTGCTGCTGAAATATTCATATATTAAAAATGTATTCACTGGGTGTGTTCCAGTTGTGAGGCTTATTCCAGAATACTTCCATACAATAGTACCCATTCATCCTACAACAATTTACTGTGCTTTCTGTAGGTATGCAACCACTCATGCCGCATACACCGCGTGTCACTGGTGCAGAGCATCCGGCTTTTGCAGTCCTTTTGTCGAGGTCTCTCTCTCTCCACTTGACCTTTCGCACACAACTTGCTTTCTTGTTGACCAGTGTGTCACGGCTAAGTTATACCCCTATTCTCCTCTGGATGCCAACATAGGGGATCTCACTTGGGCCTCTTCCTCTTAGCCATCTGCCCCATACCGATGGCTAACTTGTGGGTGCTTGTGTTGCGCTGTGACTGCCAGCATTTCTCTGACCTTCCAGGGTTGTGCCGGGGTTGTAATAGTAGGTTTTTGCATGGAGGTGGGAAATGGGAAGAATGTAGGTGCATAGAGATGTGGGAAAGGAAGGAGGTAGAAGGTTCTTCATCAAGGGCACAGAGAGAAAGATGAGGGCTCTTAAGCTTGAAGTTAATCTATGTATGTGCATCAAGTTTTCATTAATGAAGGACTTGCCATTCCAAAGGATCCAAAACATGAAAGATCAGTACAGGAAGCTGAGCTCTCCTCTTTTTCTCTGCTCACGTGGTAGCCTCGTTAGTATATGAGATAAAAAAGTGGCAAGAATCATTATAGGCTTTTGTCTACAACGGAACAAATAAAGGAGCTTGTTTAAGAAAATTGGGGCAAAGAGTGTCAAATTCAGAAGGAGAGAGCACCGATAAAGAGTACTTTTTCATGATCATGTCACAAAAGCATGGAAGAGGGACAAACCAGGAGTGAATAAAGAGGTTCAGTGAAACTGAATATAAACTGGTGTGGTGGGGAAGCGTTCAGTGTCACAGTAATTCTCATGAATGGACCCTTTAAAGAAGGAAGTATGTATAACGGTTAGAAGCAGTGCGTCAAACTTGCTTACATGATGTTATCTCTGATCGTCTTTCATATGTGCACCAATGTTTGTACCAATGTTCTTATTGTACGTTATGAAGAACTCGTTCTTGCTTGCTGTTGATCAATGTGCTTTGCTCCTGACTTAGATTCATATTTTGCCTCGCTGAAAAATGAGATTGAAACAGATGCACAGGACTTTGATGCAGAATCCTGGAGTTGTGCTGTGGAGCAATCTTTTGCCAAGAAGCAAAAGAAGGAAGTTATCAAGCGGCAGGATGTCATATACGGTAAGACTTGTGCAGCACTACTCTCTGCTCTTTATTCCCTGCATATTTGTAAACTTCTCTTTTTCCTATTCATTTCCCTTCCTCTGTCACTGATATCCTTCCTTCTTTCCTGAAATCCGAGCTTCTCCTCTGTTATACCTTCTTGTTTGAGATTTGGCTTTGTTTCCTTGCATTCCTATTTTCTGTACAAGATGTCCACTTTGTGTCCTGCCCTCTGTTTCTGATAAGACAGTAGATCCGCCATGTGTTCACTTTAGCAAAGCCTCTGGTATCCGTGAGGGTCAGTGAGCGCTGGCTGATTTGCTTAACACTGGTACTCTCACAAGAGGACATTGGAGGGCATAGACATTCATGGAAAGCAGTTTTTTGTTTTTCCTAACGACATTTTATTAAGTTTTGAGGTCCACCCATTAATGGAAAATGAATTCTTCCCAGCACCTTCACATTACAATTGACCGCTTGACAAATCATCCCCAAATTAAAATAGGCTCCCCATATTTAGTTGTGTTTTTGCAGACAGCCTCGTGCAGTATAGATGTTTTTCCAATTGGGCGCACCAGTTTACTCCTTTCCTCCATTCCACCAGGGACATGGCATTTGGGCAGTTCCATCTTCGGGCAATGTCTCGCTTTGTGATCAGTGTGACGATACCCACAAGCGTACTGTCAGCCTAGAGGCTGCCAATCTGATTGACCATGCCCAACAGTTCACCTTGGGGGTTAGTTCAAGATCCTGTTCCAAGGCCTCCGAGAGTTCACGTATTCGCTGTCAGTATAGTGAGAGGGTCGGGCAGGCCCAAACCATGTGGTAAAAGATCAGCTGAAACTATAGAGCAGCGAAAGCAAGCAAGTTAGGGGATCCTGCCGCATGGTGTAGGCTTATCGGGGTGAGGTATGTCTTATGTAGGTTATTTAGTTGAATCAACCGGAGGCGTGTGGAGATGGCCAGCGTGCATGTGGCTTATCAGTCCTCCATTCAGTCCGCCTCATTGAGTTCACCAACCCTCCCCTCCCAACGGTGTCTTAAGTGTGTCAAAGCCATGTGAGGCGTTTGCAATGATATTTGGGATATGGCGCCCTACCAATGAGCCCCATTAGCAGTCTAGCCTCAAGGGGCTACATTTAGGAATGTCAGTATACGATGGGGTGTTGGCTATGAGGGCGTGATGCAGTTGTAGATATAAGTGGAATTGTGTCTGATTGCAGTTATAGCTGTCTTGTAGGTCTCGGAAAGTTAAAATATGTTTCCCCGCTCAAACATCTCCACAGACTGTAATGCCTAGCATATCCCATTTGTGGGCTCCCTGTAATCCGGCTCTGTGGTGGAGACATTGTTTCCTCTGTGTGTGTGTGTGGGGGAGGGGGGTTGTTATCAGAGTGCCGTATATAATATCCAGGGCGTGGTCCAGCCGCAAGAAAGCGCTCCCCTCGATAAGTGGGATCGTCCCACCCATCACCAAGCCTGTCGTTAATGCCAATCAGCTGGGATGCTTGGTAGTAGCATTTGGAGACCAGCCATCCTTAGCCAAACCATCATATGGAGATTGCTTACCATTGGGAAACGCGATTCGTAAATGAGCGCCTGACCAGAGAAAAGATCGGAGGGTGTAATTGAGAGCGAGGAACCATGGCGGGGAAATCAGAGTGGGACGTGTTGGAATATATACAGAAAGCGGGGGAGGAGAATCATCATCATAATAAAGAGGGTGATCAGGCCCGTCACCTGCACGGAAAACTGTCCACTTCTGGTTCATGGAATTCAGTTTTAGGGTTATAATCTGTCTCTTGCAATTAGATTTCCCAGCTTTCCTACATACCTCCATAGTTTGTCAATGGTTTGATGTCTGAGTTTTCTGTATTTTGGTCTTGCCACAGCTTGTTGATCACTCCATTGAGACAGGAGCATGTCCAAAGTTACTTTTGATCTCCTAGGGCAGTTTAGCAGTTCAGCAATGCTTCACTTCTTCTGAGGCGGCTCAAATGACATAAAATACCCAATAGGATGCAGTACTTGACCTGCGCCACCAGTAGCATGCACGTCAAAGTGACATGCATTCCCCCATCAACATTTGGATTTTAAACACAGAGCAGATATAAGTGACCATGTCAAAGGGTTTGATTAGGCAGTATTTGATGAATCCATGTGCTAATGGGGCAGGCAATTACGCCATAAAACATAAGTTAACGTTTGAAGATCCTCTGCTGCTGAACGGGTAGTCCATTGTTTCTTCCTTCCCTTTGCAGTGTTTTTTTCAATTTCTTATATGCGGAACAAAAATCAGCATGCATGTAATTCTTCTAGTATGTGAAGGCCAGTTTGCAAAGTATTCACATCTATGCTTTGTCGTTTCTAATCTCATTTTGCTTTGCCACGAAACTAGAAGCCCTCAAATAAAGTCATTCTCCTAAATCCATTTCTAGCCTGTAGCGGGACCTCACGGAGTCCATGGATGATTCTGCACAACATTTCTGTTTAATTCCTGACCGGTTGCCTCAAAGTTATGCACAATATTACCAGTATTAGTTAGAGGTTCACTTATTATGTTAACCATTTCGCTGCTAGGCCTCCCCTGTGCTAAGCCTTTTTGGGGGGCTATTTGGGGTAGTTTGCACTTAGGCCCCTGTAACTTTTTGTCCACATAAGATATCCATGTCAAATTTGCGCCCTTTTTCCAACACCCTGAGGATTCTAAAGGTACCCCAGGTTTGGGGATTCCCCTGGAGGGGACCAAGAAATTAGCCAAAATACAGCAATTAAAAAAAATGGGAAAGAATTGCTGCAGAAGAGAGCATTTGTTTTTCCCCCTGCAAATCACATCACTAAAGGGTTTGTAGTGCTGAAATCGCCATCTTAGCTTTCAGGGATAGGCAGACTTTTGTTAGAAAACCAACATTATCTATACAGTTTTGGTATTTTACTGGGACATAGTCTATGTTTCCTATTTTTTGTGCTTTCAACCTCCTTGCAGTTAGTGGTAGAAATGGATGTGAAACCAAAAATGGATCGCAGAAAGCTATACTTTTCTGAAAACTAGACAAAATTCTGTCTTCAGCAAGGGGTCATTTGTGAGAACCTTCAAGATTTCTTTTAATAGAAACTAACAGTTGAAAGTAAAAAATATTGAAATTGAGTTGGAAAAAACAGCTAACAGCCAACGTTTTCACATGTAACTTCTAAGTATGACAGATTTTTTAAAGCAACCTACTGTTACATCGCTGGACCCTTCTGGTTGTGGGGATATATATGACTTGAAGGTTCACTGAGAATCCTAGGAACCCAGAGGCAATAACCGAGCAGCGTCTTGCAATGGTTTTTCATTGTGTACCAGGTATATAGCAATTCATTTGGTAAAATATAAAGAGTGAAAAATAGGTGCCAAGAAAACAAATATATTTCTGGAATGGGAATTAGATCTAGAGTTTACAAGCAGTCATTTTATTGCACATCTCCAAAAGTGTGGCTACCCATACAAGCATGGGAATTAGAGGTCATTTTTCAAAATGACTTCTTGTTTTACAAATTGTTTTACATTTGGAAGGAAGAAAGCAAACAAAGTAAATTGGTAATACCACTTGTTCTACTATTCTGTGTTCCCCTAAGTCCCCCGATAAAAACGCTACCTCACTTGTGTGGGTAGGCCTAGTGTCCGCTACAGGAAATGGCCCAAAACGCAACATGTACATATCAAATTCTTCCAGTGAAAATGGACCCTTTTTGCAATGTGCCTAGCTTTGGATTTTGAACCCTAGCTCAGCCGGCACCTAAGGAAACCTAGAAACCCTATAAATTTTTTTAAACTAGACACCCATGGGAAGCTAGGATGGGGTGACTTGTGTGGCTCTCACTAGGTTCTGTTACCCAGAATCTTTTGCAAATCTCAATGTGTCAAAAAATCTAATGTCACTAATCTGTGTGGGTCTGACTCCCCTCACGCATTGGGTTGGCTTTTGCATGTGTCTTTTCTAATCTTAGCCTGCAAATGGCTAAAGATGGGTGCATGCCCCACCTCTTCTGAAAAGGTTCACTCCTGCTGCGTTTTGCCGTGGGAGCGAGCAGCGGCGAGCAGGGCAGCAGCTGCAGTGCCTCCTTGTCTCAGTGTACCCGCCCCACCACTCCTCTTTGTGTCCCTGTTCCCCTCCTCCCTCTGTCTCCCCCTGTACTCGTTTCCAAGCAGTAGATTGTACAGGTGGGTGTTGAATGCACTGGGCACAGGCGAGATGAGTTTTTTTATTCAACGAGTAAGTCCAACAGGGTTTTATAAACACTAACTGTTAGTTAATGATTGCTGAACTGTCATCTGCCATCCACGACGTTCGCTGTGTTTTGAAAGTTGATTCTGAATCCACGTTCTAATCAGATCACTCTGGTCCGAACCCTGAGGATCCGAGAACAAAGCTGGCAGTACTGCGCAAGTGTGTGTGTGAAATCCATCCAGGAAACCGAGGGAGCGCTCGCCTCAGACACAAGAACCTCATAGCTTGTTATCAAAGTATTTCACTTGCCCCTTTTTTATTGTTAACTCCTGTGGCCCTTTGCTCCTTTCTATGTGTAACCCAGAGTAGAAGCATCTCAGGTCAGTGTAGATTTTCTTTCGGCCAGTGCTTGGGTATTCCGCTTGCGTTGGGTCGCTTTGAATTGGGGTTTGCACCCTGGGTCAGGGTACTGTCCTTTGTGAGCCTGACCTGTCTGGTTATTCGGCTTGTGTGTACCCTGCTCTTATTGAGTCTGGTTATGCAACCTATGCCTGGGTAAGACAAGTAAGGCTGTGTGTTTAGGGCCTTGCTTTTTGTGAACCAGGTTGTGTGTCAATATCCTGGAAAGCTATCCGCTCTGCCCTGATAGTATTGCCAGAGGCATATTTGTTTAAATGAGTGGTAGAGGTGCTTGGTGCCACAGTCATGCAACATTGAATTAGTCAAGTGTTACATGCTGAACTTGTCACTTCCCCAAGCTGGGAATGAAGGCAAAGGATATCTCTCGCCTGTCTCTGGGTGTCGAAGAGATCTATTTCTGATCTGCACCATCACCGGGCCATGTGAAATCCACTGCAGCCATTGCTGTGCATTGAGGACCAGTCTAACAAAGATTGTAGTACCCTTGTAGGGATATCATCACCCCTCTCATACTGCCTTGGTTAAAATATTACAGTATGTACATGTGCTTATTTATAGTGAGCCCCTGTTATTATCAAGTATTCAGCCAATAGGACTTAGCAACTGGTGACCTAGAAAAATCATACAACTGGTGCCCTGGCAGTATATCCATCTTCCTAACCGATCCATGGTCTGGAACACAGAGTTGTGCCCTGCTCTATATAATCATGAGTTCATTAGGTTATGTGGTCAGTGTCCCATTACAACGTTGTTTCCATGAAGGATGTAGGGATGGTAGGCATGGAATTGCCTTTTTAACGTTTTCTTTACTTAGTGGTGCAAAACGCACTGGTACCAGCATGATGCACAGAAGTTGCAGCCCATTTGCTGTTTCTTACACACGCTCACCCCACAGTTTTCATGCACAAAACTATTCACTCTTCCGTTCACACCCAGTGTGTAGTAATTGTATAGCTCTTTAATGCCTGGCAGCTCAGTACCAAGGATAATATGCTGCATGTCTAAACACTATTGAGGTCCAAAAAGTGAGACCTATTGGCTATGCCAGTGCTTGTTTAAAACTAGACACCCAGGGGAATTCGAATTCAGAATGGGGTGACTTGTGTGGTTATCACCAGATTCTGTTACCCAGAATACATTGCAAATCTCAAACTTTGTAAAAAAAAAAAAAATAATTCCTCACGTCTATGCTGGAAAGTTCTGGAATCTGCGTAGACCCACAATCTTTCACCCACCCGGCATTCCCCAAAGTCTCCCGATTAAAATGGTACCTCATTTGTGTGGGAGGGCCAAGTACCCGCTTCAGGGAAGGGCCCAAAATGTATTGTGGAGACATCAAAATTACCCATCATGAAACAAACTGGTTTTGCAAGGCGGTCACCAGGGTTTTTGGCCCTTGGCTCCGCGCCCATCTAGGGAAACCTACCAAACCCACACATTTCTGAAAACTAGACGCCCGGGGGAGTCCAGGGAGGTATGGCTTGCGTAGACTCCCAATGTTCACCTACCCAGAATCCCCTGCAAACATCTACTTTAGCTGAAAAAAAACAAATTTTTCTCAAATTTCTGTGTGGCAAAGTTGATGGATCACCGGGCTGATACAAATGTCCTATCACCAAGCTCTCCTGATAAAAATGGGTACCTCATTCTTGTGGGTGCTCTAAGTAACTACGACAGGCAAGGGCCCAAAACATATTGTGGAGACCTCAAAATAATCTATCACAAAGCAACCTGGTTTTGCAGGGGGGGAGGAGGGGCACCTGAGTTTTTGGCCATGGGCTCGGCGGTCATCTAGGAAAACCTACCATACCCACACAATTCTGAAAACTAGACACATAAAGCAGACATTAAATACCTCTCCTGGAAGGTAGCCCTCCTCCTTGCCATCACCTCTGCAGGTGGAGTAAGTGAATTTCTATCTTTTACCACCTTAGAGCCATTTCTTCAGATCAGATAAGATGGTTACCCTTCGTACTAACCCAAAATGTATTCCTAGAGTCCCCTTGGATTTTCACCTCATGAGCCAGTAATGCTCAAATAATTTTTTCCAAATCTCCAAACAGCGTCTGAGCGAGCTCTTCACTCACTAGCCATCAAACGATGTTTGAAATTCTATTTGGACAGATCAAATCCTTTCGGAAAACAAACCAGCTATTTGTGTCCTTCAGCGCACCAAGGAAGGGTCTGCCGGTTACCAAACAGTGTATCCAGATGGATATCAAAGACTGTTATTGTCTGTCATCAAAAATCAGAACGGCCTTTGAACTCTAGAGTACAGGCTCATTCCACAAGAGCAATTTCCACATCCATGGCATTGTTTGCTGGGGTGTCGTTGCCAGATATTTGCAGAGCTGCGACGTGGTAAAGTGCAAACCTTTGCGCAGTATTACTATTTGGATCCGGACGTCCTCTGAGATGCAGCATTGGGACAAGCGGTTCTACGACATCTGTTTCAATAAAGATGACCTAGCTTACCTTCCCACCGGCCACTTTTCAACCTGTTAGGCACATTTTTCTTTACTGTATTGTGTTGGCTTATTTATGTTATGATTTCACCTCCTGTGTATTTTGATTTCATAATAAGGGTGTTAAGTATATTTTTATATGTATACATTTATCAATATCTATGAAAAGTTTATTTACAAAATGTGGCTTTTACTGCTTGCTATTCTGATGCAAGCATGTGAATCTAGGATAGTTCCTGTACTCGAGTAAGAAAATAAGTTACTTATCTGTAACTGTAGTTCTCCACTATTGGAATCTTTCATAGATTCACCTGCAATCCACCCTCCGCCCCAGAGAAGCTCGCCTTTATTTCTTTGTGTCTGTACATTTGTATGCACTAGTGCTATGAAAATCTGAGACACTGCAGCTTCTCTCAGGAACGTTCCAGAGGGTAGTGTCATCTGATTGGTTGATTCTTAAGTTTGGTCCTTTTTTTTGCTAAGGACACGGATATGTTGCTAAACAAAAAGAGCCTTAGACCTCTAGGTTATACATTTACTATGACATTGCTTTTATAAAGAACCAGGGACTCCCACCTCGATGACTGGGAATGGTTCAAGCATGTGAATCTATGAAAGATTCCAATACTGGAAAACTACAGTTACAGCTAAGTAACTTATTTTCTTATCCTATGTCTTAGCCACCAGTCGCAATAGGGTCCATGTTTAAAATGCATCCTCCTTTTTACTACTGATGGCCCACAGTGATTATGTTGTTAGGTCTCGCCTGTCGATGCGCATGCGCATCGAGCAAGGCGAGAGTATTGGGACTTATCCGCTCTTTATCCACACTGCAAGGAATCGTGGCGATTCCTTGCAGTGCCCGTGACTTTTAAGCTCAATGCGCATGCGCATTGAGCTTAAAAGCGCGTGCACGTCCGTCTTTGTTTACCCGCTCCGCCCCCTCCCCTTCCCGCCGTGTCGCATTTCTCCTCCCCCCTCCCCTCTCCTCCGTCCGTCTTGTTTGTTTGTTTAATTTAACCCGCTCCGCCCCCTCCCCTTCCCGCCGTGTCGCATTTCTCCTCCCCCCTCCCCTCTCTCGCCGCATGCCGCACTTTAACTTAAAATATGGTGGCACCTTTAGATTTACAAAAAAGCGTGGCGCTTGCTCCCCCGTTCCCCGCCTTGGCTACATATGTTTAGGTCACGCTTTATTTTTACAATAGGCGCTCAAAAAACCTAATTCCACGGGGCTGTCCTTATTATCCATCAGCAGCCGTTCTATTTTTACCTTAATCCAAGGCCCGCCCTCCCTGCCGATATCGTGCTCTCCAACAAGGCACCTTCCAAGCAACATGGCAGTAGCTTAAGTCTAGGTCTCCCACAGGCAGGAGGGCTCGAGGTGCACTGCAATCCAGTGCAAGGGGTCACAACCAAGACAAGAGAAGCTTCTTTCACCTACAGGTTCTACCATCAGAGACCATGCAGACCGCTCTTAACTAAATCCAAGTAAGCGCCAGAGCCATTGAGAGACCTGCAACGGCACTGCACAAGCCTCCGGTGGTTCTGTGGGTCTGACTGTTAGTTCATATAAGCAAAGCTTCAACTTTCTTGTACATAGTGTGGGAGAGAATCGCTTTTAGTGGTACAGAAGTTTGTTATCCACCAAGCATCAAATTAATGTTGCAGCAAAAGTGATAGAAAGTGGGTTGTTGTTTTTTTGGATTTCCAAACTTTCATGTCTCAGTGATAATGCAGTCTTCTGTTGCGCACAATACATTGTTCTGCAGTTTATGCCTATCATGTGCAGTCCAGGTGGGAAAGCAACATGTCAGGTTTGTTGTGTTAGTGAGTGGAGTACCCTCTGAGTAGCAGGTGTCTTTTCGCAGCAGCTTAGGGCACTGCTTGCAATTTACTTAATCTCCCCGGATCGCCCCAACAAAACTTCCCGCCCCGGAATCTGCATTTAAATAACTGTAGGCGTTTCCAGGCAGGCTAACAGCTCTCATGGCTCTAGTGCTTTGCACACCAGAAACTGGGTAAAAGTGAACTTTAATACAGTGTTAGCTGCACAACATCGCCATGCTTTCTCTTTTCCTAGTGACAAAGTCAGCCTGCCTATTGCGCGCTTTTTTAATAACACTTCTCAGCACGTTGTTCATTTTACGAGCGCAGCACTTTCTCTTCTCCCAGGGACAAAATCAGCCTGCCTTTTGCGCGCTTGTTTAATAACTCTTATCAGCACACTGCTCATTCACAAGCGCCGTGCTTTCTCTTTTCCCCGTGACAAAATCAGCCTGCCTATTGCAGCTCCTCCCACCCACGCTGCCAGGTTAAGGAGACCAGGCCTTTGTAATCTGCTAGGCCGCGTGGGACATTCCTTGCTGCTAGACCCCTTAATTGCCCTCTTGGACCATGACATGCTTCCTCCCTCCTCCCTACTTAAAGAAATGCTCACGATCGGTACCCACCCCGGGAGTGCACAAAACCTTTCCCCTACATGTCCGGCTTCTTGTCTCTATGAGCATGCGCCGTGCGAGGGGGAAGGTGTGCATCCAGAGTGGCCTGTCTGGACTTATTTATATACTTGTGCAGGATATCCTTGTCTTACCAATTCCTTACTCTGCCGACCCCTGTTTCCTACCACTTACCCCTTACGCCGGGTCTTCTGTGGCTGCCTGCGTTGGTGCCCCATCCCCCCAATCCCTTTGGCGCCCTTCACTCACCCTCACCCTCAACTCCTCACTCACCCTCAACCCCTCACCCTCACCCTCACTCACCCTCAACCCCTCACCCTCAACCCCTCACTCACCCTCACTCTCACTCCTCACTCCCCCTCACCCTCACTCACCCTCAACCCCTCACCCTCAACCCCTCACTCACCCTCACCCTCACTCACCCTCACTCACCCTCAACCCCACTCTCACTCACCCTCACTCACCCTCACTCACCCTCACTCACCCTCACTCACCCTCACTCACCCTCACTCACCCTCACTCACCCTCACTCACCCTCACTCACCCTCACTCACCCTCACTCACCCTCACTCACCCTCACTCACCCTCACCCCCTCACCCTCAACCCCTCACTCACCCTCACTCACCCTCACTCACCCTCACTCACCCTCACTCACCCTCACTCACCCTCACTCACCCTCACTCACCCTCACTCACCCTCACTCACCCTCACCCCCTCACCCTCAACCCCTCACTCACCCTCACTCACCCTCACTCACCCTCACTCACCCTCACTCACCCTCACTCACCCTCACTCACCCTCACTCACCCTCACTCACCCTCACTCACCCTCACTCACCCTCACTCACCCTCACTCACCCTCACTCACCCTCACTCACCCTCACTCACCCTCACTCACCCTCACTCACCCTCACCCCCTCACCCTCAACCCCTCACCCTCACTCACCCTCACCCTCACTCACCCTCACCCTCACTCACCCTCACCCTCACTCACCCTCACTCACCCTCACTCACCCTCACTCACCCTCACTCACCCTCACTCACCCTCACTCACCCTCACCCTCACTCACTCTCACTCACTCACCCTCACTCACTCTCACTCACTCTCACTCACTCTCACTCACTCTCACTCACCCTCACTCACCCTCACTCACCCTCACTCACCCTCACTCACCCTCACTCACCCTCACTCACCCTCACTCTCACTCACCCTCAACCCCTCACCCTCACTCACCCTCAACCCCTCACTCACCCTCACTCACCCTCACCCACCCTCACCCTCACTCACCCTCACTCACCCTCAACCCCTCACCCTCACACAGTGCAATAGGTCTCGGAGCATTTGAGTTAGAGCTTTTAGAAATGTTTATGGCTTTTTTTTTTTAATTCTTTAGCATTGGCTACAGGAAACAAAAATGCTAAAGATTTACAAAAAAACCCATAAACAATTCTAAAAGCACTAACTCTAATGCTGCGAGACCTATTGCATTTCCAATGCTTGTTTTTGTGGGTGTTGCTACTCTTTTTAGCTCAGTGGTAAAAATGAGGATTACCCTGGCATTATCAAGGGCCTCGTTGTTGCTGTAAAGCATTGCCCATAGTTAGAGTAAGGTTGCAGGGGTATTGCCATCAGTTTTACAATACAACCGAGGCAAAAGTGTGGCGTCCCGCAATTATCTGATGTCTTTACCAAACCAGTGAATTCTGAGTGACCCTATATGCCAGCTAAGGCGAATTGCATCATTGTGTCCCTGAGGTTAACGTATGCATTGGTAGAGTTATATATATATCTCTGTCCATTATTTTTAGAGCTCATGCAGACTGAAATGCACCATATCCGAACCCTGAAAATCATGGTTAAAGTCTACTCCAAGGCCATGCGGGATGAGCAGTTCAGCAGCAACGTTATCAAGTCACTGTTCCCCTGCGTCGATGACTTACTGGAAATGCACGGACAGTTCCTATACTGGCTCAAGGAGCGCCGCAAGGAATCTTTGGAGGAAGGGAGTGAGCGCAATTACATCATCCAGAAAATCGGGGACGTGCTTG
This sequence comes from Lissotriton vulgaris, assembly GCF_964263255.1. Lineage (NCBI taxonomy): Eukaryota > Metazoa > Chordata > Amphibia > Caudata > Salamandridae > Lissotriton > Lissotriton vulgaris. The sequence continues at coordinate 40,350,723 of NC_141700.1, forward strand.
TGCAACAGGTATGAACAATACATGTGCATGCAATATCCTGCTATGGGTGCAGGAACAGTAATGCATTTAGGACAAATCTCGCATCTGTCCTGGACAAATCCTTCAGCATTTGACTTCAGTTCCTTAAAGTTCTAATTGTGGGATGCTCAAAATAGTTTGTTTTTTGTTTAAATTGCTAAATATGGTTTGGAAAGTTATCACTTGTACTCACAAACGGCAAGGGTGAATTGTACACCATGTCACTGGATCCAGAAGCAAGAGATATTGCATGTGCATCATAAGGCAAAGTCTGCGGGTAAAGGAAGATCTACTGATACACTCACAATTTGGGGGGCCTTACCTGAACTGTTCTGTTCTCTATTTTGGTATGTTAGGGACAGCTAAATTAGTCAGGAGTTAGGCACGCAAAAAAGGCACGTTACTTAAAAATCAGTTTTGAAACCAAGGTGATCTGTCTTTTTATGTTCAGTGCACAGGGACCCTGAGGGATCTGCATGGTAAGAGGAGCATGTAATGGTTAAGTTTACCTTCCTTCAGGAAACATTTTCATTTTCAAAAACCACTATTGGTGGGGGTATGTTTGGGAGCTTTGGTAAAGTAGTGCTCAGATGAAGGTAGCACATGTATTTAAAAGATGGGACAAAGTGAATCAGTAAATTATTTCAGAAGACTAGGACCGATGCTTGGGAGCAGTATTGCTATGTAGAGAAAAAAACGCTAAATTCCGAATATTCTGCAATGGTCCGAATAGACTAGAAATGTCATAAGAAGAAAGGACAGCCCTGTATTCCAATGAAAATGGATAATTAAGCGCACATTTGAAATAAGGTTCCACTCTAAGTCATTTCTTATAAGTTGCATGTTTGACAAGAAGCCCGAAAGCTACTCCCCCGGGTACTTATTCACCATAAAGGTACCACAGAGAATATTCATGATATTGTGTTTATATTGCTAATGAATCACAAACAACTTTTGCATAGAACATTTATTGTCTTCAAAGTGTTCCTGTTTATGGCACAGTGCAAGTGACAATTGTGAGACAATTATACAGCACAAACACAGTGTACACACACAAACCGGTCTAACGGCGAGGACAAATTGCTTGGTCAAAACTTCAACGCCACTAAGTGATTCAGATGGGGTCTTCATCAGGGCAAATAGCAATGCGAGTTGCACAAGCAAAAACGTTGACCCGTAGAGTATTCTTTTTGAACTATGGGCAGACTAAGAGGTCTTTTTAGATGCATAATCTTTAGCACTGCCCTTTTTGTCCTGATTTAGTGTTCCGTACCGAAACGTGGCTGACCTCATCAGATCCTGATTTCAGAATTGCTATTCCAGATGGGTAAGATATATGCAGAATAGATAGGTAAGGTAAGAGGGGGTGGGGGTTATCGAAATCACATCAGGCAGTATTAAGTCTGGCCCCTCATTTGGATGGTGAAATCTCGTTGTTTGTATTCAAATTTAATGATGCAACAATTTTTAATGGGTCTCTATTATATCATCCACCCGGTCCCAAAGATAACTTTGTGTCTTCTCTTCAGACTATTATGGAGTCCAGCATTAAATTTTCAAATTTTCACCTGGAGCTTAGTGAAAACACAGATACAATAGTCAATCAACCGACTTATAATGCTAACCATACGCTGGATGGTATTTTTACAAATAACCCTACGCTTAATTTTGATTAATTCATTCCACTGATTTGGGCAGATCACAAGCTGTATTTTTTATATTGTAGTCTTGGATAAGAAATGGTGTTTTTCTAACCCATTGAAGTTATAAAGAGCGCACCTGGTGGAAAATATATAGTATTGAGCATGAGAAGATGTTTAACAAACAAAATCCGGATCTAAAAAATAATGTTAGAAGCACGTGAGCTGTCGATCACATGCTTTGCATACTCCTGCCATCTAGTGTTGGGTCTGGATGTTTGCAAGATGGTTTTCTTCGAAGAAGTCTATCCAGTCAAGAGGTAGGCGACGCCTCCTTTCGGTGATAGTGCGCATGGGCATCGACTCCATTGTTGGATTGTTTTTTTCGGCCATGAGGTGAATTGCTGCGCTACTGTTTAACACTGTTTCTCGGGTTCCCCTCTGTGCGCAATACACTCACCCTTGAGGGTATTGTTTTTGATAGCGTATTTCCATTCTCCACGTATCTTATTTACTGAATTTTCCTGTTTTGAGCCGGTAGCTCGTGGAAACCCATTGGCCCTACCTGTGTCGGTCCGCCTCGCAGTAGGTGGAACGGACGCCATTTAAATTCTGCCCTCGTTGCCACCCAAAATTCACGCGCACAGAGTCAAGCGAAGTGTGCTACTTGTGCTCATCTCCGGAGCACAAAGAACAGGACTGCGACTCGTGTAAGGCTTTCCGATCAAAGAAGACACGTCCCGACTGTCTGACTAGACGTCGCGTCATGCAGAGCAAATGCACCAGTTCCATTCCAGACCTCTTCGGAGATGATTCGGAACAAGAGACTGGAGATGCCATGAGAGCCGAGGAAGAACATATCTCCATCTCTGAATCCGGATCAGAGGGGAGCGAAGACATCCCGCAAGGGCAGCGTACTCCGAGTACTAATTCTTCCTTGCCCCAAAGTCCGCCTAAGAAGAAGGTTCCGGTCCAACCCCAAGGTTGGCACCGAGAACATGTTTCTGACGCCCCGCCTTCCGACTCGGCACCGAAACTCAACCCAAAGCCTTCCGGGCACTGAGCCGAAACCTTTGGGATTGAATTCGAAGTCTGGCTCAGCCCCACCCCCTTCGACGCCAAAAACCCCTCCGGACCCGAAGTCCTGGTCATCCAAAACGCCGGCGCAGAAACAAACAGATGTGCCAATTCCATCAAAAGAGCAACGTTTCGATGTTCTGCCCTCAAAACCGGATCCGAAACAGAGAGAACCTTGCATTCATCCAATAACTGGACATATTACCACCAAAGTGAATCTCAAACGTAAACCTGAGACTGAAGAAGCCTACCACATTCCTTTGAAAAGGAAGAATGATGGGTACCAACCCTTCTCCTCCTCCTCATCCTCCTCCATCACCTCCTCCTGAGTCTCAACCATTGCTAAATTCACCCGCTGACTCCCCACCACCATATACACCTGATGATCGGGATGATGGGGAGGGGGACAATGATCCACCTCTTACAGACCCCTGGAGAGATTATAATACAAATTCTCCCACAGCTAACAACCCTGATCTGTACCCTACTAAACCTTCTCCACCAGATCACAGTGTAGGTTATATAGAACTATTAGGTAGAGCTTCAAATTACCGTGGGATCGTGTTACATAAGCAATACCTAGAAGATTTCCTTTTCGAAACACTTGGTAGTTCCCAAAAATCCTCGCATACACTTCCCATGCTCAAAGGTATGCTTAGACATGTGGATATGTGAATGACATTTTTAATGATCCTGTGCGGGCACGTATTCTCACCCTTAGGGTAGACAAAAAATTCAAATCCTCACCATCCGATCCAGCTTCCATCAGAGGGCAGTTACCATTAGATTCTTTAGTTGTTTCTAACGCACGAAAAAGGGCTAATTCCCAAACATCAGGGGGGGCTCCACCCCCAGACAAAGAGTCTAAGTTAATAGACACCTCAGGAAAAAGAGAAGTTGCAAACTTTTGGTGCATTTCCAATACCCAAGCACTTTTAGCCATGTACAATAAGACGCATTTGGATGAAAATGAGCAGTTTCTCCAATTCTGCCTAATGAGCACTGCGTCGGGGGCGTCTTTCACATTTCCTACCCGTCTGGCAGTCCTTAACTACAGACAAATGGGTACTGGAAATTATCCGTTCTGGTTATTGCCTGGAGTTTACCAACAATCCTCCAAACATTCCTTCACGTTCACACAAACCACTTTCACCTCTCAACCGGGAAGTTCAGTCTCTCTTTTTGAAAGGAGCTATAGAGCCCGTACCACTACAATACCAAGGGTCCGGCGTATACTCCTACTACTTCTCATACCCAAGAAGGATGGTTCTCTCAGACCTCCGAGAATTAAATCTTTACATACAATCAGATAATTTTCACATGGTAACACTTCAACAAGTGATTCCACTCCTATAACAGGGTGACTTTCTGTTTACTCTAGACTTAAAAGAAGTGTACTTCCATATTCAAATACATCCCGCTCATCGCAAATTTCTCAGATTTGTGGTAGCGGGGCATCTTTGCCAGTTCAAAGTACTCCTGTTCGGAGTCACCACAGCTCCCAGAGTCTCTACAAAGTGTCTGGCAGTGGTCGGTGCTCACCTAAGAAGACAGCACATTCATGTCTTCCCCTACTTGGACGACAGTCCATATCCAAAGTGTTTCCAACCCACTCACAGGACACTGCAGTTACTGCACCAACTGGGGTTCACGGTCAATGTGTTGAAATCACATCTTCAACCTTCCAGCACTCAAAACTATCTAGGAGCCACTTTAGATTCTCAAGGGCTCTAGCCTTCCCCAATGCTGCCAGAATTTGAAATATCCAGGCTCTAGTTCTCCAGTTTCAGCCCATTCACTCACTACCAGCTCGAGTGTATATGCAGCTGCTGGGAAGGATGGCCTCTTGCATCATGATTGTTCCCCATGCCAGGATTCACATGTGTCCCCTCCAGGAATGCTTAACAAGTCAGTAGAACCAATCACAGGGTCTTTTAACTGATCTAGTGTTGGTGAACAGCCGTACTCCTCGCTCTCTGCATTGGTGGAACCCAGAAAATTTGTCAAAAGGACAGCCCTTCGTAGACCCAGTTCCACAGACAATGCTAATAGCAGACCCGTCCTTTACTGGTTGGGGGGCTCATCTCCAAGATATCACAGTGCAAAGCCTGTGGAGTCAACAGCAAAAAACTCTCCACATAAATCATCTAGAGCTGCCAGCAGTGTTTCTAGTTCTCAAAGCATTTCAGACTCACATGGTCGGCAAAGCTTTTCCTAGTTCGCACCAACAACATTAAAGCTATGTATTATATACAAAAACAGGGGGGGAAACACTCTCTCCAACTGTCACTCCTAGCTCAAGACATTTGGAAGTGGGCCATTCACCCCAAAATCTATCTCCTAGCAGAACACCTCCCAGGAGTGAATAATCAGATTGCCGATCTTCTCAGCAGACAGAGGCAGCAAATCCACAAATGGAAACTTCACCCTCAAGTTCTCCTCCTTTCAAAGCTGGAGATTCCCTCAAATAGATCTTTTTGCCACACCAAAACTTAAAATGACCAAACTGCGCCTCCAGGTATCCACACCTGCTCTCCAAACGCAATGCACTATGGATAGGGATATTTGTCAACCATTTTCCGCCTCTCCCACTCATTCCACTAGTAGTTTGTAAACTCAGGCAAACCTCTCACTTATCCTAGTAGCTCCCACATGAGCTCGTCAACCATGGTTCACAACCCTTTTGGAGCTGTCTCTGGTTCCCCATGAAATGCTGCACCTCGCTTCCAGTCTCCTCACATAGAGCCATAGAGAAATCACACGCCCAGATCCCAAACAACTAAACCTCACGATCTGGCTACTGAAGCCCTAGAGTTTGGTGATCTAAATCTCCCACCAAACTGTATGAACATCATTAGAGAGGCAGAAGGCCTACTACAAGAGCCTGTTATGCAGCTAAATAGAAATGTTTTGTTATCTATTGCAATAACAACATCATTCCTCTTGATGCTTCAATACAAAATATAATTTGTTACCTGATACACTTGCAGCAGTCTGGATTAGCTTACACTTCTTTCCGACTATTTCTCACTGCAATAGCTGTGTATCTTTTTAAAGTGCCAGTAATCAAAGCTTTAATTGACGGACTTGAGAGTTATCCCACCAAGACTTCCATCTGCCCCAGTGTGAAATCTTAACATAGTCCTCACAAGATTAATGCGCCCACCTTTTGAACCCATACATAAATGTGAGCCACAGTTTCTCTCTGGAAAACCGCTTTCCTCATTGCAATCACTTCACTGAGGAGAGTGGGTGAACTACAGGCACTAACCATAGAAGAACCTTTTTTTCCAACTTTACAGAGACAAAGTGGTCCTTTGTACTAACCCCAAGTTTCTACCCAATGTAGATTCTGCCTTTCACATCAATCAGTCTGTTGTGTTACCTGTATTCTTTCTTCAACCTGATTCAGTGGCAGAACAAGCTCTACACACCTTAGATGTCAGAAGAGCCCTTTTATATTATATTGAAATAACAAAGTAAATTCACAAAGCCTAACAACTTTTTGTTGCTTTTGCACCACCACACAAGGACAATCCCATACCCAAGTCGGGTATTGCCAGATGGATTGTTAAATGCATTCAAACTTGTTATGCAAAAGCAAAAGGAACGTTAACAATACCCCTGAGCTCATTCCACTTGCAAAATAGGGCCTACTATGTCTTTCTTAGGAAACATCCCCATAGTTAACATGTGTAAAGCTGCAAGATGGTCTACACTGAACACATTCACCAAACACTATTGTGTAGATGAGTTAGCGAGACAACAAGCTAATGTCGGCCAGGCAGTACTTGGAACACTCTTTCAGACAACTCCAACAGCTACAGGTTAGCCACCTTTTGGGAGAATGCTGCTGTATAATCTATGCGAAGCATGTGATATACCTCGAACGGATAATGTTACTTACCCAGTAGGCATCTGTTCTTGGCATGTAGAGCTGTAGATTCACAAGGGCCCACCCGCCTTCCCGGGTACCTGTACCTGTTGCAGTTCTCTCTCTCTCTTACTATATATACATACGCATGGACATCTCTATTCTTTACTTATTAACTCCATCCTTACTCTCTGCTGGAAAACAATCTAACAATGGAGTTGATGCCCATGCGCAATATCACTGAAAAGAGGAGTCACCTACCCCGTGACTGGAAAGACTTCTTAGAAGAAAAGCAACTCTCAAACATCTGGACCCAACACTAGATGTAGGAGTATGCAAAGCATGTGAATCTACAGCGCGACATGCCATGAACAGATGCTTACTGGGTGGGTAACATTATCCTTTCCAAACATCCCAACAATTAGAAATGGCTGAATTCCTTATAACCACACAATTGGTTTAGAAAAGGTTCTTAGATTTGGGTCTCTAAAAATAAAGAATATTATGAATTTAAGGCGTTTTTGAACAGGAGAAGTAAGTAATTTTGTAGTTTGTTAAAGGATACATTGTTAATGATATGTCAATAATTATTTGATGCAAAGCTGTCTGCTTCTTTTTAAAAAAAATAAACTATTGACTAAAAATAAATAGGTTCATACGTTTCCTGGTTCTCCTCTTTTTTCCTCCTGGCGTGGATGCTGGAGTAAGGTCTGAATTAAGGCTTGCTTCTTGTGTCAGTGGTCTGTTCTTTGAAGGCTGAATGGTCATTGTAAGTTTTCTATTTTAACACCATCCATCCTTTTCATTCAGTTCATGCTGCAGTACCAAACCATATTCCATCATTCGAAAGGGCGCGTACCTCACAGAAACGTGTTCTTGGCTCAGCAGAGACGTGCCATCAAAATTGGAGCTCGCAGACCCGAGAACCTTATTACCTTCTTCTGTCCACTATTCTGGGAGAACCTTGGGAACAATCCGATCTCTTTGACAATTGTGGGCAGAAGAAGCTGGTTTAGAAATAACTCTGCCACAGGCCACCTTTGGACAATGAAGCAGATTTTGCCACATCTTCAGAAATGACAAATCTGGTCTGTTTAGATGGACTCTTGGCTCCTATTGCACAAGTGATGCAAACTTTAGTATTAGTTGGTTTTCACATAATCTCTATTTCAAAGAGATGTGCTTCATGTTTTTGTTGTGTCCTAAGGTCTGTGATCTGTTCATTTGTGATACTTGTACCCTGCATAGTATCTGAGATGGCAGGGCTCCAGCATTCAGTGCCCGATTGAGGTATTGAATCCAAATTTCCACTTCTTGTTTAAATAGCGACATATAGTTCGGACACCACCCAATGCTTCTTGCTTATACCCCGGTCCTAAGAGATCACTACTGGGAGTTCTAAATTTAGGAATTCAACAATGGTAATGGCTAGAGAAGAAATACTCCTATGCTATTGCATGCCTTTAGTACAGGACTTGTTTCGATGAGGGTGCTCTAGGGAAATTAAACGCAGGGCAGAAGTACCCTTGCCAATCCAACAAACGTCATTGATTTTCACAGACCGGTTCAGGTGATTGGAAACTATGAGCACCTCTTGGCCTCTGCATATCAACAAGTTATTTAGACGTCTGAGCAGGCTGTTGTCCAGCAGTCCGCTTACCTCCTAATTCTTAGAGCGGACTTTCGAAAGTGTCTGGCCTCAGGGCTGTCAGCACGACTATCCCCTGTGAACTTGGACTAGTGTGTCTGCAGTCAATGGGGGGGTTTCATATATGTATAACTGGTGTGACTCATTTTCCCATAAACAGCTGTTGTGTCATTGAATGATCTGCCCATCAGGACACTGTGGCAGGGGCTTGTGCGACCTCCTTCTTTCGAGCGAAGTGTGCTAGGGTGTGGAGTGACTCATGTCTGCCTCCTCAGTTTTTCTTTGTAATATGTCTGTCTTGCATCAGCTGTTAGTTCAAGGTGACCCCAAAGCTATAACTAGAACAGTTGAAGTTTTATTTTTTAAATAACCGCTCATCAGGGCCTCTGTTCTCGCCAGCATTTTATAAATAACATACATTGTGTGCTAGGCCTGCAGCCCTCTCTATTGATCAATATTCATTCTGTGTGTGTGATACATATATATATCAGCTTTTTGCGTAGATGTTGCCTGCCTCAGCTGTCCATCTGGGTGATTCTGCTGCGTAATTGCTTCTATAGAAAATGTGTTCAAAATTTTTATTTCTTCATTAATGGGTTAGCATGTCATTTGATGTTGGACAAGCAAATGATAATGCTGTCTACGTGTAAAACAGGTCGTCAGATCCAGTCAAGAAACAAAAGCATGGAGGAAGAAGTGTCTGGCTGTGGTGGGAGATTTCTTTCTTTATTTTTGTAGCTTGCACCAGTGACATGCTGTGCAATGCAAAAGTTGTGAATCAAGCAATAACATACATTTGATAGAGGTTGTTGCCCAGGCTTGTTTGACACACAGTGCTCAATACTTGCCGGTACTGAAGGAGCAAGATGCACGTCCCTTGGCGGCAACAGGGCAAAAACCTCAGTAGTATATGATGCAGCGATAGTCGGGCCTTTGGCACGTAAAGCTAACTAGTTAGAAAGTAGTGAGGGTACATATAGCTGTATAACTTAAGCATTTAACATGCATGCATATGCATTTTATTAATGCCTCAGCAAATTATCGGTTAATTTGTAAGGTTTACAATGTAATAAAAGGTGATGGATATGGCTCCTGGTCACAAGCAAACTTCTCAATGAATTTTGGACTTAGTGTTGTATCTTCATGAATGTAGTGGAGGGTGAGGGGGGATAGATGGAAAAAAATAGCACTTACCTGCAGGCCGGCTGGCTGCCGCCTCTCGGTCCTCTTTCACTCCAGGAGCAGCAAGGAAGCACCCAGGCTCCCAGTCTCTCTGAGCCAATCACATCGCTGTCTTACAGCAGCGTTGTGATTGGTCTGAGCGCTGTAGTTTGGTGCTCAGAGAGGGACTGGGGGCCTGGGCATGTTCTCCACCTAGGCTGTATGCCTGGGTGGAGAACATGCCAAGTGCGCATGACTAATTGGCCGGCCCCCAAACATTCATGTGCACTTATGAGTGCCACCACTACTCCAGTGACGTGCTGCCCGGTCTCTAACCAGGTGAGACACAGATGGACAAATAAAATGATGATATTCGTTATCATTTTTTCCCATTTCTCACCTGCTCACAGAGCAGTGGGGCGACTGTCCTCCGCCTCATTTTAAGTGGAGGAGTCGCCCCGGTGTAAACCTAAATAGCTGCTGCTTTGAAAAAATGAACTTATTGGAGAACTCTTTGTTGCAGTACATTTCTTTTTTTATACCAGCAGTGCAGTAACACACCTCTTGCTTTCATTTTAACTCTGTAACCTCCCATTCTTCTTGCTTAGTTTTCCGGTGAAAGCAGAGATCGAATGAAAGAAAAATATGGGGTGTTCTGCAGCCATCACAACGAAGCCGTGAACTCGTACAAGGAGCTGCTACAGCAAAGTAAAAAATTCCAGAATTTGATGAAGGTGAGGCAGTAATGTGGAAAACAGTGCTGCTTTGTGTGGTTTCCTGGTGTGAACAAAGCACAATACATGTTTTTTTAATAAGTGTTTGTGACCACCCTTATACACTTTTGTGTGCACTCCTCTGAAACTCCTCTTACGAGGAGGCGGCACAGGACAGACTAGACTGAAAAATAAGTTATGCAGTACTTTATGACCTCACCTGCTGAGTATTTCCTCGCTTTTCATCCTTGTAAATATTTTTACTTTCATTCGCAAAAAGCTGGCAGATAAAGTTCATGTAGGAGGGCAAACATTTGGGTTTAGGGTTCAAATTCTAAATTCCTGGTGGCAGAATAAGAATGTATATAATATTTCTCCTCCCAAACCCATTGCAACTACAAAAAATAGGTCACTATGGTCAATTTCCAGCTATTGTCTGTATAGGGTTCCAGGTGGGTGCTCCCAGGAGCAGGAGCAGTGTCAGGAAGTGTTAGGTGGCCCTTGAGAATGTAGTTAATACAAGATGCTAACGTTGGTTCACAGGGTAAGAAAAACATGCAGTAGCTCATTGCATCAGATTTGCACACGTTAGTATAGAGCTAAATAATGCTGAAGAAAGCTTGTAATGTTGATGTGAATATGCCCCAAATATCCCATATTTACTGAGGGGGCTTCTAAGATTACCATGGTAGACTATAATGTTCATATGTGCATTATTGTCCTACTTACTGATGTGGAGTATCCACTGTTGTCTTAATATTTGGAGTATTCCTGGAAGTTCTGCGATGTGGAGTTTAGTGCTGTGTGGTCATTTTGAGTTCTGTGAAACTTAAAAGTGCAGAAATCTTTTTTAATATATGGGGCCCTTGATAAAGTTTGTCTTTTGTTTAGTTCTAAGCTGGCCTTAACTTGGTTGTAGACTGAGTTCTCATAAACTCCCCCTCACACGCCATCATTGTTTACCCTGCATCAGAGGTTGAGGGTGAACATAATTTTATGTGAAATCTGCAAACCTCGGCAAGAAATTCCCAGGCAAAGAGAAGCCCCATTTCATACTGTGATAGAACAAGTCGAAGGTCAAAATGTTCCTCTAATATGAGTTCAGAAACAAATTAACTGCCTCATTGAAAAGGACGCTCGGCCCTTTCCCACCATCTTGTGACATGTAATATCATTTATTTATTTTATCATTTTTTATAGCGCAAACATGACCCTTGCAGATATCAGAGCGCTTACACATTTACACTTGTGCTGGAGTGTAATAAAACAAGGGAGTTCAACTTAAAGGAAGTTCTTGTAACAAAACGGTTCTGGTTTTGGGCGAAGAATTAGAACACAGTTGTGTTTCATGTGGAAATAAAACACAGAGGCACTAAATGTACTCAGTCTGATTTGTTTTGCTCTTTGGTGGGGCAATGCAATGTCTGCCACTTGCTGTTGCTTGGCCTGGGCCACAGGGTGGCCCTGAAGGGCATGCAGCAGAGGGTGGCATTCCCACAGCTGCTGGGGCAGCAGAACCTGGACAACATCTTTGGCCTCAGCTAGGTATCGCAATTTGAAACTATGTGACTGAAGGAGCTGCCAGTTTCTTTACAGCTTTTTGTAAATGCGGATTCATGGTGTTCGGACCACCCACTCCTCGCAAAAGAATGACCCGAGAAGCTGTTTCACTGTCTCCCATTGAGAAGGAGACTGAGGCAGTAAGAAACATGAGGCTCAGCGAAACCACAATGCCCAGAAAGGGAGTAGTGCTCCGCAGGGCACAAGATAGAGTTGGGTCACGGTAGTATATAATAATTAATAAACAGCATGGAAACTGAGCAAGCGGTGTATTAGATACAGGGCAAGGCAGGTCTCACAGCGCACCACATGCATCTGCTGCATGCAGTACTGCTTTAACGACTCCGCGCACATTTACCCAGATCAGGCAATGCGCCCTACAGCCACAGTGTGGTCTGGGTGGTATTGTATCAGTGCCAGACACACTAGGACATGACTAGCTACGTGTATGTACCTCAGTGCGCAATATGATTGCAGAGAAAGCCTCTGCGATTAATGTATCTGGTAAGTAATGCACGTTGGGAGCGGGGGGAAGGTACGCGAGCCCACAGTGTAAATATATGCTAAAGCTTGGGCACGTTTGCAGATTAATGTGCATGCATAACTAAGGCTTTTGTCGTAGACTACAACCCACTCCTATGTAGAATATTCCTTTCCAAACATTTGTGGCTCGCATATATTCCTGTAGCATTGCTTCTTTCATCCTTTATGCCCGAGCACAACATGAAATCCGATAGCTCATTGTGGACATTATCCTGCAATTTATCAGCTTTGTAGAAACAAGGTACTATGTGACACAAGATGAAGAAATGACCGAACTTCAGTCCAAAATGTGGATCTGTTGTTAATAATCCGGGTACATTTAAAACTATACTAGATGCTTTGGAAGGGAGGGCTTTCTCAAAGCAGCATGCCTTAAACCACAGTGAGGAGATTCAGGAACCATGGAGATGTGCCACTTTTCAAAGATGCAAGGCCACGGAAATCTAGCACTTACCCAAAACAGTTTTGAACTGAAAGCTCGCTCTGGAATGAAAACAAAAGGCGCGCGGCAAGTCAGTTTCCTGCGCATGTGGTTCTCTGGTAAATGTAATCTAATTGGTAGGTGACTGGAAATAAAATGTTCTGGGCTCTCGGCATACTGTACTCAGTCTAATTAAAGAAATAGCAGGCACTGTAGGGAGAGGCCTCAAAGTAATCAAAAGGCATCAGTATTTATGCACAGCGACCTCCAAGCTGGGCTAGTAGGTTACACTTCACCAAGATCTGGTAACTCCGCCCACTCACAGAACTCCCCAGAATTTGGCGGTGTTTTTTCGGAACTCCGCATAATGACTCCGCAAGGTCTGCCCAGGCCTGGGTGTTGGTTCTACACAATTGTGAATAATGCAGCATTTGCTTGCAAAAAGACTGAATGAAATCCAGAAGTACATTTAAGAACTTTCTAAAGCTGTACACAATGAAATTCTTGAGGGTAGCAGTATTTTATATGCATCTGCGATGTTGGGCACAAACCTATCATTCTTTTACTAACTTTTTACATTCCTCTTTACAGAAAATTGGCAATTCGTCCATTGTTCGGAGGCTTGCAGTCCATGAGTGTATTCTTTTAGTCACACAGCGACTTACAAAATATCCTGTGCTATTGGAGCGCATTATTCAAAATACTGAAGGTGAGATTTAATTGTTTTTGTAAACTGCTTACTAAATGTTGTTTCTACCAGTATTGTCACACAACATGTTTGTATTTCTAATCCCAAGGGTTTTGCTGTCTTGGAAGCTGTTTTACATTTCATTTAGTTTTTCACTTCCTTCCTCAAAGAGCCCTCGCCCTTTATCTTACTGTGCTGCACCTCAACTCCCTCTTCTCAAGATCCATCCTCTTACTATCGACCGGGGAAGGATGAACATCCTCTGGTTGCATTCTGATTAAAGCATAGAGCACTTCACTCTGGCCTTCCGATGATGCCACTTCTGAGCACGTTTCAGTAAACATGGAAAACCAAGGGTACTGAAGTATTTTTAGAAACAAGGCTCCCTTAGCAAGATGGAAAAGTGGTCACCAAGGATGCAATAATAAGCTCCATGAATAGATCTGATGAGCAAAATCTAAAGTATCTATTTTCAACACACAAATTCAACCAAAAAATATACATCGGAATTACCCCCGCCAGAGTAATACAAGAAACAAAAAACAAGTGTAAAAAATGACAAAGCATATGAACACATACAGGCAAAAGAAATCAAGACACTGACTAAAATTTGTATGTAATACTCTATTTTTTGTTTCTTGAAATTACTCTGGCGGGGCTAATTCTCATAAATATTTTTTTGGTTAAATTTATGTGTTTAAAAGAAAAACTTTAGATTTTGTTTATCAGAACTATTCATGGAGCGTATTATTATATCCATGGGGATCACTATATCATCTTTTGCTAAGGGACCCTTGTTCCTAAAAATACTTTTGAGCACGTCCGCATGTGACTGATGTTACTATCACCTCTCAAAATGTTTGGCCATACCTACCGTCTTCATCACCCTGCCAGTTAGGATGGTGCTAACCTAGGAAAAGTGTTTGTTTTTGAATCTTTCCAGGTTTTTGAAAAATTGTTAGGCCTTCTGTACGAACAAGATCTCTGGACTGGAGGTTGGCCGTGTTTTTGCTAGTTTTGATATGTTGCCCATGTTCCTCCAGGATTATATCGGCTTCTGATATATATGGTGATGTCATCTGGGTTTAATGGAGCCTGAGAAGTCATGAAGGGTATCAGAGTTTTAAGTATCTGATTTTATGTAAATGGTGTCCAGAAGTTCCCATTCAAATTAATGCTTGCAAGAACATTTTCCTGAACCATTGAGATTTGAATCCTCTAACAGAGTATATCTAAGAGCCCAAGAAAATTTACATTGCCCTCCTGACCGGACTTCAAGAAGTTGTGCACAAACCGTATACGCCTTTGCCCTCCATATAAGCCTGATTTTATGAGCCATACTGATTTTACTCAAGTTTGAACTTACTCTGTTTCCTTCACCCCCCCCTTACAGCTGGGACAGAAGATTTTGAAGACTTGACCCAGGCTCTGGCTTTAATAAAGGACATCCTTTTTTCAGTCGATGCCACTGTGAATCAGCGTGAGAAAGTACAGCGCCTCAGAGAGATTGTTTTCAAAATGGAATTAAAATCATTTGGGAAGCTAAAGAATGGGCTGATGTTCCGCAAAGATGATATGCTCCGGCGGCAGCTGATACATGATGGTATGCTGTTGTGGAAGACGGCTTCAGGGAGGCTTAAAGGTAAGATTGGCTTCATGGGTCGAATCAGTCAGTATTTCAGCCCATGCCCAATTATGGCTTTAAATGGAGGGGACATCGTGTATACTTTCTTGGGTTCAGCCGAGAATGAGAGGAACAGAAAACACAGACCTTGTTTTGGCAGGTGACATTTGGTGGACCCCCATGGAATGTTGTGTTGCCTAAAGTCTTTTATTCCAAAGAAGCAAGCGCTATTTGCTAGGGATCTGGCACTAGGCAGAAAATCTGCATTTCCTCGCTATCATATGACCACACTCAAATATTATATTTCTTATAGATACATCTGCTGTGTGGATTCCTCACCTTGTGAATATCCCCTTGCGTCAGCAACATTCATGTTTGGCTTTGAAACTGCTAGCTCCTCTTTCCAGTTCACAATACCAGCAACCATGAAATGATGGCAGATGGATTGTAAACCTGGTCCATTGCAAAAACTACCTAATAAAGCCTGAAATTGTATAGAGATGTTATTAACATTGGTCGTTCAGCTCTTCTGAAAGACATGGCTAGATCAGTTTTTCTTGGATCCCTATTTTTAGGTCTCGTGGCGATTACAGTGCGAAAGCGCTGTCTCGCCAGAGACCTATAGTCACCGGCTCAGCTTCCCAGGAGACAAGAGATGGCCACGCGCATCTTCAAGAATCTGATCAGAGTGGGCCGCGCGCGCGTGTGCACATCTCCTGTCTCCTGGGAAGCTCCAACCCACACAGCCACACCTCCCCGTGCTTTCGCGCACGCATGCGCACACACACACGAGCGCACAGAGACACACACGAGCGCACATGCACGCACACATACAGAGACACCCCCCCGCCGCCGCACACATACACACACACACACGGGTGCACACACACATACACATGAGTGCACCAAGACTGCCCCCGTCACCCCTACATGACCCAACCAACGCATTTACCCATCTCAGACGCGTGGACACCGCGGCTCCTTCAGCTTTTACCCCATTCGCTATTGACCGGGGCCCGTGGCTCGTGGCTCCTTCCCGCCTCGGCCACCATGACAGAAATGGTCAGTTATGCAAATAACACCGCCGCCCCCCTCTGGCGGGGCCTCCGTCGATTAATTCGCGGAGGGATCAAACATAAACTTCAGCAAAAACCAGCAGGACGCGGGTTAAAGGGAGAGGGGCGAGTGCGGCTGCTTGTTTCTAAAGCGCTCAGAAATCATAGCGCTTCCGTGTAACACTATTGCGTGTTTAGTTTGCAAAAGAATCCGTGGAAATCGCAACTAGACTTAAATAATGGAAGATGCAAATCCTACATAACAAGAACGTTAATACGAAGTGTTTTACAGTTGGCAAAAGGGTTCAGAAAATTACACGTGTCCCCGTTGTATTCCGATCATGGGCTTGACGGTCGTGGGTTCGAATGCCAGTATCACCCACTCTCTCTGCCGACTTCCGTAAATGACTTGCCTTTAAATATGGAAATAATGACGCGCTGTTTGCAGCTCAAACGGAATAGCGCTCCGAACGGCTGTATGCAGCGCTATAAAAGACAAGTTATTGTTCAGACTCGTAGTAAACCATTCCATTCGCCGTGATGATTTCTGCACGTCGATATCTCACATTGCCAGGGAACTTTCCAGGCACTAAGCATAGTGGATAAATGAAAACATCTGTATACTGCCCTGAGAGGAAACGATCTCTATGTTCTATTCATTGGAGCGACTGCGGGTTAATAGGTGTGACGTCGTTAATACGGCACTCAGTTCATTTAGACATGTTGGTGCCAAAAGCTTTGTGCACTAGCGCCTCGGGAATATTGCAATCTAGCGCTCAACGCGGCCGGACAGCTTTGTTTCATCCTCTCGAGCACAGACCCTATGCACAAACACTGGGGCAACCCTGACACCCAAAAGCTCACTTACGTACATTTGTAGTAAAACCATACATTTTTAAAGTAGTAAACATTTTACTAACTTACATGCACACATCTAATACATTTTGGGGCATATTTACTAACATTACAAGCAACGCAGGGCCGCAAGCAAAGTTGCTGCGCTGCGTGAAACAGAGAAATGTTGGCACATCTACAAAGATATTGTGCATTTCTGCTGCCTCCTAGCGTGGCCTTGCACCAATGCATGCGCCCTTGCACCACACAGAGCCACACACACACAACTACACACAACCACACAACCACACACACAACCACACAACCACACACACAACCACACACACAACCACACACACACACACACAACCACACACACACACACACACACACACACACAACCACACACACACACAACCACACACACACAACCACACACACACAACCACACACACACAACCACACACACACAACCACACACACACACACAACCACACACACAACCACACACACACACAACCACACACACACAACCACACACACACACAACCACACACACACACAACCACACACACACAACCACACACACACAACCACACACAACCACACACACAACCACACACAAACCCCACACACTACCCCCACACACACTACCCCCACACACACACAACCACACACACACTGCCACACACTACCACCACCACACACAGACAACCCCCCCCCACACACACAACCACACACTCCCACACACCCACCCCCCACACACAACCACACACACAACCACAACACACAAACACACAACACACAAACACACCACACACAAACACACCACACACAACCACACACACAACCACACACACCACACGCCCTAGCACCAGCACACACAAAACCACACACACAAAACCACACACACACAACCACACACAACCGCACATACAACCACACACAACCGCACATACAACCACACACACCACACATACAACCACACACACCACACACAAACCACACACAACCACACACACACAACCACGCACACACAACCACACACACACACAACCACACACACAACCACACATACAACCACACATACAACCACACATACAACCACACATACAACCACACATACAACCAACCACACACATACAACCACACACAACCAACCACACACAACCAACCACACACAACCAACCACACACAACCAACCACACACAACCAACCACACACAACCACACACACACAACCACACACACACAACCACACACACACAACCACACACACACAACCACACACACACAACCACACACATACAACCACACACATACAACCACACACATACAACCACACACATACAACCACACACATACAACCACACATACAACCACACACATACAACCACACACATACAACCACACACATACAACCACACACATACAACCACACACATACAACCACACACATACAACCACACACACACAACCACACACACAACCATACACACACACAACCATACACACAACCACACACACAGTCAGTGCACACTTTCAGCAGGCACAGACATCATCAGCCGTCAGTGCACGCTTTCACCAGGCACGAACACCACCAGCCGTCAGTGCACGCTTGCACTGGCACACACCACCAGACGTCAGTGCACGCTTTCACCAGGCATACACACACCAACAGCCGTCAGTGCACGCTTTCACCAGGCCCACACACATCACCAGGCACAGGCACAGACACACCACCAGCCGTCAGTGCACGCTTTTACCAGGCACACACCACCAGCCATCAGTGCTTGCTTCCACCTGGTACACACACCATCAGCCGGCAGTGCACTCTTCCACCAGGCATACACACCATCAGCTATCAGTGCACAATTTCTACAGGCGCACACACCACCAGCCATCAGTGCACACATCAGTTGTTAACGCATCCACAATTAACTATTGTAGCAATCGCAGTATGGCGCACTTTACTTTTAAACATATTCATCTAAAGCGCAGCATGCCACCATTGCTACAAAATAAATACACATTTTTTAGGCCTACAATTTATAGACTTTTGTTGCAATTGGTGTTGCAAAATTTAGCAATGCCAATAGCTCAAACTTAATTAATGCGAGACCTATTGCATTGCAAATGCTTGTTAATTTCTGTGTCTGTTATATCAGGTGAATGGCATGGAGTGACTGTTCCAACCCGCACAATTACCCCAGAAATCAATCAATGAAATTGTCACTAAATCAATACCCCACACGTGATGTTTTCATGGAATGGTGAAAGGTACTTCCCACGGACCTTCCCCACGACTTCTTGGAAATCACAAAAAGACATCCTGTCCTCCTGCCTCACATGGCAGCTGCTGTGCTATGTTTTTCCCAGTGCTGCTCCTCGAAGCCTTTGTTTCACAGAACTTTCTACTCCGGTGTCCTTACACACCACTGCTATTCTTTTGTTGCAAAGTTGTTACATTTCATTGATTGACATGTGGAGCAGCATTTCCCTGCTTCCCATCATAACATGCGGGGACTTTTGCTTTAACCCTTTCGATGCTTATGACGAGCTCAGCTCGTCATGATGCACAGTTGAGCTGTGCTGATGACGAGCTGAGCTCGTCATAAATAAAGCAATAAAGCAATTTCCAGCACACAGCGGGAAAACGCCTAGCAGCCAAGGTGTTAACCATAGACATTGTTTTGTGTAGACCATTGATACTCCAAGTACGGCCCGGAGGGCGCATGCAGCCCTCATGACCTTTCATGCGGCCCCCTGGCCAGCAGCCGCCGCAGTAGCAGCAACAGCAGTTAAATAAACATGCAAGCCTTTATTTAGAAGTTAATTGATGTTAAAGGAAGGAAGTAACAAGGGACTCCTGCACCACTTAACTTTAGTGACACCTTCATTTTTAAAGACAATTTGCAGCAAAACTATAAAAATGTGACGTCTCTTCAAAATGCAAAAATGTATTTAACATGCAGAACCACCTTTTACATTGATACATCAGATTATAACTGTGCATTGAGAAATATTAATTTAAAAGTGATAGTTTTCAAACATGAATTTAGAAACATTAATTTCCACCTCACCCTGACAACAATGTCCATAGTGAACTAAGAGGCGGTTGGGAGGGTCCGGTCGCTATTGTACATGAATAACATTATAGTTTATTAAATCAATGCAGCAGAAGTTTTTGTACAGCAGCATTTTGAAATCATGTATTTCGAGGTCCTCTTATATATGATAAAGAAGAAAAAAGGAGGGAAAATGAAATTAAACTATTGCCTACGAGCACACAATTTGGTAAAAATGGGGAAGCTGTGATTAATCTCATGTATTCTGGTTTTACATTGTTCAGTTCAGCCGCTAGATGTATATCCTTTGCTTACCCTACACCCACCTTACTACCAATCCCTCCTCCAGCTCCCCTCTACCAACCACCACCCTGCTGGCATCAATGCGGCCCTCAGTCACAGCACAGATCAAACTTTTTGGCCACTGGGAAAATGTTTGCGAGTACCCATGGTGTGCGTCTGGAAATTAAATTAAATGCCATAGGACATCTTGCCTTATATCTCCCACTGCAGGCAGTTTCTTCAAGATGATCTTGGCTTTAACTTCCAAATCTGCCAAACAGTAAATAATTCATTTGAAATGGTAACTCTTCAAGTGTTTAAATGGCTTTGATGATTTATGTTTGAGTTTAGTGATGCTCCTGATGCTTTCTGTGCTTGTTTTTCTAGACATTCTTGTTGTTCTGTTGACTGATGTACTTTTGCTGCTGCAGGAGAAGGACCAAAAGTACACCTTCACTTATGTGGTGAGTAGTCGCCTGTAGGAGTTTGTGTTTTTATCTTCCATAGCAGAAGTGCAACTCTTCCTCCTGCGTTGTGTTGGACTGTGGTGGCACTAATGTGTTTTTATTGTACTGTCTTTATTGCAAAAAGAACTCGGTTTGAATGTCTTGGAGGTTTATCTGAATGCTACTATTCTGAGTTCACGTGCCAAACAATATGTTCCAGAGTAATGAGGCCAAGAAATGTTGCCACTGAGAAGACTTCGACCAGTTTTGACCTATGGATCCTGTCTTATACCTGCCAACACTAGAAAACATTTTTCTGTGTTAACTTCCCAAAAAGCTGGTTTTATGTCCTACACTCGTGAACAATTTGACAGATTTTGATTTATGAACCAGCTTCTTTAGATTCCCACTACATTTGCACTTATTTTAAATATTGTTTGAAAATTAACTTCTGCTCTGCATAAATGTGTTCCCTACTTATTTCTTTCCATTGACAGTAGGAAGCACAGAGGGAACTGTTTTCGGCCTGTCACAAAGTACCTCTTGTGGTTTCAGTACCATTGTATGGAGTTCCTGCCATGTTTTTCAATTAGTGACCTTGAACTGACAGGAGCTTCTCTTAGGACTTTCTATACTTTGCTTATTCCTCACCATGTGTACAACTCTGCATACTTTTTCAAAACTGACCATTGCCAAAGGTCTCATCTTCTAAATTGTAATGATAGAGCATATCAAGTAAATTGTGTTATATATGGACTCTTCTGGTGAGTGTCGTCATAGGTCGCCGCTACTGATTGAAGTCTTTGCGCATCTCATCTCCAAATGATGTCATACTTAGTCTCATTCGGTGAATGTCATCACTGTTGGTTTCAGCCAGTAAAAGGTGTCGCCTAGTATATAGTAAAGTGACCGTCATCCATGGAATGATGTCACAATAAGTCTCACCTTTCGAATGATGTCACAGTGAATGTGAGTCATGGAATGATGTCACAAATGCAACAACCACAGTTGATGGACAGAATGCAGAACAATTGGTTTGAAAAGGTCTATAGCTAGTAAACCATTAATTAAATAAACCTAACTTGGTAAATACATTACGAGTTATAATTTATAGCCCACTATGACAAAGACTTTTCACCAACTACATGGATCAGTTTTTTAGTTTTATTCTTCAAAGACACATATTTTTATATCTGATAGTTCTTTTTGTATAAAGTATAAATATAAACTTTTTTTGGTACCAACTGATATGTTTTTCTAATAATTTAGTATTTTTTAAGCATTATATTCAGAATAGTTCATAAAACATATAACATAGACACAATTGAGCATAAAAAGAGACGATGGAAGCAAAGCGGTAGATGGCACACACTACACGTGTTTCGGCTTGGCATCCTTCGTCAGGTGACCCGTCTTTTGCACTATAATTTAAAAACATTGGTGAAAGTCAAATATATAGAACAAGAAAAAGAACATATAGTGGGCATAAACTTTATCTATTTCACATTTTTATGTATCTTGATATAAAACAATTTATGGTGATGAGCTGTTTGAGAAACATAATATATAATAGTATCACATGTCCATGTCTTATGGTATAATATATATATAGCCACATTTAATTCAGTATGTACAGCATAGATTCATTTCATTGACTAAGACGAAGAGAATTAAGAACCATGACTTCATATGTTATTGACCTTATAGATACAGTCTTTGTGCAAGTATATTATCTATATAGGTAGATGCACAAAAGACCTTCATCTGCTTCATCTGGACTGATATTACATATTCCATATGACATATATCTCATTTTTATCATTCATTTTTCAGTATTTTATCAACAATTATTTGTTTAACCAATAAAGGCCTTAATCTCCTTCATCTGGTTTCCAATTATTAGACCTATTCCATTTAACATATATCTCATTTTCATCGTTCGTGTTTCAGTGTTATTTCAACAATTGTATACTCGAGAAAATGCATACAGCGAAAGAGTGATATATACTCTGTAAAGTAACCATTTCAGGATAATTCTGTTTGGATGAAAACATATACCCATCATTCCATCTTCACTAGTAACTAGTTATGCTATGGTGTAAATATAGTACAGCATTAACGTACTTACATGAAATGCTCAAGATGAGAGGAAAAACTGGCTTAAAAACATATATTTCTTCGGAGCTTCGTGTCCCTGTAGTGTGTGCCATCTACCGCTTTGCTTCCATCGTCTCTTTTGTCTTATGCTCAATTGTGTCTGTTATATGTTTTTATGAAGTATTCTGAATATAATGCTTAAAAAATACTAAATTATTAGAAAAACATATCAGTTTGTACCAAAAAAAGTATATATTTATACTTTATACAAAAAGAACTATCAGATATAAAAAATATGTGTCTTTGAAGAATAAAAACGGATCCATGTAGTTGGTGAAAAGTCTTAGTCATAGTGGGCTATAAAGTATAACTCATAATGTATTTACCAAGTTAGGTTTATTTAATTAATGGTTTACTAGCTACAGACCTTTTCAAACCAGTTAGTTTTCCCTATGTATAACTAGTGCATTCGTATATAGGTGTCCCCTACTTCCCAAACAAGTACTGGGGTGAATGTATGACATTGTTCTGCATTCTGTCCATCAACTGTGGTTTTTGCATTTGTCACCCCGAGTGGGATGGGTATGCTCAGACTTGAGTCCCATGCTCTCCACACCACTGGAGTCAAGCTATCCTGGCTGAAGACGGCTGATAGCCAGAAACCGGTCCTAGGATGCTTGAATCCGGTCCAGGAAAGACATGGCTTGGCAGTTCGGGCTGGACTGTTCCCATGAGGCACAGGGTCAAGGCTGATTTGCATATGGCCATGTCTGAACTGGGGTGGTGTGGAGTGCAAAAAAACGATGGATTTATGCCCAGATCTCTGTACTGGGGCGAATGTATGACATTGTTCTGCATTCTGTCCATCAACTGTGGTTTTTGCATGGAATTATATCACTTCACGCCTCATCAGGTAATGATATGGCAGTAGGTCATATCTGGTGAATGTCGGTTGAATTGGGCCAGTGAAAGAGGTCACCTAGTGAAGAATACGGTGACGATTACTCATTGAATGAAGTAAAAATAACTCTAACCTTGTGAATAATGTCCGAGTAAGCGTTATCCGTTGAATGGTGCCACAGTAATTCTCGTCTATTGATTGATATCACATTGAATGTCATTCGTGGAATAATGCCACAACACGTCTCATCTGGTGAATGAAATTGCAGTAAGTCCTATCCAGTGAAGGATGTCACAGTTGTACACATCGGTCAATTGTGTTACAGTGGGCCTCATCTAAGGAAGATGTCACACTAGTTGTACGTCATTTTGCTTGAAAACCCAAAAAACATCTCCTGACAAAGGGGCATACTAGAGGTATAATTGTTGATACAGCCTTGAGCAATCAAGCCAAGTAGAATGTATTTTCTTTGAACGGCTCCTTAATTGTGTTACCGTTACTCCCGGATAGTGTTTGCAGCTCACTGTGTTTCTTACAGACGTGCTGCATTGGCAGGTAAAACATTTGTAAGGGCTTGCATGAATTAGAGCGGATTAATTAGCAATGGATTTAAGGAATCCTCATTCGGTGAACAGGGAGGGAGCACAGGAGTGAGAGGCACATGGAGAATCTTCAGATGCTTCGCAGTGACCCCAAGTGCGCACTCCACCTCTAGGGAAAGGTTGCATTTACAGCTTCCTGTGTCCTCGTTGACTGGGTATTGGCACTACGGAGGCGTGAATTGACAGGGACGTAGCAGAACATGCATGGCATGCACAGTTTTATTAGTATCAATGTGTTTTTGTTCAGAATCACCCCCACATTTACATTTCTGTGAGGTGCGATGAAGGCCATTAAATGCATTGTATAAATCTGCAGCATAAAATGTTAGACATATTTAATAACGAAAGTCTCATATACTGGTACGGACATTCAGTGGAATCGGAAGGTGTTTTTGTAGCTTCTTTGTAAACGTTAAACAGATTTTGTTGTGCTGCATACAATCCATTTTATTTTTGCAAGTCGAAGCAGACGTACTTCTGATTAGTGTTGCATATTGATGAAAACAAGATTTTCCATGACTTTGGATAGCGACTTACTTGGCTCGCACTTATTTTTTCAGGATTCGAAGACACCTGTGATTTCATTGCAGAAGCTGATCGTGCGAGAGGTGGCCAATGAGGAGAAGGCCATGTTTTTAATTAGTGCCTCATCCGTAGCAGCGGAAATGTATGAAATCTACACCAGCTCCAAAGAGGAGCGGAATCTCTGGATGGGATTGATTCGTGGAGCTGTAGAGAAGTAGGTTTTATGTCCCAGGAATTTTGCTCATGGTGTTGTTTGCACTTTCTTTTTAAACCTTGACTTTCATTTACCAGTTGGAAATTAAATCCAAGGTAATAGAAACCGCAGGCAAATGTTCAGTTCAGTAGGAAGAAAAGCAAGCATTGGAAAAGCAAATTGGTTTGGCTTTAATGTGCCAAAGTTTGTGAAGACAGGCATTCTTCACAATTGCTTTTTGAAGTGTGTTGCATGCATAAATGCTGCTTATCACATGTAAGCCTGCCATATTGGCTTTGCCAGAGTTGGGAAATGGTAGCAAATGAGAAATGTTTTCTGCTTATAAAAGGTAAGAGAAAACAAAATTTGATTTGACAGTGTGGCGATGGAGCTTACTTTCATGTGTGATATAGTCCCATGTGCATTCCAATGGAAACACTTCCTGGAGAGTAGAATGATACACCAAGTATCCAATAGCATGAAGTGAGGGAGTAAAACTCCTCTCTGCGGATCCAAATCTTACTCCGTATTGTTTAAAGAAAAGCTGCACTGTTTATTCAGACCTAAAAACCCTTCTCTTATTTAGAAGCGAGTATAAAGAAATAAACCTCAAAAGGAGTGTTTTTATTTTACAATGCTATAACACCTTTGTATACACTTGTCCTCGGCCCTTGATTGTGGAAGTTCAGCTGCCACTTTATTACATTTCAAGAATGTATTAAAAATGATTTCCACACTCCTGTGACATGAATAAAAACATGCTTGCATTGCAATGAGTGTGTTCATATGTGCAAGTATTCTCAGTCAGCAGCAGTGAACAGAGACTGCCTGGGCGGCCGCAGTCCCCTCACTGTAATATCATGAATAGTTGTCCGCATTCTCCACTTGTCCCCTGGATTCCCCACTGCTCTTCTACATTGGACTGAGGCGCTGGTATGCAGGAGTAACAAGTTGGCGAGTGTCGAGCACATTCAAGACTTATCTGATGCTGACTTTAGGTTATCACATTATTAGGGAGTTGCTGCTGCTAAAATTGAAAGATGCTTATTGCAAGTACACCTGGCATGGCTTTGATTATGGGGTAACTACAATAAAGTAATTAAGCTCCGGCAGGTGGCAGATGTTTTCACAGGGTCTTGTTATCAAGATGCACATATATTTCAATCATTGGAAGAATTCAGGTCACTCAGGATAGAGATATAGGAACTATAACGTAGATGTAAGCAAGGGCAAAATTGGTGGCAGTCTAGTTTGTGCATCGAAAGATGTTTCGAGATGGGCAGAGGAGAGATTCTTTCTTTACCACAATATGTGATATTGCAGATCACTTGAACAGCAGCTTACTGAAAGGTGAATAACCCTGGAGCTCTCTGTAGCTTGTGGTGTCTAAAAAAGTAAAAATAAAGAGAATCACAATTTTACAAACCACCATCAATAATGATGTGGGGGCTCAGACGGAGTTTTTCCTGCCTTGGCCCCACTTACAGAGGTCCTGGAACTCTGTTTGGTTTAAAGTTTTGTTTATACATGTATATACATGTAGTTATTTAACATGAACTGCACTCTTAAGCTAGCATTCATACTAGGGACTAGAGCAAATCTAAAATGAAAACAGATTGTATAAAATAACTAAATAAGTTACTCACAGAAAAAATGAAGGCCCATGTTTATCAACATAATTTACCTTATTTACAGACCAGGAATACCTGTGATACCTCAGGCCTTAAGATCTTCAAAGGTTTCCTAATACAGAAATAGCCACAAGACGCTCTACATAGTACTCAACTGCACAACCCAAAATAACGTAAATGCGCTTGCAAATGATATTTTGACATAGGACCCACTTTGAATGATGATAGCAGGAGAGGCTGGCATTTTTTTTTTATTTACTTTCTAACAAGCACTGATCGTTACTTTTGGCAAAATTTAGCATTCCTTTTAAAAGAACTGTGTGGAACACCGAGAAGCAGGAATTCAGACTGTCCTAGAAGAGTAATAGCTTAAACTGTAAGAAATCAAAGACATTTGCCTTTGTGATGCAAAATACGAAGTAATTCTGAGAGACCAGCGCAGTTGCGCAGATGTACCTCTCGTCCCAAGAATGATGCTGCCTTGTGTTTGCTCATTTTTGGATTGTAGAGGAGTTCTGACAGTCACTGTAGTATTTTCCTTCACAAGTACGCTTGTTAAAAAGTTTGCAAGTTTCAGGTCTAAAATTTTAATTGCGTGATGTTTTATACAAAATAAAAGCAAAAAGTTTTGCAATTTACATCTCTAGTAACTTCATTACCTTTCTGTGTGTTTTATAGGTGTCCGGATGATGAAGTGTCATTCCCTGATGAACGTAGGATAGCAGAGGAACGATTCGCTAAACTGAAAGAATACCAAGGTAGTGTGTTAATAAATGTCGATCAGAACCCAGACTCTACTCCTTTTCACATGTGGCAAACTTTAGCATTTAACTTGTTCTCCAAAGGCGAAATGCGAATTCCTGTTTGCAGCATGTAACTGGTGTATGTTCAATTATTGGCAATGGTTGCATAAGTGAAGCTCCCTTTTCAGTTGTTCAAATATCAGCAAGGGTGCACTGTGCTATGTATTTGTTTGAATGCTTTATTTGCATGTCTGTAGCACATTTTTACCAGTTGTTTGGTCCTGAAGCACTTTCGGAGTTTGGTTGTCCTTTATATGTCTGGGAGCCTTTCTGACCATAATGAGAGGTCTCTTTACACTGTTTTTGGTCGTGTTTCACACTATTTCGCATTGTTGGAAGACACTGGGTAGTAGTTTGTCTCTGTTACACAAGGCTGGCCTATATGTTTAATGATGGAATTGTGTTAAACTATGGCTTGCTACCTCCTTTTGCGGATCCGTTCAGCAAAGTTAAACGATAAGTGTGCCAAAGGGAAAAGTTAGGTAATTCCTTGGCTTTTTAACACTGTTTGTCCTGTCATTCTTTCATTATGTATAATGCTGTTTGAAAGGCCTTAGACCCTTCTCCCAAGATGCGAGAAATCAAAACAGGGAACTTTCTGAGCATAATGTGAAAGTTGGTTAGCTCCCTGTCCCTGTCCCTGGTACGCAGAATGTCTGCTGGGTTTGTGAAAGAGGGGTTGGGGAGAAGCAGAAGGGTTTCAGCCAACCATTAACATCTGAGAGTGTGACCTGTGAGACTTGTGTTTCTGTTACAGGGTGGCAGTCTGTTTCTCTTTGATCTCAGTATTCAGAGTGTTGTCTGATTGCTGGATGTTTCCCAAAGGCAGACAGTTATTGTTGTATGACCCAGTGTGAAGTGCCCTGTCGGAGTGTGTCAGTATTTTGTTGATGCAAATATATTGTTTCCCTGCTTTTATTCAAGGGCCCTCTGTTAGGCTCAGTGTTATCTGCACCCTGTCCCAGTCTTCTGTGTTTTTGTAAATGTTTCCTTTCTCCATGTGCCTGTTTTCCCGCGTGTTTCTACTCTTCGAGTGCCTGTGTTTTGCAAGTGTCCTCCTGTCTCCCTGTTTCTATGTCTGATTTGTTTCATGAGTCAATTCAATGTTTTCTTGTGTTTCTTATTCTCCATTATTTATGCTGTTTTGCTTTTTTTTTTGCAGATCGCTTAAGCCAGAAAGATGACATTATTGCCCAGAATCTCAGTGATAAACTTCAGATCTATTCTGAAATGTCTGAGTTGAATGGGTTTGAAGACTCCACCCAGGGAACACGAGCTCTACTTCTTCGAGGGGAGGCTTCCGAGAGCCTACAAGGAGAGCGGATTCTCAAGTGCGCAGTGACGGAAGGTAGGCCTGTCTGCTGTGTGTTTGTTGCTTCTTTTGTTTTTCGGAAAAGGTGATGGACAGAGTTTCTGAATGATGCAGAATACGCCTACCCAGTCAAGAGATCAGGGCTTGATCCATCACCGTTTTTTAGCTCACTGCACCATCCCAGCTCAGAACCTGGCTATATGCAAATTAGTCTGTTCCTGTCCCAGTGCATGATGGAAACAGGGCAAACCAAACTACCAAGCCAATTCTTATACTGGGAAGGAGACAAGCTTCGGGGGACCAGTTTCTGGCATTTCAGCCGTCGTCGGCCCGGCTTGCTTGAATCCTGATGGTGCAATGAGCAAGGGACTCACGTCTGAGTATACCCTCCCACACTTAGTGTGGATAAAATCAATTTTGGAAAAGGTGATGGACAGAGTTTCTGAATGATGCAGAATACTCCTACCCAGTCAAGAGATCAGGGCTTGATCCATCACCGTTTTTTAGCTCACTGCACCATCCCAGCTCAGAACCTGGCTATATGCAAATTAGTCTGTTCATGTCCCAGTGCATGATGGGAACAGGGCAAACCAAACTACCAAGCCAATTCTTATACTGGGAAGGAGACAAGCTTCGGGGGACAGGTTTCTGGCATTTCAGCCGTCGTCGGCCCGGCTTGCTTGAATCCTGATGGTGCAATGAGCAAGGGACTCACGTCTGAGTATACCCTCCCACACTTAGTGTGGATAAAATCAATTTTGGAAAAGGTGATAGACAGAGTTTCTGAATGATGCAGAATACTCCTACCCAGTCAAGAGATCAGGGCTTGATCCATCACCGTTTTTTAGCTCACTGCACCATCCCAGCTCAGAACCTTGCTATATGCAAATTAGTCTGTTCCTGTCCCAGTGCATGATGGGAACAGGGCAAACCAAACTACCAAGCCAATTCTTATACTGGGAAGGAGACAAGCTTCGGGGGACCGGTTTCTGGCATTTCAGCCGTCGTCGGCCCGGCTTGCTTGAATCCTGATGGTGCAATGAGCAAGGGACTCACGTCTGAGTATACCCTCCCACACTTAGTGTGGATAAAATCAATTTTGGAAAAGGTGATGGACAGAGTTTCTGAATGATGCAGAATACTCCTACCCAGTCAAGAGATCAGGGCTTGATCCATCACCGTTTTTTAGCTCACTGCACCATCCCAGCTCAGAACCTGGCTATATGCAAATTAGTCTGTTCATGTCCCAGTGCATGATGGGAACAGGGCAAACCAAACTACCAAGCCAATTCTTATACTGGGAAGGAGACAAGCTTCGGGGGACAGGTTTCTGGCATTTCAGCCGTCGTCGGCCCGGCTTGCTTGAATCCTGATGGTGCAATGAGCAAGGGACTCACGTCTGAGTATACCCTCCCACACTTAGTGTGGATAAAATCAATTTTGGAAAAGGTGATAGACAGAGTTTCTGAATGATGCAGAATACTCCTACCCAGTCAAGAGATCAGGGCTTGATCCATCACCGTTTTTTAGCTCACTGCACCATCCCAGCTCAGAACCTTGCTATATGCAAATTAGTCTGTTCCTGTCCCAGTGCATGATGGGAACAGGGCAAACCAAACTACCAAGCCAATTCTTATACTGGGAAGGAGACAAGCTTCGGGGGACCGGTTTCTGGCATTTCAGCCGTCGTCGGCCCGGCTTGCTTGAATCCTGATGGTGCAATGAGCAAGGGACTCACGTCTGAGTATACCCTCCCACACTTAGTGTGGATAAAATCAATTTTGGAAAAGGTGATGGACAGAGTTTCTGAATGATGAGGGTATACTCAGACGTGAGTCCCTAGCTCATTGCACCATCAGGATTCAAGCAAGCCGGGCCGACGACGGCTGAAATGCCAGAAACCGGTCCCCGGAAGCTTGTCTCCTTCCCAGTATAAGAATTGGCTTGGTAGTTTGGTTTGCCCTGTTCCCATCATGCACTGGGACAGGAACAGACTAATTTGCATGTAGCCAGGTTCTGAGCTGGGATGGTGCAGTGAGCTAAAAAATGGTGATGGAACAAGCCCTGATCTCTTGACTAGGTAGGAGTATTCTGCATCATTCAGAAACTCTGTCCATCACCTTTTCCAAAATTGATTTTATCCACACTAAGTGTGGGAGGGTATACTCATACGTGAGTCCCTAGCTCATTGCACCATCAGGATTCAAGCAAGCCGGGCCGACGACGGCTGAAATGCCAGAAACCGGTCCCCGGAAGCTTGTCTCCTTCCCAGTATAAGAATTGGCTTGGTAGTTTGGTTTGCCCTGTTCCCATCATGCACTGGGACAGGAACAGACTAATTTGCATGTAGCCAGGTTCTGAGCTGGGATGGTGCAGTGAGCTAAAAAAACGGTGATGGATCAAGCCCTGATCTCTTGACTGGGTAGGAGTATTCTGCATCATTCAGAAACGCTGTCCATCACCTTTTCCAAAATTGTTGCTTCTTTTGTGCCATGTGAATGTTGATGACAGCTGTCATTGGGGCAGGTTTAATGTCCACATACAGATATTCACCCCCCTTCTGGAACACGTTAACCTAATTTGTGTGCTTTGTGTGCTGGTGTAGCGCACGGCAGAAAGAATTTGGTGCTGGTCTCTGCCACCTAACTTGATTTGCTAGTTTGTATTTTATGGGCTATTATTAGGCATTGATATACCTTTTCACAAACTTGATAAATATATATATATTTTTTTTAAGTAAAACAAGCTAAGAAATATTAAATTACAAAAGCACTTTTAAATTGTTTTTTTATATTTTGTTTCATTTTAGATTCTCCAACCCTAACAATAAAGCCCTTTAAAAGTCTTCTCCCCTTGCCCTCCGCCCTTTCTTCTTGCCAGTTTGTCCCACAAGGGAGAAGCAGGCTTCCAATTCCCTGGGCATCTGGCCCTAAAATGTTGTCTTACACATGGAGCTTTCAAACTTTTTTTTGATACGTTGCTAACTTCATCTGATTTTATATACAATCAATGACTGAATGAAAACGACTATTTAAATAAGATGTCTCTTTAAGTTCTTGGACATTTAATAGTATTCTTAGGTTCATCCCGTTCCGCTTACTGATCCAGGAGTTTAATTAGTGTAGGGAATCAGGACTTAAATATGTATTGCAACCAATATTGTAATTTGATGCATATGATGTCTTGCATCCTGATTTTAAAGTGTTTCTCATTTTCTGTTTTTTTAAGTTGAGAATCTCCAGAATCTAATGTTCACGCACTTAGGCAGTTTAACCAATCAAACAGAAGAAAGTTCAGGAAATTCTGGATCGCTGAAGAGAGCGGAAACATTTGGAGGCTACGATAGTCTCCCTTCAACTGGAAGCAGAGGTAAGAGATGGCACCATTGTCACCACTGCAAGTAAAAGCAATTGTTTGCAGCACTGATATTACTGCAAGTAAAGGTAGGAGATGACTGTGTCGCCACCACTGCAAGTAAACATAAGAAATGGCAGCATTGCTGTCACTGCAAGTGAAGGTAAGAGATGAC
The DNA here is from genome assembly GCF_964263255.1 of Lissotriton vulgaris. Lineage (NCBI taxonomy): Eukaryota > Metazoa > Chordata > Amphibia > Caudata > Salamandridae > Lissotriton > Lissotriton vulgaris. The sequence goes on from NC_141700.1 coordinate 40,382,967, forward strand.
TGCATCTACTAAAGCACGTTAAAGTAAGAGATGGCAACCACGTCACCACAGCAAATAAAGTTTAGATGTAATTGCATTGCTGTCACTACAAGTAAAGGTAAGAGAAGACTGCATCGCTTGTACTGCAAGTCAAGTAAGAGATGACCAAATCTACAATTGCGACTCCTGTTAAGAGATGGCTTTGTTACCACCTTCTGCAAGCAAAGGTAGGAGATGGCAGTTTCACCACCATTGCATGTACAGGTTACAGAACACCGCACCACTACTAGAAGTAAAAGCAAGAGATGAACGTGTCACTCCAACTGCAAGTACATGCTGGAGATGGCAGCACACATGTTGCTTCAGAAGAGAAGCAAGCTGTCAAACAGGTAGAATGATTCTTGCATATCTTGTGCACACTTTTTGTTGCAATATGAAGCGGAGCGTTTCTGGCCAGTGGGCTTATTGCACACTTGGTCACTTTTGCCAGAGATCTGAAGGTGTCTAGTATCAATTATGAACAATTGTTTTTAGCACCTATGATACCATTTCTACACACTTATCAGCCACTGTCCTTTTGTATTTTCATAGATAAAAAAAGTATATGTGGTGCCTAACATTGTTCATCATTCATCACATACCATTATCCAGCCCTCGTCTTTATGTACCCACCCGAATACGCTATTTTGTCCAATATAGCCTGTTCTTTTGCAGTGTACTGCATTTCTTGTGAAAAGGCTCTTTATGCGCACATTACATAAAATTAATAAAAAATCTAATGAATGGATTTTATGGCTAAAGGTATCAAATTGAACATTAAAAACATTGTTACGGCTGCAAGTTGCTATATCAAGACAATATGCCTTCATTCGGAAGCCTTTCCTCTTTTTTGCTTCGTACATGGGTATTTATTTTCCACTGTTGTGTTCTGTTATAGTAATGAATTTGTCATTCAGGCACTGCTTCTGATGTATGAACGACAAACTTCCTTTTCCCAGCCTTTGGCAGTGTTTCTGTGTTGTTCGATTTGTTTGCAAGCCAGCCATATCTGAACCTTCCCAATGTTTGTGCACACTCCAGGTGGCAGTTTCAAGAAGAAAGTCTATGGTGGCGAGCACGGGCCTCGAGAGTCTAGAATCCTGTCTGACACTTCTGAGCCCCAGATTCAAGATCCTTTTGAAGGCACAGAAGGCGATCGCTGTGTGGTATGTTCTGTTGTTGATCATTCTTCTAAGTCTGATATAACACCTGGATCAACTGTGTGCCTAGAAGCATCAAGGCCAGAGTCATAGACGCATTCCTCACAAAATCAGGAACATGCTCCTTTACAGTATCGCCCAGGTTTTCAGTAGATGGCCAGGGGTTCAGCATACCTACTATGTGTTGGCTGAAAGAAGCTTGGATGGGTTTCGAATAAGAATATTACTAATTCCTTATGGAGCTCTCACTTTCTGTTTTAGTAGATCACCTTCATCATTTGGGCTCTGGGATTTTGAATCCTGCCCCTCCCTTGAGGAGACCAGGCTGCTTTCTTCAAGATCTTGTAGGAACTGCAGATTGTATCTTTATTTGTGTGTTAAAGTAGCAATGAATGCAGTAGCAAGTGTATTTTTACTGACCATCAGTAAAAAAGGTAATTATTTTGTTGTTGTTTGCATTTCAGAATGAACCACAGTGCCAGAATAAGAAAATCCACTCGTCGCTGGAGCCAGAGGTAAGGTGACTAAGATGGTGTACCATCATTTCAGCATTGAAATGTGGAATTGACTGAAAGGTCATTTTAATGATGTACTTTTATCACTATAAATGCAGCCATCATGAGAATGTGTTACCACTCGAAGATACATATATTAGTAGTCTTTCTCTGTGTGGTTGGGGTCAATGTTGGCTTCCCTATTTGAATGAAACTAAATCAGGGGCTGGTGGCTCAGTGGACTGTAGGGGCCTGTGTTCAACCTTATGGTCACAGGTTCAAGTCCCAGCAGCTCCAGTAAGCCTTTAACCCTTCTGAGGTTGAAAAATGAGTACTATTGAGTTGGGTGACAAGAAATATCTGTTATTCAGCACAAAGACACCCTTAGGTGAATGTGCGCTTTACTAATATACATTATGTTCTGTTTATCATGTTTAGCTTTTTTGCAACCTACAGAAGTACATAATTCTTTTTTTTCTTCATTATATTCATGTATTTTTTATTTTAGCTTTAAATTGGACACATATTTCCAAAGGGAGATAAATAAATCTATTAAGGCTGGTGAAATTTAGAATTAATATCTTTCATTCCTGTTCGCCCCCTTGCTTTAGTACCATCACGACCCTGGCTGTGGGCTGCAGTTTCAGGGGAGGGTTTTGAATTATGTTTTTTTTAAATATAGATGCAGTCTCTGTAGGAAGTGTATCTTTTTAAAAGCTGAACCGGAATCGCCTTGTCACTGTAGAACTATGCACTCTCTTGAGAACTCTGTGGTAGAGTGCACACCAGACCAGGCAGTGTTTTTAAACCGATTTGAGAAAGAAAGGTCCCGTCAGAGCAAGCATATATTTCAAGGCTTGTGGAAGAAGTGTGGAATCTGCTAGGCGGCGAATCATTTTTTAAAATAACGTGGCGAAGAGCAGGTTCTTGCTGGGCAGTGCTGAAGTGTTTTGTTATTTATTGTATCACCGCTGGCAACTCTGACCTGTTGGAGACCATTTTCTGCTAGATCTTTTGTGTACACATAACAAACATTATGTTTATGCAGGCCTAGAGGGGTGACAAAATATCTCCTCTCGATGCTGTAGACTTAGCTGAAGGTAGTCGCCGTAAGTTCAGGAGTTTAGTCACTTGATCTGACAACTGCCAGCTCAAGTGCATAACTTACAACTGAACATGGTAAATCGTTCTCCATCTAGACCTGTTCACCTTTTCAGAAAGTATTAGAAGAAGTAGAACTATTTGGAAATGATGCATTTGTAACAATTTTGTTTCCTCAGCTGGTACAAAGGATACAGACGTTGACCCAGCTGCTGTTTAGCCTCCAGGTAGGATTTTAGTTAACTGATTACTAACACATCAGGGTGCTGTGCTATAGAGAGAAATCTAAGTTTTCTCTTTGCTACAAGAAGCACAGAATGGAAGAAACATGCAATGCATTAGGTCTCCTTTGTCAGCAAAAACCTGTAGATGCAAAGCTTCTTGCTACTGTGCCAGATGAGAGACTTTGTTGTGCAATTTTTGTACAATTTTGACTCTTACTTTTGGCTATGTGGATCAGGAACCTAATTTGCCCTTCTTTTGGGCACCTTATTACTGGCCGCTGGCCTCTGCAAGTCTATTCTTCTGTATAGGAGTGCCTTTAAAAAAAAGCACACAACCATGGCTGCATTGGTGGTGTTGCAAACATCTCTTTTTTCAAAGGATTATGAAGGGTGACTCCTGAATTACTCCCTATGCAACCCTACAGCTGGCAGTGCATGTCACCAGCGTGTCCACAAACTCATATATTGTTGTCTTGCCCCCGACTAAGTGGTGTCTGTTTCGTGAGTGTTCATTCTTCTTGCTGAGCTTCATCACAGAAGTTTGAAAGCTGAGAGTGTCTGTCCATGGGAAAAAGACTGGCCTGGTTTGTTAACTTAAACTGAACTAACCTGTGTTGTGTATGATTGACCAGAGGCTCAGCTTTGTGACTAGTAACTTTTGCAACCAGCCAACTACCTAGGGAGGTTCTCATACCTGTTTCAGTCCAAACATCCTGCAGTAGTTGACCAACTGCTTCATCCCTCGCCCCCCCCCCCTCTCCCCCCCATCCACACACACACACACACACACACCTTTGCCTCTTTTATTCATTTTCTTTGAATTCAAACTTGAGTCCAATCTGAATAAGTCCTTCGTTTGAGAGAGAGTACCAGTAACTGGTTACTTTATCTATGGGTAGCGACTCCGCTTTCCTAGTGATTAGAGGTCCCTAGAGGCTGACAGGGTAGCATGAGTTGCAATATTAAAGCGTGTGTGTCTTTGTGTTGAAGGAGTTTCCACAGTCTGGTTGTCTTCCCTTCCAGGCAGTGATATCCCAACAGGACAGCTATATTGAAGTACAGAGAGCTACTTCTGTTGACCGGGAGAAGCAGTACCGGGTGCCAAATCCTCGCGGAAACTGGTTAGTCGAGCAGGAGAAGCAGCGGAACTATGAGAAGCAGAAGGAAGAACTGGCCAACGTGCACAAGCTTCAGAACCAGCTGCGGCAGGAGCAGCAGCGCTGGGAGCGCGAGCGGGAGCGGCAGCAGCGTGAGCGTGAGAAGACCGAAGCCTCCTTGCAACAGTGGGAGGCCCAGCTGCAACAGGACCAGCAGCGCTTGGTTGAAGAGCAAAGGGCCCTGGAAACCCATCGAGAAGAGTACCAGCACGATCTGGAAAGGCTGAGAGAGGTGCAGCGAGCGGTCGAGAAAGAGAAGGAGCAGCTGGAGTTCCGAAGAAAGAAAAGAGCGATCACTCTGTCGGGTCCCTTTTCCCCCGACCTGGTACAGGTGAGAGACTACCTTCCAACTTTCTATGTCTCGTTGTGTGAGATATAGTGCTTCATTTGAGCCAGTGGTTTCCGGTGCTTGGCACTGCCACTTAATTCTCAACATCTGCTCTAATGACAGTCTGCCACATGGTTGCGCCGTTTGTCTACTTTTGAGATGAGCATAACAATAGTTGTTTAATCATTCAATATACATTAAAATGAATAATAACTGATGCCCACGCCATTCTTATACCTTGCGGTGGCCTGGAATAGTCTGGTGGTTAGTAGTTGTGTTGGTACTGACATTCGCAGTGCTGACCAGGACAATGGGTAGTGCAAGCTGAAGTAGCCTCCCGAGAAGGGCCCAGTCACTGACTTTTTTTTTTTTTTTACAAATTAAATACTGGTGAGATGTAACTTCTACCTGTTCAGTGTGCTCTAGTTCATTATGACAGGCCAGTGGCAGGGCTTGCCTGTGGATAGTCCAAATTATGTAGCAATATTTTCTAAGTCAAAGGCTGAATTCTACCACAAAATTTAGGAAACACAACCAGGATTCAAAATCTTTATTATTAAGATTTTTTTGTGTGACAATTTCTCCGCTGCCCTTCCAGCCATTGAAAATGTATCAATGTTGGTTTTACTTTTATGTCCTTTTAAGATTTCCCTAGGAATGGTTGCCGAAGTTATATCTGTACGTCCGTAATTTAAGTAGAGAGTTTGTTGCTGTAGGAAAGTCATCCATTTAATCCTATTTGTTCCCCTTGTCTTGAAGCCTGTTTCAAAATGTCCCTGGTTCTGTTGGTTGAATTCATGTGCTTGCATTGGAAAGGTCACTCCACAGGGCCTCCAGAACAAGAACCACTTTTGATTCATTTTTATTTACTGATTTCAGTAGCCCTTAGGAATTCTTGTACAATGGGTTTTGAACATTTGTATGCACAAGTTGCTTTTGTACATTCTCAGTGTTTATAAATGTACTGTCCTGTTTAAGACATTACTTGTTGGAGGCAAAACTTATGAACTTTATATTTATAGATTGTTTGTTTCTTCGGCTGTGTATTACCAACATTCAGTATAAACCTAGCAATGTAAGTGTTCCTCTTCCAGTCCTGGGTCCTGGTTTGTAATGTTGCTTTGTCTTTTTAGGGCCTCAGTCATTCTGCGAGTTTCAACGGAGAAGGGCTATCTGGCGTCGAAGCTGCAGTCCAGCACATGGTGAAGCTTCCTGGCATGGTGAGTGCCTCCATGTCGGCAGCGGACTACTCAGAGCGCCCAGAAGTGGTGCGAAGAGATAGCGGTGCCTTGGAGAACCGTCTGGCCCCAAAGAATGAAGTGCCCATCCATCTGCTGAGTGCTACTAATCAGATCCAGAAGCCGGCGTCCGTCCAGCAGCAGATTCCCAGGAAGCTGGCAGCCTTCACCAAGGGAGGGAAAGAGAAGGGTCTGAAGGGCAAGGCTTCCCACCGAACCGACAGCTCAGGTGAGGCTCCAACGAGAGAGCGCTTCTGAGTAACTTACATTCTGGAACCGGTCCAACTCTTGTATGCATGGTGTACCATTTAAAAAGGGTTGAATGACATTACAACACATGCTTTTACCCCACATGCCATTACAATGCAAGTCGTAACAACGACTTGCTGTTGGGAGTGCGCTGGAGTTTGGAATAGTATCATTTACTATTCCAACTCTAGTCTGTGCAACAGCAGGGAAGGTGTTGGTGTTAAATCCAACACCTTCTACCCCCTACAGCAAGCCATTTTGTTGTTCTGGAATGCTGGGTAAAAGCATGCGTTATAACGGTTGTTTCCCTTTACAAAGGGTCCCAAAGTGATCTATTCCGAATTGTCTATCTTTGTGGGGCCTTAATAGATGTTTATAATATGGGTTGTCTGGATCTCACGGACAGTCCAGTGGCTTGTTTGAATGAGTTGTAAAGCTCTCAGGATCATTTACATGTTCTTTCTGCCAGGGCTGCTAACAGCAGCATCCATTTTCTGGGTTTGGCGACACAAAAGCGAATTGCTATAACCTGTACTGAGGTGCTTGAAGTTGCAGACACTGTCTGTGGCGCATGCATGTCTGCCTGATGAAGCAGCTTAATATTAGACCCAGTCTTCTCGATGGTGCCCCACCTTATGTAGCTCCACATACCTCTCTACAACCAGTTGCAAATCCAGTGCAGATCGCAGAGTTGTGCTGAGGTTAAAACTCCGGAATCAACTTCCAACCTATTTAAGACACATTCCTTCTTTAATTCTTTTTAGGGAGAAAGTTAGTGATGGTCGTTTTCCTGCATCAGTTTCTTGATGTCCCCTGCATTCGCAATGACCCCGAATACCTGCATTTTGCAGCCTAATGCTCTTCTAGAGTCACTCGATCATTGTTCGACTAGGTAGAGTGTGGGGTCTAGAAATATTCTTCAAAAACTCCCAAGTTTTCTTTTGTGGGTTGACCCTAGCATGATGACCGTATGAGCACCTTACCCCACTACTTCCCCTCCATCTTTACTATGTGTATTTTTCCACACATGTGTTCAGAACTTGTTTCTTTCGGGCCATATATTGCTTGCATTCTTCTGCCACCTGGTGGTTGTTTAAAAAAGTTCACCTTGATTTAGTTAAAACTTTGTGTGCATTCCAGTGGCTAGCGCTTAATGTGGTGTTCAGCATGAGGTTGGCCAGTGCTCCACAATGCGCAAAGAGCCATTTACGTCATTAAATGCAATTTTTATGCGCTTCTGTAGTTGTGAATATCACGTTGGAGTTTGGCTCCATAAAATGTGGCTTTTTGGTTTTGGCCCTAGTGTCCTAGATCGTTTTGGTGGCTGCATAAGCGTCAAGCATGTAAGTGTGTGTTACAGTTCAGTTGTAAGGCAGAGCACTGGGCATTTGCAGAAATCAAGTCCAGGATACAGACCGAGAGCTATGAGATCAGAAAATGAAAACGATTCGAGATTATGACAAGCAAGATGGAGCCGCTGGAACAGGGTCCTCAGTCCTCTAGATAAGAGAGAAGAAGAGAAGTTAGCGTTCCCATTCAAGTAAAACCCCATGAACCGCTGCTGCAGGAATTCTGAGACACCTGTGCTCCTCACACAAACACAACCCTGGAAAACGCACACATGTATTTGGGCTCATGTTGCTCTAGGGAAGTCTCAGCCGTGATGCACCTTATACACCAGGCAGAGGAAGTAAGTTCCACCGACTGCAGTCTGGAGACTGAGACTATTAAATGAAAAGCAGTGGGGGTTATGGGATGGTGTAGACGGAGCTGGTAAAAGCAGGAGCCCTTCTGTGGTGGGCAAACACAAAGGAAAAATACTGGGTGTTTTGGGGAGAGTGAGGGCAGGTGGGAGGAGATCTTCTGGAAAATCGTTATAAGTGCTACAGTAGAGGTGTCCACGGCAGGTTGAGGAGGGCTGGACTCATGCAAGATTTTCATGATACAGATTAAATAATTGTGTTCACTATGAATTTATATGAAACTTGCATGAAAAGTAAATACAATGAAATTCAGGCATGAATCTGGCCGTCGTGGACCTGTTTTGGACACGCCTGTACTGCTGTCATTGTGCAGAGCGGGCTTTTGGCTTAGAACATTATTCAGGCCCAAAACCTACTGTAAAACAGGCAACACAAACTAATAAAATAATGACTACTAAAAGAGGACTTTCCTGTCCAGCGCTACAAAGGTTCATATTTTTGTTACAATGTACTCATTACTCATTACGCAATGGGTGTAAACAGTACAAGCGACAAACAAGCATATTCGTACTCAATTTAAAGTAATTTCCACATACAATTTTCTGTCCGACTCGTAATTGTACACACAAAAACCAAGTTAAAGCAACCAGTTTTTACTAAAACATTTGCATCGTTAGTAAAACGTCCTCTGCCTTAGAAAACATGGCGGAAATCAAGAGAATGTGGAACCTCACCAAAGCTTGATTAGTAAATGAAAATACTGGCACTACGTTGTACCAGCCGAAAACAAAAGAAGTGTGTTTATAGCTCCCTAATCAATAAAAGCTGCATGCTAAATGAATGGATACTCATCAGATACTGCCGAGCTAGAAAGCTTCGCATTGTAGTTGTATGTATAGATGAATTAACAAGAATGACTGAATTAAGGAAGACGGCAAACTACGAGGAGTGGAACAACAATATTGAAGCAACTTGGCTGACATTAGAGGGAGCGGCGTGATAAACGTCTTGCTTACGAGCTTTCAAGTGGGAACAGATGGATTTAACACTGAGAGCCCAGCTCATAATCCTGGCTACCTGCTTACACAAGCTGTGTGAATCTGAGCGTTCGTTTAATCTCTCAGAAACAGGACAGATGCGTGTTAAACATTTAATAAACAAGAAAAGCAATGATGGAAGGAGGGGCAAGCAGCAATGTGGGAGAGGGTTGGGGGCGGGCCAAGCAGCGAAGCAGGAGGGCTATGTGGGACTGGCAAGCAACACTGGGATATTAGGAAAAAAATCCTCACACTTTGAAGTCGGAGAAAGAAGAGTAAACGGGCACCCTTGGAAAACCCTTGGTCATTGAATGGACAGCAAATGTGATGCGATAAGAAGAAGATTTTCAGGCCTGTTTACAGAAACTGAGCTCTAGGAAGAAGACTGAAAGAGGCAACAGCAAACCGAGAACGGAGCGAGTGAAAACACGAGTGCTACTGTGAAGGGCTCAAAAACAAAGAACCAAGGGAGTCCCTAAAATGGTCATAAAATTGGAGCAATGGATAGATACTAATACTTGTTCTATGCTCTCGGGGAGGGCTAAACACAAGAAAAGGCATGACTAATGCATGCCATGGACAAAGGGGGAGAAGAAATATGGGAGCGACGATGAACCAGCAAATGGGAAACCCTCCACTTGTATCCAACAGTCTCTTCGAGACCATGCATGCGCGGTCTAGCCGAGACCTGAAAACTATGTGGAAAAAAACCCAGAATGGTCTACTCGCCACTAGATGGCAGTAAAGCGTGGGAATCTCATGTGCCTTCACCCTTCAGTACTTGTGTTCCAGGTACTGTATTTCTTCCTGCCATATAATGGGTTGAAAAAGTCCCGAGAGTACCTATCAGGGTGTAAAAATGGCTTCACTACCAATGTTCTCTTCCCAAGTTGATGATTTGCTTTTAGTGCATCGGGTGTAGTTGGCCCACTCTAAGTCTTCCATGATTTTGCCACTTAACCGGAGCTCAGACACTAGCCTAAGATCTACTTTGAAATGTCATGTGTGTGAATTCTGAAGACTGTCACTGAAGGGAGTAGTTGCATACCCTCAGGGCCTATATCTGACACCTTCTCATCTCTGATGCATCTGCTTCATAAAGCCCTTGCTGGACAAATTTTCATCATAACTTGCTGACATCTGTTGAATCTCCTACATCACTTCCCATCGCGTCCTCCTGACTTGATGTATTATCTCAGTATACAACAGAAGTATTTTTTTATCATATCGTGCGCTTGTTCAGCAGGTCTTCACGCGGCAGTATTTGCACCATCATAGCAGTGTTGATAAGGAAAAAGAAATACATTAACCTCGGACAGGTAAAGATTCAGCCACATCTCTCTGATCCAACAAGAGCTTCTTCGAAGCAAGGACCAGGTTCAAAGCTGGATGCCTGGATAATACAAACCTCAATATCTCACCAACTTATTAATTCTGTCTAGGGGGACACCAGCTTTGCTGCAACTGGAGATGCACAAATTCAGGATTTCCTACACCTTGAAACACTCCTTGAGTGGCACAGCACCAGGCTCTAGAACCCTCTAAAGATTAGTGAACATGGCCTAGTCTTTTCATCTTCTGAGAGAAAAAAGACTAGTTTCTTCAAAATGTACTTAATCTAGAGGTTATATCAATGTCCTTGTTGTTAGTACCGTTTCCGTGTCCAGCGCTGCAGATTTCGTATTAGAACGGTCTCCCTCCTCACCCCTTGACCCCCCTCCAGGCTAGTTACTTTGAATTTGTATTCCTACCAGACACATTCAACCATATGCAATAAACTGCATGTTAATTTATTGTATTTGATTGTCCTCTTGTAAAGCATATGTTACTAACCGGTACAGCTTATAAAAATGGTAAATTGATTAGATCAATTGTACAGACCTTGGAATACAGAAGCCAGACAACCGTCGTAGTATTTATGCAAAATGTTTGTCACTAGCACGAACTGTATACTACTGATAGAATAGAAGTTGGTGTGCACGTATGTACAAGGATAGAGTGGGAGAAGCCGGCTCCCAACATGTCAAGCATTCCTAGCTACATTGCTAACTTTTTATGAGCCATATGTTGGGGGTCTACAGACCCTCCTCATTCATCGCAGATCGTCTTCAAAAACAGACTGTTGCCTATTGTACCTATACTTCTTTAGGTACATTTTTGGGAAAAGAGGCAACTTGAGGCCTCAGATTTTAAGAATCGGTATTGGGCTGGCGTCTAGAAGAGTCAGTGAGGCTTCTTAGGAGGGGGTTGTACTTTGCAGGCTTGAACTCCTACTACTGAGAGAAAGAGGTTGCTGTGTTCCTGTGGGTTTCAAAGTGTGTTAAGGAGCAGTAATTCCGCTAATACACACTTTTGATCTTGGAATGAAATGAGCCTAAGAAACCGGATTACTTGAGTTTCTGTAAATGAATACGATTCGTAGGAGGGTGAGTGCTCTTCATATTCCTGAAGTTATGTTTTTTCATGTTCGCAGGAGTCTATTATTTCCCTTTTATGGAGAGGCCTCCTCCTGTACCCTGCTTCCTCCGCATACTCTGACTTGTTTGTAAGAAGACCCCCACCCCTCAACCATCCAATATTATCTCTTCTTCTCCCTTTATCTTTCTGCACCTGTCAGTTACTCCCCTTGTCTGTCAGCAGTTTAACTGTAGTCCTCTAGCCCCGTATACCTTGTACCTGCATGCCTACAGGTAACCCGGCGTGTGTATCCTGGTTTATACGCTAGTCTATCCTCCCTTCCTGTGCCCTACTACCTCTACCCCTGTGTGGGCTCTAGGACTTCTGTCCCCTGTCTATGCCTTAGTACTGCCACCATTAAGAGCTACTTAAGTTCAATGAAAATCATCCCGAACTACTGTTATTTAAGCCCGGGCCGTGAACTTTGCTCCATTCGTGGAATTTGCAGAGTTTTCTGCACTTTGCGGAGCTCGCAGAGTGCAGAAAACTCTGCTTGCGATGTGCAGTGTATTTTTTTCCCCACTCGCGATCAGTAAGTTTGCGAGCGCGAACAGTAAGTTTGCGAGCTGCCCCTTGAGTAGAATTTCTATGCAAGCTGTAGGAATACCAGTACAAACTGCACTTCGCACCTCACAGAACTTCGCTGAGTTTTTTTTAACTTTGCGGAGTTCCGCCAAGCAAAACTCCACGAACTACGCCCAGGCCTACTGTTATTACCATTGTAAAAGTGAGCATATCAGACAAACTTATATTAGTGACCACCCCATACAGATTATCAGCAGCAGTCAACTCCGTGCCACAGGAGGCTCGGGTTGCCACTAGTTATGTGAAGACTGACTTTATCAATTAAGAATGCATCTCCATGAATCATACAAAACAGCCATAGCTGTAATGCCCCTGGTACCAAGGTCACAAACCTTCCTGACGCATTGAATTATCACTCAAATGTTGGTTTAAATATATTTGAAAAAGTCTACATTTCTTATCAGATTAGCTAGTGAGTTCTAAAAAATACACACATTTTCATCTCAAACGCATGGTTTTTAGGTCTCGCCCTGGAATTCGCATCCGAAGGATGCGTCCACGGTCGGAGACTTATAGCTATCCGATGCCGGGGAATGAGGGACAAGAAACTGTCACGAGCTTTAGCAGGCGGATTTGGCTGCGCGAACGCGCACGTTCCGTCCTGCGCCGCGCCGTGCACTTCCCTCCCATACTCCCAGCAAGTCAGCCTAACGCACATGCATGCATGCACACGCACACGCACACGCACTTACACAGACACGCAGGCACCCAGACAGGCAATCCCCCCCCCCCGCCCCCCCCCCCCCACAGTCACACACACACACACACACACTCCAAGACACATACACACACACACACACACACACGCACGCTCACACACATACACAGCCCGCCGCCGCGCGCGCGCACACACATGCCCCCGCAGCCCAGCAACAAGGCGAAGCCCCACTCATCGGCTTCCTTGGTGCAGCGGCTCTCACCGGCAGCAGGACTCTTCCTCCCTTCTTCGGCACCGGGGCGCAGGGTAGGCTCCTGCCTGCTCCGGTGCTCCAAACAATCGCGGCTCTTCCGTGGGAGGCGGGGTAGGCTCCCGCCCTCCTACTTCCTGTTGTCCCGCCCGGCCTGCCTGACTTCCTGGTCGCAGGCCGGCGGCGGACTGCAGCACGCTCTCTCGACTGCTTGTTTGTATCATCAGTAGATTTCTCAGGCTTATGCATGCAATATAAATGAAAAAAAAAAACATTCGCACCAGAAGGCCAAAGGCATACCTACAGGCTTTGCCAGTGCATGTTCGTCCTTCGCTTAACCCTCTGGGGTCACTTACACGTCTGCCCTCTGCAACGGACAGACCAGTAAGAGGTCTCTATTCAGACCAGCTGCGTTTTTGCTGCTTTAGCGAGCAACAACAAACAACAAACCAACCAAGTTGTTAAAATTAGAGCACAGCTGCCCGAGGCCGCATTTCTACCCAGAAGCCGGTCAGCTGAGCGCATTATCGGCCAGACGCGGTGGCGGACAGCCCGTGCTCGGCGCTGCGGATGTTCCTGCCCGGTTTACCGTCTTCAAGGTCCGTGAGAAACGCTCGTGACAGCTCGGTTGGCGTTCACATCCAGATCGCCTTTTGCCACATCGCGGAGTTTCATCGCTGATGTTACTATATTAAGGGTTGACCAACGGGCTACCCTCTGGAATAAATCACCTTTTGACCGATCCCCTTCCCCTCCCCCTGTCTTGATAAAGACCCGCCGCGACCACCAACTGGGGCGCAACCTGGGTCGAAACGTCGACGCTCTCACTTTTGGCCAAGCTAACTCCAGGAATATGGACATTAACCACTTGTTTTCCTTGGAACATTGACTCATATAAAAATGGCCACGAAAACGATAGAAATCACATCGTTCTAACTTCCCCCGGTCCCTTTTTCTGTGATTTTATTGTAAATAAATGTTTTTGTAAATAAGTGTCACTATATATCTTGCACTTGTCACTTGAATCACCACAGTCACTACTCACGCATTTGACAAGTAATCGTCAGTAATGTAGTGGAATGAAGTAATTCCAATATATTGTCTCTTTTTTCCTGTTTTTAATATAAAAACTTTGACTATCAGAGAGTTTTGCTTGTTTGTGTGCTTTGGAGCTGCCCTCAGCCCACCTGAAAGAGATTGTCTATACCCAACAGAACCACTTGTTTGTGAATCCTACCTATACCTTAGCATGTTTCCAACTTATACTCTTCATTACTCCTGCGTCGTCTTCTAGACTTGTTTTTTGTCAAATTTGCTCTAGCTTATTCCGGCAATTTACCAAAATGTAATTTTGCCAGCCTGTGGGAGTCAGCTCGTTATTCTGCATTGTGGCTTATTCTCCAAACATGTGAAAAAAATGCAAGGCAGGGGTCTTGATATCACAGTGTTTGAATTTTAAAGTGATTAATGCAGTGCTTTTGGTATCCTTTAGCATCCGTAGACTTGAAACAGCTACTTCCATCCCGGCTTTCTGGGAAAGACGACGGCACATTGAGAAACCGAAGATCTGCAAGTCCGAGCCTTATGAACATGCCCTTTCAGCAAGGTGGGTCCAGTGCTGGAGTTTGCTGTTTGTCATTTCTTTTTCTTCTTTTGTGGGTTGTGATGTAGGCAGCTGGAATACTGTTAATTTGTTATAGTGTGCCTTGTATTTGGAAAACGTGAAATCACCTTGTAATTGCTAGTGAGTAAAGCTAGAGGGGCTTGAATATCATCTGATACATGCAGTCTGCGGGTCACTCAAGGAAGTACAATGAATCTTATATGAGATAACGTAGCACCTGCCGTACTTTATAAGGATATTTCTAATCACTGAGGAGTTCCATACATTTGTAGCAAAATGAGGCTACCTATATCCTTTATAAGGCTCCGAGATGACTTGCAATATCTCTATCGTGTATGGCAGGGGTACTCCATTCCTGATCATACGTGGTCCCATACCACTCTTCCCACAAACTGCTCAAATCCTAGTGTGTTGCTCTTTTATATGAAAGAGACACAATGTTTAAAAAACATGAAGACTAAAAGCAGATGCTGTAGTGCAGAGTTAAAGGCACTCAAACTGTTTGATATTTCTTACAAAATGGTATCCAAATTAGTTTAATACAAGTCAGATAAAAAATGCTATAGCTATGAATGTGTAGAAACATGCAGAGATAATCTGTCTTTCCAGTAATTGCCTAAAGCGTATGTTGCCATAACTATCTCCTTACTGCTTAACACTGTTTTATCTAAACAGCGCAGAAGGAGGAAAAACCAGGTTTCCCCTCTTCGTCCTTTCCCCTGGCTGATGGCTCTAGCACCAGGCATTGTGTCACCAGGACTCGACTGTAAAATATTTTTACAGTTTATCACTTTCCTCATTTCTTCATTACAGGAGATTAGAGACCTCTAATGAGGACGGTAGAGACTGGCTTTCATACAGGGGTAGCATGCTCCCAGGTATTGTACGCCTTCTCTTCCGACAAGCTTCTCGTAAATCGTGGTGCGGATATATTAGACGGAGCCTATTGGTCGGGATAGTTTTACTATACGAGGGTTTCAAGTTAATGATAGGTGGGCCAGGACATCATATAAATCATTCTGGGAAGTAAGATTAATATTGATTAGTTACTACTTTTCACACATCTTTTACTGAATTTTAGTTCCTCAAGGTTTTTTGCGACCCTTTCGCGTTTCTCTTGTGTGATGCCACACTTTCATTAATGGGAAGTGTATTTCACATACAAAGATTAAGCTAGGGCTTATTTCAAAAATACTTGTTTCTAAGAATCTAGAGTGGTTTAGCCATTAAAGCATTTGTAGTCCAGAGTGTTAATTTTCTGTTCGACTCCTAGTCCTGATTTTCCCACTTGCAAATTTTTATAATTTGAGGGACATATCCTTTTTTTAAAAATTCTGCTACATTTTTCATAGTTGTGAAATATTTGGAGCAATGGACAAGGGAGGATGTACGGGAGGCAGGTGCTATACATTTTAAAAAGAGCAATTTGTGTGATCCTCATTTGATGTGGGAGGTGATGGACATACCAGCCGCAAATCATTCTCTTGAGCAAAAAGTGAAAATAGCGGCTCCATAAATCTGTGTGTGCAATAATAAATCTAGAAAGCCTGTTTTGTCTATAGTGTCATTCAAAATGTTTAATCTGTCTTGTCATAACGTTTGGAATCTGTTTAACAACAGAACAGAACACAAGCCTGAATGTTTGATGTGTAAACTCTTTAAATTAAAAATGCTGATTCAGCAACAGTGGCTGGAGTATGTTTTACAGAGAGGGAACATCTGATATACCACAGGGTACTTCTGTGTACAGCGAAGTTAAAAGATGCCAGTTTGGTAGGGGGGATACACTAGTCCATCAGTTGTAAATAACCTTGATGGTGTGTATCAGCACCACTGCCCTTCTGCCTCTGAGATGCCTGATAGTGCTGTTTCCTCAGCTCAGAAACAGTCTCTGATTCAGTAGTCTTCGACGGACGGACTCCATCTGAGGCTTACACCAAACCCCATAATCAAGCTTCTGTGGAAGCAGCATTAGGAAGTTTCTCCTAAAGGAATGTTCAACTTTAGAACATGTGCAATCGCAAAAGGAGATTCGAGTTGGGCAGCAAGATCAGAATCGAAAGCATAGGCGTACTAAATCAACACTGCATGGAAGGTTAGACTCCAAAAGCTGATTTTCCCTACCTTGACGAAGATCTTTTAAGATGAACTGTTGGGCTCTCATAGGCTGCTTGGAGAAAGATTTATACAATTTCTGCTTCTGGCATCACTGTTTTCACAAAATGATTTGAGGCAAAATAGAGTTCGGATTGGCCCGTACCCAAACCATATTAGGAGTGCTCTGGCACAGACCAGGCACAACACAGAAAAAGTGTGGATTTAGATTTGTTTGATGAAGCAGTTTCACCATAAACTAGAATCTCACCCATTTGAAGTTTTTCCATCAGATAAGGCATCTGCTTACCATTCAGTCATTCAAAGGACAGCCTTTCAGAATCGTGTGGTTACTGCTAATAGAAAAGGTGGGATGATTTCATCATAGAGACTTTATCGAGGGTGTAAAAGACAAATTAGTGTCTACCCACACTAAAACTAGTATTAAATAAAAACTGCCAGTACTTTTAATTCGCCAGTCAAAACAGGTGGCATAACTTCTAGAGCAGCGGTAAGAAATTCTAAATCCGCCCCACAGAACCCTGCTTACAGTAAAGGACCCTTTTCTTCAAGACTGAGAGTTCATACTGCTAGGAAGAGAGCTTTCGGAAGGAGACGGGGCGGCTCAAAACAGGATAAACACAGTGAATGTAGAGATTCCTCAGGAACAAAGGCAGGAGGGGAGCTGCTATGGGCTGGCATACGGCAACTCTATGGGACTTTATAAGCGACTATTATTGTTCTCAATGTAGAGAGATAGAAGAACTCTCTTAGTATCTGTACAAGCATCCATCCGTGGAAACAAGCTTGGTTAAACCTGAACTTCAACATCTTCTGTTAAACGTCAGCAGGCAGATGAGATTTTGGAGAAACCAATGCAGTCCAGAGAGACCGCCAAGTCTATGGTTTCCACTTAACTGGATCTTTTTATGAAATTAATGTACACGACTTTCCCGTCAGGAGATTCAGCACATATTAATTTTTGTCCTCTATCTCAAATTATCTAGAACCCAGCTGGTTTGTTTTTGCCTTGAACGGTCACTTTGGATTTGATTTTTATAATCTGTTGTAGGCATGCTCGGGTGCATGGTAGGACATAACGGGTACACTTATTACCTTAGTGGTTATGTAATGTTTAGATTATTTCGCTAGTCAGGTATTCTTCCTGCTAAGGAGATTACTGCAGCCTAAGATTGGCTTTTGTGGCGAGGCGTAAGACTGTGATGTTTCTGTAGGGCAGACTGTTTCCTTTTACTCCCCTGATACAGCGACTACTTTTGCTCAATGTCAATGTCATTGTGGAAGTTTGTTCTTGTAACAAATTACTCATTTTATTCAGAGTATGATCACTCAATATATACTTTTTTTCTGATCTTTCAATTTGTAAACTTCATCTAATACAATTTAGAGAGCGGTTCAGTGGGAACATTAGCTATGATTATAATCCACTTTATATTTCATATGATTACCTCCAAAATCTATCTTTCAGATCTTTCCGGCATACCTGAACCCCACCCTGAAGCACTTTTATCGCCTCCGAGTCTGCAAAGACCAAGTAGCACTCATGCTCTCTCCTTGAGGGTCCCTTCTCCACCAGCACAGTCACCCGGCGACGAAGACACCAACAAGGAGGATGTGATTTTCTTTTGAATGGCACTATCTTCAATGAGGCTCTGTAGATCCCATCCGCTCAGAGAACCAAAAGGGATGCTTTGAGAAGACTAATGCTCACCGCGGCCTCAGCTGCTACCTTGCCCTCACTACTGACTACGACTCCTTGGAATAGGATATTATTTGCGAGTCGTTCTCGTGCTTGAAAACAATTAAACCAGGGAGCGGTCGTTGATATTGCAAACAGTGTTGCTGGTTGTAAATCATGAGACTTTCCTCGTCATTTATGACGATGTATAATTCCAGAAAATCTAGAAATATTGTTATGCAATTCACTTTCTCCTATAAATATTCAGTAGCCCTAGATGTTTGTATATGTGTGTTTGTATGATTTTATCTGTTTTTATGAGAAAGCTGTTGTCGATGGCAGTTGGCATAGACCTTAAAGAACACTTTTGGAAGAGGACCAAGTACAGTGAAAGAAAAAAAGGCGATCTAATACTTCCTGCACATTCTCAAGTGTTAGCTGATTGTCTTGTCTACGGTGCCTTGTGGTTACTGTATCAAATAAAGTGTTGGCTGTGATTGCACACTCGGTATGCTGCTTGGCACGCTTGGGCTTATCTTTGTAATCATGGGTGAGCTGGTTAAAGCTCAGAAGAGATCTTCTGTTACTGACCTTAGCTTTTGTTCTCCTTCCCTATCATCCCTCATTATGCACAGTGTTTTCTTCAGCAGCCTTTCTCAGTTAAGCTTTCTTCAGCAGTTGTGTATTTCTGGCAGATAATTTCAGCTCTGCGTTCCCCTCTCTGTAGAATTGGATCCAGAATATTCAAAGGTGTAAAGTCACTTCTGATGTCCTCAGGACG
Organism: Lissotriton vulgaris; assembly: GCF_964263255.1. Classification (NCBI taxonomy): domain Eukaryota; kingdom Metazoa; phylum Chordata; class Amphibia; order Caudata; family Salamandridae; genus Lissotriton; species Lissotriton vulgaris. Next base: position 40,401,824 of record NC_141700.1, read on the forward strand.
TTCTCTTTTCACCGGTTGAAAATGGCTCTCTTTGCCTCAGTTTATATTGGTGCAGTGTGTTATGTTGAAAGTAAATGATCAGTCAGCCAACTGTTGTGGTGTGTATTTGTCTCTTGCTGTTGAGTTGTAAGGGTCCGCTACCAGTGGCTTTATAGTGTTTGTGGGGTAAGAAGGAACCGTCATTGAAGCCTTTTACATGGTGGTGCTGCGATTCGCCTGTCAAGTGTTTTCCAAAACACAACTTAGGAAAGCTTAGGAAAGTGTCAAACGCCAGCCAACTGTTCTCCGCTATCAGATACAGGGGTTCTGTGCGCTTTGAATTCTGCTTTTCGGGGTTTTTATATTTTAATTTTGAAAATCAAACACATCCATCTATTCATAGAGCTGTTGAGTGAATGCAAAATCTTGGGACAACCAAACATGATTCGTTTACCTGCCTACAACCTCTGAGTCAGTGGAATTGAGTAAGTAGAATGCGGCCTGTATAGTAGGTCTATATAACGACATATCGCTGAGTTTGTGCGACATCTCGGTCACCTGTCAGCATCATCACCCGCCCACATCCTTCCTTTTCACAGCCCTGTCCATTTGATAGTGTCTTTCTTGGCCTCATACCTTCCATGCCCTTTTTTATTTAGTGTTGGGATTGCAATCATCATTTTCCATCACTGGGATCTTCTTTGATGTTCACAAACATTTAAATATCTCCACCGATCTGTGTGATTCCTGGCTCATGTGCTTGTATGAATGCCGAAGTTATTACATTCCTTATTAATTCAAGAAACTCCCATGCAGGAAAACCAAGGTAACAAATACCCTTTGCTTGCTGTAGCCACAGTTCTGCTGATGGCGTTCCTCTAAGTGTCTTGGATGGGTAGATGCTAGATTTCCCTATTAGTCTGGAAGTTGGTTTATTCTTTTCCAGCTCTTCGTTGTGAAACCCCCTAATCAGAGCGCTCTGGTGTAGGATCAGGGATAAGCAAGCCGCTTATTAGCAACTTGTTCTTATGGCTCCCAAACACCTCTGAATAATGGTGACACGTCAAAGCATTCCTACGGTTTCACCAAGGGTTCCCCCAAGTGAAGACCTCTTTTACAAGTAACTTTTACATCACAAAGAGGAACTGGCATGTGTAGACTGGTCTAAAAATATTAGATTCCGAAACCTGTGTGCCTTCTCAACAGTTTGCCACGAGTAGACGTCATTTATGGTATAGAAGATTCACTTTGGTACATGTGATGGCTTTACTACCTGCAACCAATTCAAGAACAAGAATGGAACAGGAAAATGATGTTCTAACTGGTGTAATCCCTATTGTTATCTTCGATACCGGACAGGCTGTCATGATGGCTTGAGTTGCTGTAATGCCTGTGATTCGTATTCGTGTAATGCCCTAGTCTTTTTTTATTTTATTTTCAATAGTCTTTAAAGTGTCCCCTATTTGATGGAGCTGTATGATTAGTAACTGTTGGCAGATTTTGAATTGTTAATACTGCTCAGCACTCATCATCGTGACCGGACACAAAGACTGCATTGTAGATTCTTCATTAGCCTAGATATTGAACTGATCGAGATGTAATGTCCTGTGCTGTAGAATGTTAGAGGTGTGTAATATTGGCTATTCAGTCTGCAGCGTGCGATGCTGAATGTGTAGCTCTCATACTGCTTATCCTCCCAACTTGTTCCTTTGACAGACCGACTCCAACATGGCGTTAATCCCTTTTCACATAGTTTCTGTTTATGGAGCAGTCGCTAGTGTACCTTGTATATGAAAGAAGCTGAAAGGGATCTAACCTAGTGAAGTGGGAACTGTGCTACATGGATAACAGTGCATTAGTGTCTCATGGTTCTGGTTTAAAAAAGTGCTAGTGTGTTCCTCTGTGAGATGTCTGTCATGGAATAGGTGAATCTTTCTACTCATCACTTACTAACTCCTCCCCTATTACCTTTGCACAGCTTCTTGCTTTGTCTAAGGGTGGCCAGAGGAATCCTTTTTTGTGCAATATTGTAATATTTTGCTCACAGGAAGCAGTCGTTTTCTTTTTCTTTAAAAAAAAAAAATGCATACTCGCCCAAATGAAGCCAAATCTGACTGACATAAATGAAGTTTCATTTAATGCTATCTGCCAGCTGGCCATTTCAATGTTTTAGACGTATGAAGCGCCTCGTGGCCCGTAAATGCCCTGTGCCTTCTGAAGTAGCCTTCACTGGCTGTTGTGCATCCTGGTGAGTAACACGCTTACGAGTACTCTAAGCCCTGAGGCCACACAGGATGGGCCGTCATCACCGTAGAAAAGACAGTTTTTTCACCACATTATCCCATTTCCAATAGACTCTACAAAATTGTAATTGTATTGCCATTTGTTTCACTTTGGTGGACAAAATAATCCACCATAGAGTTAAGGAAGCTTTTAATTCTCTTCTAATCTTGCGCTTACTTTGTTTATTGTGGAGTTTTAGATTGATTTACACAGGTTTGGTCCACAGATCTGTCCATAAAATAAAACCGCCTTCTTCTTTCGTTGTCTGCTAGAGAAGACTTTTTAAGACTGTTTATTGCTGTAACGACGAAGCAGTAAGAATAATAAAATATCTCTGGTGTTTGCAAGAGAAAAAACCTGAAAAGCACATATTGTGAGCAAAAGTGCCTTCATTTTTGTTCCACAGTCATAGCGATATCATTTGTTTATAAGGTCAACACTGTGTTTAGAAGTTTCATTTAAGAGCCAGGCGTTGCACTCTAACCTTTAATACCACTTTTGAAGCTGAACACATACGGTTATAGTATGCCCCTGCATATTCCCACTGTTGCGCAAACACTGTGGGAATCCATTTGTAGCATAAAGCCACCCTGGCAGTCTTTTCAAAGTGTGTCATAGTTTTTACGTCCGCATATATTTTTGCCCCCAGCCTATATGTGTAGGAATGTACATGTTCAGGAGGTAAAGGTAGGACAAGCAGTGGCCTTCTTCATCACCCGCAAAAGGCGTGAAGAGAACCTCAGCCTGCCTTGACGAACCCAAGGAGATATGCGTTGACTCCCTCGCAATGCCTTGCTTCACCTGTGAGTCTCCTTTTGTTGGAATGGTGTTATACCTGTTGGCAAGCTCTGACTGGGTAACAAGTGCCACTCCTCTGTCGGTAAATGTCAACTCCTCTCCTGTGTAAGTGGAGTGCCGGTGCCAGCACTTCAGCTGTCCGACGCCCATCTTTCTCTGTATAGAATTCCTCTTTAAAATCTGTTAATTGTATGTAAACATTGTAAATATTTATTCTATACTGCCAAGTATGCCATCCACAGACGTTTTTAATGATGCTTGCGATGGCGAACGTAATGTTAATAATCTGTGCACTTTTGTATGTTAAATGTAAAGGAAATCTTAGCACACAAAGTGATTTTATTTTATTTTTTACAATGATTATGGTTTATCCACAGCAGGGCTGCAAACCCTTGCTGTAGATTAAATTCAAATCATAGCAATAAAAAAAGGTTGAAAAACAGTTCTCTTTCTAGTTTTGTGATGTTTGTATTGATTATGGTCAGTGATTTTTGACACCAGCGAGGTTAATTGACACATGTTCTAGTTCATGGGGCATGCAGGAAACTGATTTGCGTGGTGTTTTCAATACTTTGTTTTTATGCACCTGCAAGGTTTAATAGTGAGGGAAAATGCCAGTGCGCATACAAACCGAAGTGGGCTGTGACCCTGCAAGATGGCTGAAAGTGTTCCACTTAAGTTTGTACCCTACAAATGGTGGCGGATTCAAAATCCCCTACAGCACTTTTCCTACAAAAAATACAAGTCTCTGGTACTGCAGTCTCACCCAACTAACCACTGGTATGTCTGTGTCCAGTACAATAAAGGGAAAGATGCCTCATAGGAAAGGTATAATTTGCAAAGTAAATTCGCAATTCTTTTTTTTTTTTCTGTCTTCAATCATGTACATTTTAATTTCAGGAGATTTAGGGATAAATGTCCTAGGTATCCTACCTGATTTATTTTCCTGCTGCAATATTTCTTTCCTAAAATACTACTTTTCCTGTTCACATCAGGCAACGTACCTTAGTTCAATCCCCAGGCGTTAGACTGGGTCCAGATGTTATTTTTATCTGAGACTGTAGTTATAGATTCCTTACCTTAGAATTACCCCGAGGTGTCAAACTGGATCCGGAGAATTTTTTTCGTAGCAGTACCCCTGCATGTCGGTAGTTTGCGTCTGTCAAATCTGTGTTTGTCACCGTGTTTGCCAGGACGTCGCTGTGTCTACTTAGACGCCGCCTCTGTGCTCTGATGGCAGTTCTTTATTTTTCTGCACCAACCAGTGCAGATCTGGAGAGAGTGTGCCCCTAGTCATTTTTTGACTAAACTCTTGTCGACCTCTTTTTTTCAAGTCTTCGACTCCTGGTGCACAAGGGATGTCCCATCGTTGGACCGTTTTTAAGCCCTGTGATTTTTGTCACACGCGGATGTCGGTCACCGATCCGTGCCTCGTGTGTTCTTTGGTGCCTGGAGCACGACCAAGATTCGAAGTCATGCTCCGACTGCCAAGCAATGAACCCGAAGTCTTTGTGGGAGTGGTCCCGAAAGCTTTTGGAGGCCTGGCTGTCCGCATCCTTCGAGGTCCTGGTCGAGAGGAAGGTCGCGGGACCGGTCTTGGAGTCCTCACCATTCATCAACGAAGTCTTCGCACTCCTCCATTAAGTCAAAGCACAAGAATAAGGTGCCCAGGCTGACGAGACCCAGGACCCGGACCGTTGTCGCTCTCTGGCTCAGTCTGGGACGGCTCTGAGCTTCCCTCCCTTTCCTGGAATGGTAGCATCCCCATACCAACTTGGGCAGCCTGACTTCGCAGGCGCGCCTCAGCTGGGTGCCTTGGGCCTTCGATGGTGGTCAACCTCACTGTACCTTCCCCGGCGCTGATTCCAGTGGCGACTCCCCTGTCGCCGGTTGTACCCCAACCAGCGCCGACCCCAGCCTCACCCCTTACTTGGACACTGTACCGGACCGACATCAGTACCGACGTGGAGGGTACTTTTGTACCGCTGTTTATATCTGGCGTTCCCTATTGCCCTGAGTGGCAGCCAGAGGAGGGTGAAGAGGACTGGGAGGGGTCTGTAGACCCTCTAGCTTACCAACTTGAAGATCCGGACTGGTGTGAAGAGTTTAGTGACGCCAGTGGTCCTGATACCTCCCCAGACCTTGGCATGCTTTCCCCTCTACCATGGCTACGGAGGAGGAAGCTTCCTATGCTGTGGTGTTGCGTAGAGCGGCTGAGGCCTTGGGCCTCGAGCTTCCTACGGTGGCAGTCAGGATTAACCTTGTGACAGAGGTGCTTCAGCTGACAGCAGCCTGCTGCCTTTTAATGAAGCCCTCTCCGACATCCTTCTGGACACCTGGTCCAAGCCCAGCACAGGGGTTCCCATAGACGGGATGATTGCTTGATGCCACCGCCCGCCCCCGGGTGCCCCACTTTTCATCTCCCAACACCCCACCCGGAGAACTTGGTGGTCCAAGCCTCGTCCTCCAAAGGCGCATTTCCTACTGCTCCCCCAAATAAGGAATCCAAGAAGTTGGACTATCTTTGGAAGATGTTTTCTCCTGTCAGATTAGGGCTGCGGTCCGTGAACACTGTATGCCTTTTTGGCCGTTACACCCACACAGTGTGGGAAATGGTTGTGCAAGTGCTGCCACAGTGCCTGGAGGAGGCCCGAGCCGTGCAGAGGGTAGAGACGTAGCAAAGTTAACCATCCGGTGTGGGCTGGATACCGCCAACTCTCTTGGTAGAACGGTTTCCACATCAGTAGCCCTGAGGTGCTACGCTTGGTTGAGGACGTTTGGATTTTCAGGGGATGTCCAATCCCCCCTTTTGGACATGCCCTTTGATGGCCGTTGCCTGTTTGGTGACAAGGCGGACTCAGTGCTCGAGCGCTTAAAGGATTCTAGGGCTAGGGCCAGATCCTTGGGCCTCGCAGAACCTCTCGCCCCACACAGTCTGCCTTTTGCTCCTTCCATGGCTAGGGAAGGGGTGCCACAGCATGATCCACCCAAACGAGCCACTGGGCCACACAAGCTACCCAGTCTATGTGTGACCGTGGATGTGGGACCCAGCCACGTGGGTCTGGGGGCCAGCGGGCGGGCTAGCCCACCCATACCAACCCCTGCAGCAGCCTCTAAACCTTCCTAGTCCGGCCTTTCAGGGCCACCAGCGGCCAGTGGGTGGCAGGATTCACCATCACCTCCCCCATTGGCAAAAATCACGTCGGACAGGTGAGTTTTGCAGATAGTCCAAAGTGGCTACTCTCTCCCCTTCGAGACTACCCCTCCATCCATGCCACCTACAATCCATTGCATGTCAAAGGGTTCACTTGACCCTTCTCTGCCAGGAAGTTTCGGTTCTCTTTGTAAAGGGAGCTATCGAACGGGTTCTTGTGCCAGAAGTAGGTCGTGGTTGCTATTCCCACTACTTTCTGGTACCCAAGAAGGACAAAGGCCTGTGTCCTATCTTAGACCTCAGGGCCCTCAATCACTCTCTCCGAGAGAAGGAGTTCAAAATGCGCATGTTGGCTCGGGTCCTCTCTGCCCTCAATGCCGGAGACTAAATGGTAGCGTTGGACTTGCCGGACTTCTATTTTCACATCCCCGTCCTGGTGGCCCACCGGCGTTACCTATCGTTCACGGTAGGCCATGAACATTTTCAGTTCACTGTGCTCCCCCTTGGCCTTACCAGCGCCCCTCGGGTGTTCACGAAAGTGATGGCAGTGGTCGCAGTTCATCTGCGCAAATCATGGGTTCCAGTCTTCCCTTATCTCGACAACTGACTGTTGAAGGCGGGCTTGCCCCATGCTGTCGTCTCCCGACTACAGCGAACCTCCTGCATTCGCTGGGGTTCACTATCAATGTGCTGAAGTCACACCTGATTCCCTCTCAGAAGCTCATTATCATCGGAGCAGTTCTAGATACAACGCTGGTTCGAGCTTATCCTCCCGAGCAGCGAGTCAGAGATATTTGGGCTATGATACCGATTTTGGTGAGAATGACCCTGAGGCTGCTGGGCCTAATGGCCTCCTGCATCCTGCTGGTGGATCATGCCAGATGGCATATGCTGTTGTATTTCTATCTAGGACCCTAATTCGATATTCCCGATTCATGCCCTTATGTGGTTATAATAAATAGTATCCTTATAAAGGCATAAGAATCATATCCATATTTAGTAATAGCCCATGCAGTCCAAATCACGGCAAGGCTACTCCCATAGACTCCTAGAAAGCACAACGCGTTCTTTAAACAAACCAAGCCTCCAGCAGCCCGGGAATTTCCCCTTCTTTTGATTTGCACAAGAACTCCTGGAGTCCAGAAAGAACTGTTAGTTCTTAGTGACGTCTTATGTCCAACCTTACGTCAAACCCGGCACCTTTCAGGTATAAATATACCAATGTTGCCTTAAGCAAACACACGGTGGTGGGGAGCAGAGCGACGTTCTACTTGTCCGAGAGCCCAGCTGTTGCCAGAGCCAAAGGAAAAAACTCCCCTCCCTTCGACGCACTGAGAGAGACGCTGTCTTTTTCTCCAGCCGAGAAAATCTAGCTCCGGTGTTCCCAAGTCACCCTCGCGGGTTGCTGGGAGATAGTCCTGACAAGCGAGATACAAGACCTCCTTCATTCTATAACCAAGGTACGGAGCTGATTGAAACTTAGAGAGAATTCTTGATTCAGATACTTGGCAAAAACCTAACTTAACTTCAAACTGCAACTTACTTACTCCTTCCCACGTATTAGGCTTAGGTCAGGTACACCGGGGTAGGCGTATCTTAGAAGCACCAGTTGAGTTCGTTAGTCAATGTTTTTATGTATGTATATATTTTATCCATTTTAAAATATCATATGGCTAAGAAACCATATCAATGCTTTTACAGTATTATTTCATAATATTACTTTTACTGTACGCACTTTACTTTATAATAAGTATTGCAATTGTGGCAATTCTTTTCTCTTGCATGAGAAAGAAGACTACTCAATAAAATAACCTTTTATTGAAAACGCCCGTCTCTCTATTTCTCTGCATACTGGTGAAATTAAGCATGCACAATTGACTGAGTGAAATAGCTGTCTATTGTTTTCACAGAACTCTAGAGATACACTCTTTATTCTGAGGGAGCAAAGTTGTCATGTTTATGCGGTTGTCAGAAACTAATCCCTTCTTGTCTAAATCAGGACGGTGAACCCTTTCCTGAACATTCGAGAAAGTTTCTAGTGACCTCTGAGCTAGCTGGCAAAAGTAATTAAGTCTAACATAGTCAGTAGAGACCTAGATGACCTCAGTCCTACGTCTACACTGCTGTTTATGTTATTCCAATGCGCAGAGCCTATTGGGAATATAGGAACTACACTACATGGCGCCCAACGGTTGGTAAGGCGATAATCTAAGCAGCTTAAGACATGGCTGTTTACACAGGCACATGAGTAATCCTCTCCCATTGCTACCATTTCAGAACAGGCTACTCAGTACAGTCTCAACAGCGCCATGAAACCTTGGTCTAAGTGCGCTTTATAAATTGGTTAAACATAAACATCTAACGCAAGACACTAGAGTAACTCAGTCGTGCTTTTCACACAGACCCCTTTCTCCTGTAAAAACTCCCATAGACGTCTGGAGTGGGTGAAAGGTTAATATCCGCCGGAACTTAGTAGGATGAGAATCCTATGTATTAGTTTTTGGTTTAGTCAACGTTGAAGGATACAGTGTTCCAAAATATTGTGCACCTAATCTTTGTTTACTTGAAACTTGATCTGCAACAAAAACATTTTTTAGTCAATAAAATGACTGAAAGTGAAGAAGAAAGAGAAAAAGCAGCATTAGCAATTCAACTCTTAGAGGAAGACACAAGTCTCCAGCAAGGTGACCCGAATGCTATAATCATTCCGGTCAATATAAGAAAAACTAGAACTCTTAAACTTATAGAAAATGGATTATCACCAAGAGGTGGTACGGTCATATTAGTGATAGAGGCACATGAGTATCGGCAGACAGGTATTCTATTCATGGATACACATTTTCCAGCAGCACACGCTGTGACAAAAGATTTCCACTATTACAAAATAGAGGAACCTCCGGATATATACACTCCTTTCGAGGACCTTGAAATCCCACTAACTTACCAAGAGCACCTGCGCTGGTTTAATGGCGCCCTAAAACATCAAAATCACATCACCAGGCACGGTCCACTAGGTAGACCAGGAGCCACGTGGCCGGTTCTAGCCAGCTACACAGCACACCCAGACATTGAAACAATGTCAAGCGGAGAACTGCTAGTTAAACTAAAAGAATTAACAAAGGCATATAGAGAATTAGTTCAATTGGCAAGGGACGATATAAAGTACCTCCAGAAATTGAAGGAGACAGATATAACAGACCAACCATTTGAACTTGCCAGAATCATAGAAAAATCCTATGAAGAGCTAGGAAGAGATAGTTTGGGTGGGAAACCAATAAAACCCCAATTAACTGAAAATCCTGAAAAAACATTTATTAAAAATAACCTAAATACTCCAAAAAGAGTTGGGATGGTAATAAACAATCCACTCCCAAGGAAAAACGATTCCATTCCAGAGGAAGGTCTCCTCAACGGAGAGAAAGATCTCCTGGCCGAGGAGGCAAGTCTCCCCAAAGGTAACCCTCTGAAAAAAGATATAATCTTAGAGATAGGGATAAATTGAGAAAACCTGAGAGATATCACGATATTGATACACGTCCCTCTCGCTCTTTTCAGACGTCCTCCAGATATCGGAAAGAAGAGGACGGTCAAAACATAAGGAAGAGCACGTCATGTCCAAAGACAAAGAACCTGCTCATCAAAGTAAAAAATCACACTTTCCCAGAAAGAAGGTAGCAAGTATTAAAATTAAACATGCCAAGGATTCTGAGGACACAACTGAAAAACAGAGTGGGCCCGGACAATGCTAGACAGCGCAGCAGAAGTGACCATAACTCGCAAGATCCTGATTAATCTTCTGGAGACTGTGGACACGAATGAGTACATTCAGGTGGAAACTGCAGACACACAAGTTAGCGTGCCCCATAAACTATATGAAATAACATTACGTATAGAGGGAGATAAATCTAGGAAAATAAAAGGTCTCTTGTGGTAGAATCTTTCTAAAGGCTATGACATCTTGTTAGCTGAAAAAGACTGGCCACCAGAGTTTGTCAGGAAGTGCCCTCATGGCGAAGAAATGATTATGCCTGCCTTCTCAAATCATATTCCAATTCATAAAAAATACACATTCGCAAGAAAATGGGCAGTGGTTTAAACCCGCTCACAGGCACAAATATGGTGACAATCACATAGAGATGCTGCAACATGCACCTCCAGACAACAAATGGCATCAGATTTCACGCGAAACATACAGCCCCTGCATTATATAAAAATCATGTGGGATGGGATGAGGACACTCCTCGCCACAAAATCCAGTTAAAAAATCAACCTACTGCACAAAGTCAGTACCCAGTTAAACAAGAAGCTAAAAAGCAAGTCGGGGAGATCTTAGATCAACTTGAATATCAAGGGGTGATTGAAACATGCACCTCACAAATGAACAATCCTTTGTTTCCTGTCTCCAAGCCAGACTATTCATATCGCCTAGTTTTGGACTATAAACATTTAAACTCCTGCTGCAAAACTTTTGCAGTACAAAATTCACACAATGCAGCACTAATGAACAACATTGTGCGCAAAAAATATTAAACGACATTAGATATTTCTAATGGATTTTTCTGTCAAATCATTGCACCTGAAAGCAGGTATTTGACCGCTTTCTCTATAATGGGGTCGTAAAAACAATTTTGCCGACTCCCACAGGGATTCCAGAATAGCCCAGCATTATTCTCAGCAAGGGTAACAGAATTACTACAAATATATGATGATGAGACATTATCATATGTCGATGACATCTATCTTACAGACGATGACCTGGAGACTCACTTAAAAAGAGTGAACACCATAATTCTTGGGTTCGCATCAGAGGGTTACAAATTCAACTTTAAAAAGTCAAGAATTGCCCATCTAACAGTCCTATTTTTAGGATATGAATTATCAAGTGAAGGCAAAATCCTGGCAGACAACTTCTTAGAGAAGTGTGCAGTACTCCAAGCACCAAAAACGCTGAAAAATTTACACTCAATGCTAGGCTTCCTGAATTTCGGTAGAACATACATTCTAAATTATGCAGAGAGGGTTAAACCTCTCTATGAATTAAGAAAACCTGATTTCAAACCAATGCATTGGACTCAAAAACACTCAGAGATTTTGAGGTCATTACAGACAGACATGTTAACTAAAACAAAACTGCAAACACGCGAAAACGTACGCAACCTTGTAATCCGAGTCATCCCAGGAAGATGCGGATTCACATACCTGACCTCTAATCAGGGAGAAACTGTACCTATAGCGTACAAATCACATTTGTACACTCAAGCTGAAATGAAATTCAGTTCTACAGAAAAAATTCTGACAGCGGTTCAAACTACTGTAGCAAGAGAAAGAGCCCTAGCCCAAGGCAAGATAATAACTGTTTATACAGCAGAATCCGCCCATGAAGCATTAACAAGTCCACGCAATCTGAATGCAGTGGCATTAGATCCAAGATGGATACAATGGGTTAATTCTCTTGCTGCAGAAGACGTGAAATACTATTTTGACCCGAAAATGAAAAAACTAGATGATCTAGAATACGAACAAGAATATCCTCTGCCAATCGAAATTCCGCCCGTCGAACAATATACCTGTGTAATCTATATGGAGAGATTTGCACACCATTACGATGTAGAGAAAAAATCCTGCAATGCAGCGTGCACGATTGTTAAAGGTCGCTGGCGCTCTGGTAAATTCAAACCGATGATTACCAAAACTGAATCACTCGGAAACTGTTCAGCTCAGCGAGCTGAAATAAGATCTTTAAAGATGGCGCTTGAAAATGCCGATCGCGAATCCCTCACACTAATAGTGTGCGATTCGCATTACTGCGTCAAGTCATACAACAGTGACATGCAGACATGGAGCAAAAATGGTTACAAAGATGACACAGGTGCCACAATAAAGCATAAAACGCTTTGGGAACAAGTAGTTCTTATGCAGACTACAAAAGACTCACGTGATACATACACTGAGTCATCAACGTGATGGCGTTCACGTTGCAGGGAATTCATTGGCTAACAGAGCCACAGCGGCAGCGGTTCAACCTTCTTCCGTAGCCACAAAAAAGAGTTAAAAAAACACATAGATGGAGAAACCATGCTGGCGGTAAAAGCGTTGTTAAAAGGCGATTGTGCAGCATTACCTCTCGACTATCCACTCAGTAATACATACATAATTGACGCAAACTCCGTTCCTTTTGCTCAAATCCCTGGAGTGGGGGATAGAGTAATTCCAAACACGAACCGGAGAGTTTTCTTGATTGAAAAAACAACAGGTGATGGACCGAATGAGGATCAATGTCACACATTCAACCCAGTCAAAAGATCTGGGTCATAATCCATCGTTTTTATGCACTCCACACCACCCTGGGTTAGACAATGGCGATATGCAAATCAGCTCTGACCCTGTGCCCCATGGGAACAGTCCAGTCCGAACTACAAAAGCCATGTCCTTCCCAGAACGGAATCAAGCATCCGGGGACCGGACCGGTTTCGAGGTAACACCTCAACCCGGCTAGCTTGACTCCAGTGGTGTGGAGTGCCTGGGACCCACGTCTGGGCATCCCCAGTACACTTATAGCGGAATTGCAAAAACAACAGGTGATGGACCGAATGAGGATCAATGTCACACATTCAACCCAGTCAAAAGATCTGGAATGTTGCAGGAATGTGTGACATTGATCCACATTCAATCCATCACCTGTTTTGTTTGCAATACCGCCATAAGTGCGCTGGGGATGCTCAGACGTGGGTCCCAGGCACTCCACACCACTGGAGTCAAGCTAGCCGGGCTGATGAGAGGTGTTACCTCGAAACCGGTCCGGTCCTCGGATGCTTGATTCCGTTCTGGGAAGGACATGGCTTTTGTAGTTCGGACTGGACTGTTCCCATGGGGCACAGGGTCAGAGCTGATTTGCATATCGCCATTGTCTAACCCGGGGTGGTGTGGAGTGCAAAAAAACGATGGATTAGGACCCAGATCTTTTGACTGGGTTGAATGTGTGACATTGATCCACATTCGGTCCATCACCTGTTGTTTTTTCTTGATTGAAGACACACACATGGGACTGGGTCCGAGGCACCAAGAAATCTTGAAATCTCTAATAGAATTACAATCAGAATACTGGTGTCCGAGGATGAGCTTGCAGATTTATAAATTTGCAATGGATTTTCCAGACTGCAACAGAGATTGCAGTTGTGAACCGGACCAGACTATTGCCAGGACACTTTTATTAGAAAGCATCAGGCGATCTATACGCAGATATCTAGCCGGAGAAATGCGTCCCCATAACTATTAAGACTGAATTTACTTAAAGATGTGGACCCAGCGCTCGGCTGATGCCAGAACTGTTATAAAAGATTTGAGAGTCTTTATCGGCACATACACAATTGGCATGCTACATTCTGACCAGGGTCCTGCGTTTAGCTCTCGAGCTTACAAAGAGGCCATGACCAGCATTGGCATTGCATTGCGGTACTCTTCTCCCTTCCTTCCTGAGGGAAATGTGGTATTGGAAAGAAAAAAACGTGACATAAAGCAATCTATAACAGCGAGGGTATTAGGTTCGGGTGATGGGTGGGTCAAACATCTAATAAGTGTCCAACGTAGTCTTAATACCATGCCAAGAAATTCTCTAAGAGGTATCAGTCCCTATGAGCTTTTGTTTGGTACTAGAATGATTATCCAGGATCTGGTTCGTCAAACTTCAGTGGTAGAAGAAAAAACTTTTGATATCAAAGATCGTTTGGCTGTTTTACAGGGCTTGAATGAAACAAGAAAGAGTCTAAGTAACAAAGTTTAAGCCAAAAACCACTGAAGAACCACCTGTCCCAGCAAGACCTGTCTGGATTCCAAAGATTGGGGATCTGGTCAGAGAAAAGATAGCGGTGAAGAAGGAATTTGGGCCTTCTTACAGAAAAGCAGTACCCGTCTTAGCTGTCAGCGGAACAAGATCAGTAGTACTACCGCCACTTGCTGGTAAAAAGGAAAACAGAATTGATTCCATCGACCTGGTGAAACCACAAACATGTGGCCGATAATAAATAGCAGGCCCAGTGGATTACCAAGAAATAGCAGAAGACCAAACTTTGCTACAATCCAAGAGGTTCAAACTGAGAGACTAATCACATTCGATAAACCTGCAGTAAATTAAAAAGGACTATGCAACAAAGCCATGGAACTTGTGCCTCTTGAAACCCAAATTGCAACAATTCCTGATGATACACCAATCTACAACGATGTAGCCTCAGACTGTACAAATGTAACAAAAGAAAATGCAAAGATCAATGGAAATCCGGAAGTAATACCACCAATTGACAGAACTGCATCTGGCTATTTTATCAACTTTGATGACTTTTCCGATGATCCAAGTGAACATGGAGACGAGCCAGCAACAAAACTTTCAAAGAAAAAATAACCAAGCTTTTTCACCAACTAAAAGAGACATATCTGATTTCACCATGGATTGAATTTTGGACTGTTAGGTGTACTTTTCCTACTGCTTTGGCTCATCATGGTTTTATACTTGGGTAAATTCATTGATGGAAAATATAGTACAATGGACACAGCAAGTCAGAACATCAACTTGGTCCTAAAGTGTCACAGATCCTTTCACATCGACAAAAGAGAACTATCATCAGTGAACATCACAGCCAATCCAATACCTGGGGGTATAGCATGGGACAGAACTGACTATGAAATGTATGGCCCGATTGAGCTCTTGAAGGATCGACACCAGTTTAAGGTTTCCTTAAGTGATTTTGTGATACCAAGTTCTTTTTCTGATGATTGGGACTTTGAAAATATTAACAATATGATGTCCGATTTAGTAATGTCAGCTAAATTTACAGAACATGATTATTTACAGGGTTCATCAAATTATAAAGAATTATACTGTTACAATCACTATGGTCATCACTATTTGCATAAATCTGCACAACTTAGAAATGTTTTTACTTATAATCAATGGGAACATTGTCCAACTCCACCAAAAGGAAGTTCGAAGACATTTTTTGTGAAATTTCCATACTTCTCAGTGTTTAACAACAGTGATCCAGAAACATTTTATTTTAAAATGTTAAATAAGACAGGAATGAAAACAATGTTGACAAATTCTAAACTGATTTATTCTGAAAAGTTTTATGACAAAATGTCTACATTTGGTTTTGAATTTTGGAAAAATAACATTGAAACAAAAACCATCTGGGGAACAAAAGACTGGCAGGTACAAGGTCTAGAATTATTATTTAGAGCCTGCATGATCCCAGAACAAATAATATTCCTGAATGATACCATTCAACAAACTAGTTGTCTTGGTTTAGCTAAGATAAAAGACTTAAATAAACAGTCTATTCCGAAGCCCATACCTGATAGTAATAGTACTACGGATGTGGAAATAGACGTATCCCATATTTTTCACCAAAACAGAATAAATCCTGATTGGGAAAAATGGCTGATCTGGCCTACAGACACAAATAACCGTCAAGATAGATTCCTGAACAAAAGACGGGTTCAAACTGACCAGGCCAGACCCAAGATATTCCCAGAGACAACATCCAGGGATAGTTACAACATACAGTGTAGGGAAATTATGCCTTGAGTTGCTACATAAATACACACTGACTGAAATTAAGCAACACTTGACTTTACTTAATGAAGGTGCTGACTTGCGAGATTTCATACTGGGACCGCGCAAACAGCGTCAAAAACGTTTCGTAGCAGCCGGTATATACGCTGCATACAACGAAGCTTGGAAAGTAATGCAAATTGAAACAGCAGAAAAAATATGAGAAATTGATCGTATAAATTTGGAAAAATCACTTTCTGTAGTGGACGATGGGTTAACAACTCTGTCTTCCAGAATATATTCACTGGACAGTATTGTATCATCTGCCTTTGATATAATAAAGCAAGACTTGCTAATGTTACAACATGGTCAGTCCCAATTGCGTTCTATTGTACAGCTAGGCTGGACGTTGCAAAACCTACATTCAGGCTACGTGCCATGGCGTCTAATCAACATAACGTCATTATTTTCTATCTTTAACCTTACTGATAAACAAATCAGTTTGGCACAAAAAGGAGCAGACTATACGATTCTGAGCAGCGAAAAACTTGAGAGATTACCATTGACAATGTCAGAGAGACCTGTCATTGAATGGATAATACACGGAACAATTACAATTCCGATAACCGCTTTCCAGTTTAAATATTGCCAAGAATATATACCAGCAGGCCAGTATGAAAGGTTGGGTAAAGGATACATCAAATCAACCTGGGATTTGCCTTACACACACAAATGTTATAGTGAAGGGAAAAAGGAGGTATTCCTTAGTGGTAATAATTGTAAAAAATCACTAAGCGGTACACTTCTGTGTCAAGATATTAACTTGCATGGAGCCTGCGAAGGGTCTTCAAATAACCTTTCATGTCACCTGCAAGGCACTCCTGCAACACAGATAGAACCATTCTTCAGACAACTCTCCAACGGTAGCTACGTTGTAATAACTGACCACAGCTGTTGTATAATGGTGCCAGGAGAATGCTATCTCGTAACCGTTACTTCCAGGGTCGTTTGCTGTATGCAAGTATTGTATCCAAACAGCAATCCAGACATGGAGGCGGCAATATGGCCTTATGTGAATATCTCTTCTATTCGAATTGATACTTTCAGCAAAATGAAGTCTATTCTTTTACAGACCACTGTGCCACTGACCTCGTCCAAAGAAATGTATGATCTGCAAGTTGCAAGGACAAGTTCAGAGATACATACCCTTTTATCGGCAAATTGCCCCGTGCATTTCGTAGAAATATTAAGTCAAATTTTAAACATGTCTGTTACCAGTGGCATCGCACATGTATTTAATACAATTTTTTCTGAGCATCTTCCCGAATTTTGTCCATTCTGTCTTTGGCGACCTACCTTTAATTTTGGGACTCGTGGCAGGAATTTTATTTTTGTTCCTTCTGCTCCTATATGGCAAGCCAAGACACAGACAAGACTCCAGCAACGATGGAAGACACGATCCTAGCAATACGCTACCGAGACCGTATCACTAAGGTCCTCGGATTCGCCCGGCTAAGAGATCTGAGTACAACTTGGTTTCTTTCATTCAGACCAATCTGGCAGGATTGCATCTTACCTGTGCTTCGATGTCTGCTATGCGGAGAAGAATGCGTGATGGACGTCTGTCTTACACTACCATCAGCAGTACCAATGGATATCGATACTTTGCTTTGTCCAGTAACGACTCATGCAACGTGTTGTCCTCAGCGGCTACCTATTCTGATGACGGCATTCGTTGAGACTTCACCATTACGAGTAGGTGGCGGTGAAGTACGAGAGGAAAGCAGCACCAAACGGGTACAACCTTCTGTGAGCATTGCTGATCCAAACATCGATGATAGCAATCACGTACAGAACTGCACAGTTACAGTATTTTCAAACTTGGTCGAACTTTCACCTGATGTTGTAGACCAATTTTTTGCAAGCCTGTCTGATATGATGTTCTCCCTTGAACAACGAGAATAACTTTTTAAAACAACAAGCACACAGCGTTCCCTGAACTCTGAATTTGGCCTTCAGTTTTGTTAAACAAAGCAACTGAAAACATTTGGAACTATTTTTCCCCTGAAAGCAAAATTATTTTTTCTTCCAAATCAAAAATATTTACAATTTTTTCTGGCATATGGTACTTTGCTTAAAGTAGAACTATTCTTAGAGAACAGAGCTTCTATTTTTAGAGACATTAGAGGCAATATTTGACCTCAGCCTCTAGCACATGTAATTTATCGTATTAATATGTGATGAAATGGTCTCGACCTTCTCTTCTGTATACAGGGCCATTTCATGTGTAATTTTCGCAGTTCGTTCAGCTGATATATATGCATTTAACTGAATGATAACCTTGCTTGAAAAAACGTACAGTACCAATACTCATTTTCGTGTATAAACCATACACCATTTCAAATGCAATTATGTATTTTGGGGTGGGTTGGAAAACACACATGCACATCGTATGTTTAATATTGCTTAATTTTTCGTAATGATGGACATTAATACGTGGAGTGGGTGTTGTATTTCTATCTAGGACCCTAATTCGATATTCCCGATTCATGCCCTTATGTGGTTATAATAAATAGTATCCTTATAAAAGCATAAGGAAACTTTCGGTGTCAGTGCGCTCTATAAATGCAGCCTAACATTAACATTAACATTAACATAAGAATCATTTCCATATTTAGTAATAGCCCATGCAGTCCAAAGCATGGCAAGGCTACTCTCATAGACTCCTAGAAAGCGCAACGCGTTCTTTAAACAAACCAAGCCTCCAGCAGCACGGGAATTCCCCCTGCTTTTGTTTTGATTTGCACAAGAACTCCTGGAGTCCAGAAAGAACTGTTAGTTCTTAGTGACGTCTTATGTCCAACCTTATGTCAAACCCGGCAACTTTCAGGTATAAATATACCAACGTTGCCTTACGCAAACACACGGTGGTGGGGAGCAGAGCGACGTTCTACTTGTCCGAGAGCCCAGCTGTTACCAGAGCCAAAGGAAAATGCCCCTCCTTTCGACGCACTGAGAGAGATGCTGTCTTTTTCTCCAGCCGAGAAAATCCAGCTCCGGTGTTCCCAAGTCACCCTTGCGGGTTGCTGGGAGATCGAGTCCTGAGAAGCGAGATACAAGACCTTCTTCATTCTATAACCAAGGTACGGAGCTGATTGAAACAAAAAACTCTGGTCATCCCTGGATGCGTCATCCTCCCACTCCTCCCACTTTGAACCACCATGACATGCATCTCAACAGTTAGCTTTACTAGATAGAATCTAGATGAAATTTGATGTGTTTGTTTCAGTATGCTTACTGTATATTCTCTGTTACACATACAGTGTGCCTGGTTTGGGTAAACCGATTGCTATTGTCCTATGGATACGCTTGTCCTCTCTCTTCTCACCTCTTCTTTCTCTCCTCTTCTCTCTTTTCTCTCCTCTCCCTCTCCTTCTCTCTCTCCCTTTCCTTATCTTCTCTCCTTGATTTGCTTTTTTATTATTGTAAGTGTCATTTTACCAACAATTTATCCATTGATACCTTTGAAGATTTATTGTATTGTCTTTATTTTCATCCTTATTCTTCAATAAAAAAGATTTGAAATAAAAAAAAGAAAGAAACTTTAGGGAGAATTCTTGATTCCGATACTTGGCAAAAACCTAACTTAACTTCAAACTGCAACTTACTCCTTCCCACGTATTAGGCTTAGGTCCGGTACACCGGGGTAGGCGTATCTTAGAAGCACCAGTTGAGTTTGTTAGTCAATGTTTTTATGTATGTATATATTTTATCCATTTAAAGTATCATATGGCTAAGAAACCATATCAATGCTTTTACTGTATTATTTCATAATACTACTTTTACTGTACGCACTATTGCAATTGTGGCAATTCATTTCTCTTGCATGAGAAAGAAGACTGCTCAATAAAATAACACCTTTTATTGAAAACGCCCGTCTCTCTATTTCTCTGCATACTGGTGAAATTAAGCCTGCACAATTGACTGAGTGAAATAGCGGTCTATTGTTTTCACACGACTCTAGAGATACACTCTTTATTCTGAGGGAGCAAAGTTGTCATGTTTATGTGGTTGTCAGAAACTAATCCCTTCTTGTCTAAATCAGGACGATGAACCCTTTCCTGAATATTCAAGAAAGTTTCTAGTGACCTCTGAGCTAGCTGGCAAAACTAATTAAGTCTAACATAGTCAGTAGAGACCTAGATGACCTCAGTCCTACGTCTACACTGCTGTTTGTTATTCCAATGCGCAGAGCCTATTGGGAATATAGGACTACAGTACAATGCATGCTCTGCAGTGGGACCTGAAGTTCTAGTGGGCACTTCATCAGGGGAATCTTTCCGCAGTCCCCGTCAGTTGCAGTGGTGGCTCACGGACCAGGATTGGATCAACGGCAAATCCCTCTCCCTTCCCCAACCGGAGTTCACAGTGGTGACAGATGCATTACTCCTGGGATGGGGTGGCCACATGAGAGAGGCTGAGATCAGAGGCCTCTGGTCTCCGGTGGAGTCCGGGCTCCACATCAACCTTGTGGCGCTCTGGGCGATCCACTGAAGGCATGTCTTCCTTCTGTCAGAGGAAGAGTAGTACAGGTGTTCATGGACAACACCACCACCATGTGTTCCTGCAACAAACAGGGCGGGTGGGGTCGTGGACCTTATATCAAGAGGCTCTTTTTCTTTGAACATGGCTGGAACATCAGGGCATATCCCTGGTGGTTCAACACATGGCCGACTCCCTGAACGTCAGAACGAACAACCTCAGCCGTCCGTGCATGATTGATCATGAATTCAAACCACAGAAGATCAGTGGCAAAGTAGAGTTTAGGTGCGAGGAGGACAAATTCAGTCTTAAATGCATCATATTTGAGATTCTCTTGCGTCATCAGTTTGTGGGTGCTCTGAAGTGAGGGTTTTAAGATTCAGGGGAGCCCCCAGGGTTAGGGGCTGTGGAATTACTCCAGGTAGGATCCTCAGGGCAATGAGGAAATTGTATTAACTGTTGTTGATTGCACTTTATTATCTTATTTAAAGAGGATGGTCCATTGAATACATTTTCATTTATTTGATCTTAAATCACATTGGTTCTGTGACATGGCCTGGGCATGAGACACTGCGGACAATGACCCCCTTATTTAGAAGTGGGCAGGAAGTAGAGGCGGCAAAGGTGGGGTCTTGATTAGAGAGATAATTCAAGCACGCAGAACCCAGCTACTGTACCTTCTCTAGAAAAAGAAAACCTATTTTACAAAGCTGTTTTTATTGCCCTGCCAGCTCACAGCAGCTTGGCGCTACTGTCTCGGCGCGTGCAGCGCACGTTCCACTCACGCACTTTGATCCCAGCGGAGGCTGCCCTGTCGCAGACAGGTAGCTGCACTCATAATCTTTTCCACATCTCGCGGAAGCTATTTGGTTTATGGCTGGTTTATGGCATTCACTTCCGGTGACGTCAGAACAGTGCACCTGCTGTCGAAACCTGAAAGTGCATTGCAGGTTCCCTGGTCTTTGCTGGGTGCTACTGACGACCGAGTTTCACCATTGGACTGAAAGGGCTTTAGCCATAAATCCCCCTGCCTTCCCCCGTCATGTGTGTCAGCCCCGGCTCAGACAGCTTCCCGGACGCCCACACAGCCGCACCCGAGCACTTCACTGGTCTTTAAATGACCATTTACTTGCTAACGAGGCTTTGTTGTTTTTCACCCCTTCTTAGAGCACCTGCATCTCCTCTCTGCATATTGCTGGAAGAGTCAGCCCCCCCCCCCCCCCGAATCATATTTTTCTTCGCCTCCCCCGAAATGTGGCTCTAGTTGCGCCTCTGGTCATATACTAATCCCATAGTAAAGCTCGGCTGGCTAATGCACCTGCTATTCTGACCGATGTGTAATCTATATATCACAGGTTACAGGTCTAATGAAACAGCATTGGGACTCTAAAGGGTTTCAAACCACATATGCAAATGTGTGAAATTAGTTATGTGGTTTCACCTGGGCTTCTCAGGGGGAGGATGGTGGGGGGCAGCGGGTTAGTGCACCCCACCTGTTTGGTACATCCAGAAAATGAAGAAATACCTGTACTTCAGCGGGAAGGCTGTAGAATGCTTGTGGGGGTGGGGGGGGGGTCGGGTCGTAGAGCAGCTTTCTTTCTCTTCCTCGTGATGGATATCTGAAAATAAAAAAAAGTTCTGAATGTAACTTGAACAGGAGTGCCACCGATGCGGAGATCAGATGAAGAATGCAGGTCTGGAGTCCTTTCTGAATTCAGGGAGAGCGGATGATGATCAGAGGTGAACGGGGGGGGGTCCTTTCTGGACTTGGCGGCGGGGTGGGGGAAGGGTCGCCCTCCAGTGCCCCGTCGGTGGATGCGGGCAGTGTGTCCGAGGGAGGCGGAGCGCAGGTGTCTGGAGGGTTGGTGGATGTCCAGGTGGTAGTTGATGTATGCTGGCCCTTGGTCCTTGTAGGTGGGTGAGCATCTTGAACTGGCATCTTTTCTGGATGGGGGGGGCCAGTGGGGGTTCTTGAGGGGGCGGGTGTTGTGGGTCAGGTTGTGTAGGTAGAGTTTGATTGAGCCTGGCTGCTGAGTTCTGTATCGTCTGGAGTCTCTTCCGGAGTCGAGTGGCGATTGCTGCATAGAGTGTGTTGCCGTACTCCAGCCGAAGAAGTGATGCCCAAATGAAATACTGTGCCAGGATAACTAGTGGCCATTGTAAATACGGTGCCGGGATAACTAGTGGCCATTGTAAATACGGTGCCGGGATAACTAGTGGCCATTGTAAATACGGTGCCGGGATAACTAGTGGCCATTGTAAATACGGTGCCGGGATAACTAGTGGCCATTGTAAATACGGTGCCGGGATAACTAGTGGCCATTGTAAATACTGTGCCGGGATAACTAGTGCCCATTGTAAGCACTGTGCCGGGAAAACTAGTGCCCATTGTAAATACGGTGCCAGGATAACTAGTGCCCATTGTAAGCACTGTGCCGGGATAACTAGTGCCCATTGTAAATACTGTGCCGGGATAACTAGTGCCCATTGTAAGCACTGTGCCGGGAAAACTAGTGCCCATTGTAAATACGGTGCCGGGATAACTAGTGGCCATTGTAAATACGGTGCCGGGATAACTAGTGCCCATTGTAAATACGGTGCCGGGATAACTAGTGCCCATTGTAAATACTGTGCCGGGATAACTAGTGCCCATTGTAAGCACTGTGCCGGGATAACTAGTGCCCATTGTAAATACTGGGCCGGGATAACTAGTGCCCATTGTAAATACTGCTCCAAGGTAAGTCGTTGCCATCAATAACACATTCGGCAGGAACCAGGTATGCTCTAGTAAGAACATTAAAATTTTTATGCTGCTCGACTTTTTAAATGTGTTTTAAAAAATCTATAACAGATTCCCACTTTGAGATGAATTTACGATTTGCATAGTGAAAAGTAAACTTTTGGGGGGGATTTTATCATATACCAGTTTATCTTCAGATTGAATTCACGCATATTGTGAAAAACGTGCTTCTACTTTGTAGTGTACGCACATTTTGTGCACTATTGTAATGCAGCGGAAAAGAGTTCCAAATGTAGTTAGGTTTGTGTGCAGCATGAAACCTCAGCACATGGTGGCGCTGCTGTTTTAGTTTTGGCAGTGAAGGGTGCAGTGCTAGAAAGGAGTCTGGTGTCAACATGTACTCTCCTTCTTTTGTGAGGACACAGGTTTCTGATGCATCATATATCAAAAACAAGCATTGGCAATGCCAATAGGTCTGCATATGAAGGCACTGTCAAGACAGGTCTAAAAATCAATGTATGTTAATGACTACCCTCCTCCCGTCTCTGCTGGTGCAAGAGAAAAGAAAATTGTCTAGTTATTTAAGACACACTAATAGTATTACTGTGTCATGTTAAAGCTCAGGCAGCCGGATAAACAAACAAAATCATCACAGTTGCCTGAAGGGCAAGCACTTTTTTGTGGAAGCACACAACTTCAGCCCAATCAAAACATGTATTCCTGACTCCCAATGTGTGGCGGAGCCAGAGCCCCTCTCCTGGGGATTCTCACATAATTGTCTGGGGACAGCGGTGCTTTAAATGGGCTGGTACTCACAGGTACTGAAAACTGGCACTTTTTCATTTTAACCTCCTGAGTACTGGCACTTTATCACTGCCAAGGAGAGTACCGGCACTCATTACTGGAAGGCTCAGCGGTAGTAGTGCTGCTGAGGATGAGACTGTCGCTATTTTCACAGCTGAAGTGCCCCTGTAGCCCTGCCGCGAGCCCTGCGTTCACATTATCACTCTATACGTTGAGTGACAGAAGAGGGTCCAATCAGGCCTGCACTGTAAGTCACAGGTGTTGAAGTTGTGCACGCACTGGAAGTCCAAGCGGCAGCACAGAGTCGGAAAGAAGAAAGCCGTGGGAGGTAAGAATTCAAAAAAACTGCCTTTTAATTCTTCTGTGAGCCTTTTGTGTGAGTGAAGCTAAAAATATTATTAAAACCCAGAAACTAATTTCATTTTTTGTAAGGAGTGGAGTAGTTTACGTTAACCCATTCATCATGTGTTTTGGTATGTGCTGAGACAGCTGTAACCCATTATTTTTGCTGATCCGAAGTCGAAAGATGCCCGGAGGGAGCTGACGAGTAACTCAACACTGCAGTCATGCACTGAGGGTTCAGAGGCTCTTTGTCTTCTGGGTGGGGCCTCTTCCCAGCAGGTCTTCACACCCCTCTTAGCTATATCTGAAGTTAAACCATTCTCCATGGCACAGTGTAAAGAAAGCTTGGGTCCTGGAAGGCATTCTTGCACACTTGATTCACAGCGTGTAGCTACATCCTCCTGGAAGAGTGTGGCCACCCCTGCAGGCTGCTGTCAAATTCAACAAGCAGAAAACCAGGGATGACTTTTCAGTCAATTTTAATAAACAAACTCATCATAATGCCAGTTATGCTGTAAGTTCATACGAATTACTCATACAATCAATGCTTCTGGTTAGCAAACTCTTTTCTGTCTTGAGGATAGATCTGGGTCTACATCTGGTGCAAAAAGAACTTATTTGATCACGCGATCTATGCTTGGTGTACAGTGACGCCCTGATAAATTCCATGTTCATATATATTTATGTAAAGAAAGTCAATATATAAGCAATGTGCACAAACAGTAATTATAATAACTCTTGTAATTAACTGTGAAAGAACAAACGCTCTCTTCAAAGACGCATCATTTAAGTTTTCCCAGCATGTAATGAGATGTATGGATAATTCCCTGTACATGGTGTTGGTGTATTAAAAGCACCAATGTCAGTACAGCGTGCTTACGCAGTCCAAATAAATACACATAGTTAGGCCAAGGTCGCACAGCGTTTGGCAGTATCACAAGATGCAGACCTGGGATTGCAAACCACAGCCCCATTATGGAAACCGCACTCGTTCAATGTACATCAGTGGCCCAACTACACAAACCATCTCCCCGAGGCCCAGTATCCCCAGGCCCTGGGGTCTCATGTGCTTGCCTGCAACATTGTGCAGGCCCAACACCCCCCAAAGTGACTTGTGCACAGTTCTGAAACTACCTGATTGATTGATTCCGAAGATGGTTAGGCGCGGTCTGCTGTGGTCCGTGCCCTCACACACCGCAGACCGCATGAGTATGACCAGTGTGTATAAGAGCTAATGAGGATAGAGACCTTGAAATGAGACCACTTGAAAACTGAGCGAAGACCCCACAGGACTGAGCCAAGATCAGACAGGGCTGAGCCACGATCAGACGAGACTGAGCCACGATCAGACGAGACTGAGCCACGTTTAGACTGGACTGAGAGAAGACCCCACAGGACTGAGCCAAGATCAGGCAGGACTGAACAAACACCCCACAGGACTGAGCCAAGATCAGACAGGACTGAACGAACACCCCACAGGACTGAGCCAAGATCAGACCGGACTGAGCGAAGAGCCCACAGGACTGAGCCAAGATCAGACAGGACTGAGCAAACACCCCACAGGACTGAACCACGATCAGACAGGACTGAGCCAAGATCAGACAGGACTGAGCAAACACCCCACAGGACTGAGCCAAGATCAGACAGGACTGAGCGAAGAACCCACAGGACTGAGCCAAGATCAGACAGGACTGAGCAAACACCCCACAGGACTGAGCCAAGATCAGACAGGACTGAGCCAAGATCAGACAGGACTGAGCAAACACCCCACAGGACTGAGCCAAGATCAGACAGGACTGAGCCAATATCAGACAGGACTGAGCAAACACCCCACAGGACTGAGCCAAGATCAGACAGGACTGAGCAAAGAACCCACAGGACTGAGCCAAGATCAGACGGGACTGAGCAAACACCCCACAGGACTGAGCCAAGATCAGACGGGACTGAGCCAAGATCAGATGGGACTGAGCAAACACCCCACAGGACTGAGCCAAGATCAGACAGGACTGAGCAAACACCCCACAGGACTGAACCACGATCAGACAGGACTGAGCCAAGATCAGACAGGACTGAGCAAACACCCCACAGGACTGAGCCAAGACCCCACAGGACTGAGCCAAGATCAGACAGGACTGAGCGAAGAACCCACAGGACTGAGCCAAGAACCCACAGGACTGAGCCAAGATCAGACAGGACTGAGCAAACACCCCACAGGACTGAGCCAAGATCAGACAGGACTGAGCCAAGATCAGACAGGACTGAGCAAACACCCCACAGGACTGAGCCAAGATCAGACAGGACTGAGCCAATATCAGACAGGACTGAGCAAACACCCCACAGGACTGAGCCAAGATCAGACAGGACTGAGCGAAGAACCCACAGGACTGAGCCAAGATCAGACGGGACTGAGCAAACACCCCACAGGACTGAGCCAAGATCAGACAGGACTGAGCCAAGATCAGACGGGACTGAGCCAAGATCAGACGGGACTGAGCCAAGATCAGATGGGACTGAGCAAACACCCCACAGGACTGAGCCAAGGTCAGACAGGACTGAGCAAACACCCCACAGGACTGAGCCACGATCAGACAGGACTGAGCGAAGATCAGACAGGACTGAGCAAACACCCCACAGGACTGAACCACGATCAGACAGGACTGAGCAAACACCCCACAGGACTGAACCACGATCAGACAGGACTGAGCGAACACCCCACAGGACTGAGCCAAGATCAGACAGGACTGAACCAACACCCCACCTGACTGAGCCACAATCAGACAGGACTGAACGAACAACCCACAGGACTGAACCACGATCAGACAGGACTGAGCGAACACCCCCACAGGACTGAGCCACGATCAGACAGGACTGAGCAAACACCCCACAGGACTGAGCCAAGATCAGACAGGACTGAGCAAACACCCCACAGGACTGAGCCAAGATCAGACAGGACTGAGCAAACACCCCACAGGACTGAGCCACGATCAGACAGGACTGAGCCAACACCCCACAGGACTGAGCCAAGATCAGACAGGACTGAGCCAAGATCAGACAGGACTGAGCAAACACCCCACAGGACTGAGCCACAACCAGACAGGAGTGAACGAACACCCCACAGGACTGAACCACGATCAGACAGGACTGAGCGAACACCCCACAGGACTGAGCCACGATCAGACAGGACTGAGCCAAGATCAGGCAGTACTGAGCAAACACCCCACAGGACTGAGCCACGATCAGACAGGACTGAGCCAAGATCAGACAGGACTGAGCCAAGATCAGACAGGACTGAGCAAACACCCCACAGGACTGAGCCAAGATCAGACAGGACTGAGCCAAGATCAGACAGGACTGAGCCAAGATCAGACAGGACTGAACGAACACCCCACAGGACTGAGCCACGATCAGACAGGACTGAGCCAAGATCAGCCAGGACTGAGCAAAAACCCCACAGGACTGAGCCACAATCAGACAGGACTGAACGAACACCCCACAGGACTGAACCACGATCAGACAGGACTGAGCTAACACTCTACAGGACTGAGCCACAATCAGACAGGACTGAACGAACACCCCACAGGACTGAACCACGATCAGACAGGACTGAGCGAACACCCCACAGGACTGAGCCACGATCAGACAGGACTGAGCCAAGATCAGACAGGACTGAACGAACACCCCACAGGACTGAACCACGATCAGACTGGACTGAGCTAACACTCTACAGGACTGAGCCACAATCAGACAGGACTGATCGAACACCCCACAGAACTGAGCCAAGATCAGACAGGACTGAGCAAACACCCCACAGGACTGAGCCAAGATCAGACAAGACTGAGCAAACACCCCACAGGACTGAGCCAAGATCAGACAGGACTGAGCCAAGATCAGACAGGACTGAGCCAAGATCAGACAGGACTGAGCAAACACCCCACAGGACTGAGCCACAATCAGACAGGACTGAACGAACACCCCACAGGACTGAACCAAGATCAGACAGGACTGAGCAAACACCCCACAGGACTGAGACAAGATCAGACAGGACTGAGCAAACACCCCACAGGACTGAGCCAAGATCAGACAGGACTGACCCAAGATCAGACAGGACTGAGCCAAGATCAGACAGGACTGAACCACGATCAGACAAGACTGAGCGAACACCACACAGGACTGAGCCACAATCAGACGGGATTGAGCGAACACCCCACAGGACTGAACCACAATCAGACAGGACTGAGCGAACACCCCACAGGACTGAGCGAACACCCCACAGGACTGAACAACGATCAGACAGGACTGAATGAACACCCCACAGGACTGAACCACGATCAGACAAGACTGAGCGAACACCACACAGGACTGAGCGAACACCCCACAGGACTGAACCACGATCAGACAGGACTGAGCGAACACCCCACGGGACTGAGCGAACACCCCACAGGACTGAGCCACAATCAGGCAGGACTGAACGAACACCCACAGGACTGAACCACGATCAGACAAGAGTGAGTAAACACCACACAGGATTTAGCGAACACCCCACAGGACTGAACCACGATCAGACGGGACTCAGTGAATACCCCACAGAACTGAGCCACGATCAGACAGGACTGAGCAAACACCCCATAGGACTGAGCCTCGATCAGACGGGACTGAGTGAGGACCCCACAGGACTGAGCCACAATCAGACGGGACTGAGCGTAGACCCCACAGGACTGAGCCAGGATCAGACGGGACTGAGCGAAGACCCCACAGGACTGAACCAAAATCAGACAGGACTAAGCCACGATCACCCTACAGGACTGAGCCACTATCAGACAGGACTGAGCAAAGATCCCACAGGACTGAGCCACGATCAGAAAGGACTGAGCCAAGATCAGACGGGACTGAGCAAAGATCCCACAGGACTGAGCCACGATCAGACAGGACTGAGCCAAGATCAGACGGGACTGAACCAAGATCAGACGGGACTGAACCAAGATCAGACGGGACTGAGCGAAGGCCCCACAGGACTGAGCCAAGATCAGACAGGACTGCACCAACACCCCACCTGACTGAGCCAAGATCTAACGGGACTGAGTGAAGACCCCACAGGACTGAGCCACAATCACCCCACAGGACTGAGCCACGATCACCCCACAGGACTGAGCCACGGTCACCCCACAGGACTGAGCCAAGATCAAATGGGACTGAGCGAAGACCCCACAGGACTGAGCCACGATCACCCCACAGGACTGAGCCACGATCACCCCACAGGACTGAGCCACGATCACCCCACAGGACTGAGCCACAATCACCCCACAGGACTGAGCCACGATCCAACTGGACTGAGCAAAGACCCCACAGGACTGAGCCACGATCAGAAGGGACTGAGCGAAGACCATACAGGACTGACCAACAATCAGATGGGATTGAGCAAACACCCTTCAGGACTGAACCACGATCAGACAGGACTGAGCGAAGACCCCACAGAACTGAGCCACGATCAGACAGGGCTGAGCCAAGATCAGACAGGACTGAGCAAACACCCACAAGGACTGAGCCACGATCTGACGGTACTGAGCGACACCCCACAGGACTGAGCCATGATCAGACGGTACTAAGCAAACACCCCACAGGACTGAGCCACGATCAGAATGGACTGAGCGAAGACCCCACAGGACTGAGCCACTGTCAGACAGGACTGAGCGAAGTCCCCACTGGACTGAGCAACAATCAGACAGGACTGAGCGAAAACCCTACAGGACTGTGTGTGGAGAAGTGTGGCTCAGGGGTTCGAGGCGGCAGACCCGGAAGCTGAGATCGGCCCTGGACCAGGGTTCAATTCCCCGCCTCGGCGGGTCTTGGGCTCAAAAATTCCACGGACTCGATAATTCTCGCTCCGGTGCCTTCTCGACTCACGGGTTCACACTCTGCGACTCTGGGCAATAGCTTGCTTAATCTCCACAACGGCCCCTCGCGGCGGGATGCCTGGCTTTCACCTTGTGGATACCCTGCCGGGGTTATCTCACAGGGGAATACCAGGACGGGTTCCTAAGCAAGCGCCGGGAAACCCTTTGTGGGTAGCTGTGCGCTATATAAGCTCAAATACATTTACATTTACATTTGAGCCACTATCAGACAGGACTGAGCGAAGACCCCACAGGACTGAGCCACAATCAGACGGGATTGAGCGAACACCCCACAGGACTGAACCACGATCAGACGGGACTAACCAAACACCCCACAGGACTGAGCCATGTTCAGACGGGACTAACTAAACACCCCACAGGACTGAGCCATAATCAGAATGGACTGAGCGAACACCCCACAGGACTGAGCGAACACCCCACAGGACTGAGCCACGATCAGACAGGACTGAGCGAACACCCCACAGATCTGAACCACGATCAGATGGCACTGAGCCACGATCAGACGAGACTGAGCCACAATTAGACTGGACTGAGAGAAGACCCCACAGGACTGAACCACAATCAGAATGGACTGAGCAAACACCCCACAGGATTGAGCGCACACACTACAGGACTGAGCCAAGATCAGACGGGACTGAGCGAACACCCCACAGGACTGAGCCACAATCAGACAGAACTGAGCGAGGACCCCACAGGACTGAGCCACAATAAGATGGGACTGAGCGAACACCCCACAGGACTGAACCACGATCAGACGGGACTGAGCGAGGACCCCACAGGACTGAGCCACTATAAGATGGGACTGAGCGAACACCTTACAGGACTGAGCCACAATCAGACAGGACTGAGCCACAATCAGACGGGACTGAGCCACGATCACCCCACAGGACTGAGCCAGGATCAGACAGGACGGAGCCAGGATCAGACAGGACTGAGCAAAGACCCCACAGGACTGAGCCAAGATCAGACGGGACTGAGCCACGATCAGACGGGAATGAGCGAAGACCCCACAGGACTGAGCCAAGATCAGACGGGACTGAGCCACGATCAGATGGAACTGAGCCACAATCAGGCAGGACTGAGCGAAGACCCCACAGGACTGAGCCAAGATCAGACGGGACTGAGCCACGATCAGACGGGACTGAGCGAAGACCCCACAGGACTGAGCCAAGATCAGACGGGACTGAGCGAAGACCCCACAGGACTGAGCCAAGATCAGACGGGACTGAGCCAAGATCAGACGGGACTGAGCCAAGATCAGACGGAACTGAGCCACAATCAGACGGGACTGAGCGAAGACCCCACAGGACTGAGCCAAGATCAGATAGGACTGAACCAACACCCCACTTGACTGAGCCAAGATCTAACGGGACTAAGCGAACACCCTACAGGACTGAGCCAAGATCAAATGGGACTGAGCGAAGACCCCACAGGACTGAGCCACGATCAGAAGGGACTGAGCGAAGACCCCACAGGACTGAGCCAAGATCAGACAGGACTGAGCCAGCACCCCACAGGACTGAGCCACGATCAGACAGGACTGAGCGAAGACCCTACAGGACTGAGCCACAATCAGATGGGATTGAGCAAACACCCTTCAGGACTGAACCACGATCATTCAGGACTGAGCGAAGACCCCACAGAACTGAGCCACGATCAGACAGGACTGAGCAAACACCCCACCGGACTGAGCCACGATCAGACGGTACTGAGCGACACCCCACAGGACTGAGCCACGATCAGACAGTACTAAGCAAGCACCCCACAGGACTGAGCCACGATCAGAATGGACTGAGTGAACACCCCACAGGACTGAGCGAACACCCCATACGTCTGAACCACGATCAGACGGGACTGAGCGAGGACCCCACAGGACTGAGCCACAATCAGACGGGACTGAGCGAACACCCTACAGGACTGAGCCACAATCAGACGGGACTGAGCCACGATCAGCCGGGACTGAGCCACAAGCACCCCACAGGACTGAGCCACGATCAGACAGGACTGAGCCAAGATCAGACGGGACTGAGCCACGATCAGACGGGACTGAGCGAACACCCCACAGGACTGAGCCAAGATCAGACGGGACTGAGCCACGATCAGACGGGACTGAGCCACGATTAGACAGGACTGAGAGAAGACCCCACAGGACTGAGCCACAATCAGATGGGACTGAGCCAAGGTCAGACAGGACAGAGCAAACACCGTACAGGACTGAACCACTATCAGACAGGACTGAGCGAAGACCCCACAGGACTGAGCCACAATCAGATGGGACTGAGCCAAGGTCAGACAGGACAGAGCAAACACCGTACAGGACTGAACCACTATCAGACAGGACTGAGCGAAGACCCCACAGGACTGAACCACGATCAGACTGGACTGAGCGAGGACCCCACAGGACTGAGCCACAATCAGACGGGACTGAGCAAACACCCTACAGGACTGAGCCACGATCAGACAGGACTGAGCCACGATTAGACAGGACTGAGAGAAGACCCCACAGGACTGAGCCACAATCAGATGGGACTGAGCCAAGGTCAGACAGGACTGAGCAAACACCCTACAGGACTGAACCACGATTAGACGGGACTGAGCAAACACCCTACAGGACTGAACCACGATCAGAATGGACTGAGCAAACACCCCACAGGCCTGAGCGCACACTCTACAGGACTGAGCCAAGATCAGACGGGACTGAGCGAACACCCCACAGGATTGAGCCAAGATCAGACAGGACTGAGCGACGATCACCCCACAGGACTGAGCCAAGATCAGACAGGACTGAGCCAAGATCAGACAGGACTGAACCAACACCCCACCTGACTGAGCCAAGATCAAACGGGACTGAACGAACACCCTACATGACTGAGCCAAGATCAAAAGGGACTGAGCGCAGGCCCCACAGGACTGAGCCACGATCAGACGGGACTGAGTGAAGACCCCACAGGACTGAGCCACGATCAGACAGGAATGAGCGAACACCCTACATAACTGAGCTACGATCAGACAGGACTGAGCAAAGACCCACACAGGACTGAGCCACAATCAGACGGGATTGAGCGAACACCCCACAGGACTGAACCACGATCAGACAGGACTGAGCAAACACCCCGCAGGACTGAGCCAAGATCAGACAGGACTGAACAAACACCCCACAGGACTGAGCCAAGATCAGACAGGACTGAGCAAACACCCCGCAGGACTGAGCCACAATCAGACAGGTCTGAACGAACACCCCACAGGACTGAACCACGATCAGACAGGACTGAGCGAACACCCCACAGGACTGAACCACGATCAGACAGGACTGAGCGAACACCCCAAAGGAATGAGTAAACACCCCACAGTGCTGAGCCAAGATCAGACAGGACTGAGCGAACACCCCACAGGACTGAGCAACAATCAGACAGGACTGAACGAACACCCCACAGGACTGAACCACGATCAGACGGGACTGAGCCACGATCACCCCACAGGACTGAGCCACGATCAGACAGGACTGTGGAGAAGTGTGGCTCACTGGTTAGAGGAGGCATACCCTGAAGCAGAGGTAAGACCCGGGACCAGGGTTCAATTCCCAACGCGGCAGGGTCTTGAGCCCAATTGTCCACGGACTCGATAATTCTCGCTTCGGTGCCCACTCTAATCACGGGTTCACACTCTGCAACTCTGGGCATTAGCTTGCTTGATCTCCACAATGGCCCCCCGCGGCGGGATGCCTGGCTTTCACCTTGGGGATGCCCAGCACGGGTTATCTCACAGGGAAAAGCCAGGACGGGTACCCAAGGCAAGCGCCGAGATGCCCTAGGGTAAGTCGAGCGCTATATAAGAACACACATACATACATACAGCCAAGATCAGACAGGACTGAGCAAAGACCCCACAGGACTGAGCCAAGATCAGACGGGACTGAGCCACGATCAGACGGTACGGAGCCACAATCAGGCAGGACTGAGCGAAGACCCCACAGGACTGAGCCAAGATCAGACGGGACTGAGCCACGATCAGACGGGACTGAGCGAAGACCCCACAGGACTGAGCCAAGATCAGACGGGACTGAGCCAAGATCAGACGGGACTGAGCCAAGATCAGACGGGACTGAGCCAAGATCAGACGGGACTGAGCCAAGATCAGACAGGACTGAGCCAAGATCAGACAGGACTGAGCCAAGATCAGATGGAACTGAGCCACAATCAGACGGACTGAGGAAGACCCCACAGGTCTGAGCCAAGATCAGACAGGACTGAGCGAAGACCCCACTTGACTGAGCCAAGATCTAACGGGACTGAGCGAACACCCTACAGGACTGAGCCACGATCACCCCACAGGACTGAGCCACGATCATCCCACAGGACTGAGCCAAGATCAGACGGGACTGAGTCAGCCCCCCACAGGACTGAGCCACGATCAGACAGGACTGAGCGAAGACCCTACAGGACTGAGCCACAATCAGATGGGATTGAGCAAACACCCTTCAGGACTGAACCACGATCAGACAGGACTAAGCGAAGACCCCACAGAACTGAGCCACGATCAGACAGGGCTGAGCCAAGATCAGACAGGACTGAGCAAACACCCACAAGGACTGAGCCACGATCAGACGGTACTGAGCGACACCCCACAGGACTGAGCCATGATCAGACGGTACTAAGCAAACACCCCACAGGACTGAGCCACGATCAGAATGGACTGAGCAAAGACCCCACAGGACTGAGCCACTGTCAGACAGGACTGAGCGAAGACCCCACTGGACTGAGCAACAATCAGACAGGACTGAGCGAACACCCTACAGGACTGAGCCACTATCAGACAGGACTGAGCGAAGACCCCACAGGACTGAGCCACAATCAGACGGGATTGAGCGCACACCCCACAGGACTGAACCACGATCAGACGGGACTGAGCGAGGACCCCACAGGACTGAGCCACAATCAGACGGGACTGAGCAAGGACCCCACAGGACTGAGCCACGATCAGACAGGACTGAGCCACGATCAGACGGGACTGAGCCACGATCAGACGGGACTGAGCCACGATCACCCCACAGGACCGAGCCACGATCAGACAGGACTGAGCCAAGATCAGACAGGACTGAGCAAAGACCCCACAGGACTTAGCCAAGATCATACGAGACTGAGCCACGATCAGACGGGACTGAGCGAAGACCCCACAGGACTGAGCCAAGATCAGACGGGACTGAGCGAAGACCCCACAGGACTGAGCCAAGATCAGACGGAACTGAGCCACAATCAGGCAGGACTGAGCGAAGACCCCACAGGACTGAGCCAAGATCAGACGGGTCTGAGCCACGATCAGACGGGACTGAGCGAAGGCCCCACAGGACTGAGCCAAGATCAGATGGGACTGAGCGAAGACCCCACAGGACTGAGCCAAGATCAGATGGGACTGAGCCAAGATCAGATGGGACTGAGCCAAGATCAGACGGGACTGAGCCAAGATCAGACGGGACTGAGCCAAGATCAGACGGGACTGAGCCAAGATCAGACGGGACTGAGCCAAGATCAGACAGGACTGAGCCAAGTTCAGACAGGACTGAGCCATGATCAGACGGGACTGAGCCAAGATCAGACGGAACTGAGCCACAATCAGATGGGTCTGAGCGAAGACCCCACAGGACTGAGCCAAGATCAGACAGGACTGAGCGAAGACCCCACTTGACTGAGCCAAGATCTAACGGGACTAAGCGAACACCCTACAGGACTGAGCCAAGATCAAATGGGACTGAGCAAAAACCCCACAGGACTGAGCCACGATCACCCCACAGGACAGAGCCACGATCAGACGGGACTGAGCAAAAACCCCACAGGACTGAGCCACGATCAGAAGGGACTGAGCAAAGACCCCACAGGACTGAGCCAAGATCAGACGGGACTGAGCCAGCACCCTACAGGACTGAGCGAAGACCCTACAGGATTGAGCCACAATCAGATGGGATTGAGCAGACACCCTTCAGGACTGAACCACGATCAGACACGGCTGAGCCAAGATCAGACAGCACTGAGCAAACACCCCACAGGACTGAGCCACGATCAGACGGTACTGAGCGACACCCCACAGGACTGAGCCACTATCAGACGGTACTAAGCAAACACCCCACAGGACTGAGCGAACACCCCACAGGACTGAGCAAACACCCCACAGGACTGAGCCTACACCCCACACGTCTAAATCACGATCAGACGGCACTGAGCCACGATCAGACAAGACTGAGCCATGATTAGACAGGACTGAGGGAAGACCCCACAGGACTGAGCCACGATCAGACAGGACTGAGCGAACACCCTGCAGGACTGAGCCATGATCAGACAGGACTGAGCGAAGACCCCACAGGACTGAGCCAAGATCAGACGGGACTGAGCGAAGACCCCACAGGACTGAGCCACGATCAGACGGGACTGAGCGAAGACCCCATAGGACTGAGCCACGATCAGACAGGACTGAGCGAACACCCCACAGGACTGAGCCACGATCAGACGGTACTAAGCAAAAACCCCACAGGACTGAGCGAACACCCCACACGTCTAAACCACGATCAGACGGCACTGAGCCACGATCAGACAAGACTGAGCCATGATTAGACAAGACTGAGCCATGATTAGACAGGACTGAGCCATGATTAGACAGGACTGAGGGAAGACCCCACAGGACTGAGCCACAATCAGATGGGACTGAGCCAAGGTCCGACAGGACTGAGCAAACACCCTACAGGACTGAACCACGATCGGAATGGACTGAGCAAACACCCCACAGGACTGAGCGAACACCCCACAGGACTGAGCCAAGATCAGACAGGACTGAGCGACGATCACCCCACAGGACTGAGCCAAGATCAGACAGGACTGAACCAAGATCAGACAGGACTGAACCAACACCCTACATGACTGAGCTAAGATCAAACGGGACTAAGCCAACACCCTACAGGACTGAGCCAAGATCAAACGGGACTGAGCGAAGACCCCTCAGGACTGAGCCACGATCAGACGGGACTGAGCGAAGACCCCACAGGACTGAGCCACGATCAGACAGGACTGAGCGAAGACCCTACAGGACTGAGCCACAATCAGATGGGATTGAGCAAACACCCTTCAGGACTGAACCACGATCAGACAGGACTGAGCGAAGACCCCATAGAACTGAGCCACGATCAGACAGGGCTGAGCCAAGATCAGACAGGACTGAGCAAACACCCACAAGGACTGAGCCACGATCAGACGGTACTGAGCGACACCCCACAGGACTGATCCATGATCAGACGGTACTAAGCAAACACCCCACAGGACTGAGCCACGATCAGAATGGACTGAGCGAAGACCCCACAGGACTGAGCCACTGTCAGACAGGACTGAGCGAAGACCCCACTGGACTGAGCAACGATCAGACAGGACTGAGCGAACACCCTACAGGACTGAGCCACTATCAGACAGGACTGAGCGAAGACCCCACAGGACTGAGCCACAATCAGACGGGATTGAGCGAACACCCCACAGGACTGAACCACGATCAGACGGGACTGAGCGAGGACCCCACAGGACTGAGCCACAATCAGACGGGACTGAGAGAACACCCTACAGGTCTGAGCCACAATCAGACAGGACTGAGCCACGATCAGACGGGACTGAGCCACGATCACCCCACAGGACTGAGCCAAGATCAGACAGGACTGAGCAAAGACCCCACAGGACTTAGCCAAGATCATACGAGACTGAGCCACGATCATACGGGACTGAGCGAAGACCCCACAGGACTGAGCCAAGATCAGACGGGACTGAGCCAAGATCAGATGGGACTGAGCCAAGATCAGATGGGACTGAGCCAAGATCAGATGTGACTGAGCCGAGATCAGACGGGACTGAGCCAAGATCAGACGGGACTGAGCCAAGATCAGACGGGACTGAGCCAAGATCAGACGGGACTGAGCCAAGATCAGACGGGACTGAGCCAAGATCAGACGGGACTGAGCCAAGATCAGACGGAACTGAGCCAAGATCAGACAGGACTGAGCCAAGATCAGACAGGACTTAGCCAAGATCAGACAGGACTGAGCCAAGATCAGACGGGACTGAGCCAAGATCAGACGGAACTGAGCCACAATCAGACGGGACTGAGCGAAGACCCCACAGGACTGAGCCAAGATCAGACAGGACTGAGCGAAGACCCCACTTGACTGAGCCAAGATCTAACGGGACTAAGCGAACACCCTTCAGGACTGAGCCAAGATCAAATGGGACTGAGCCACGATCACCCCACAGGACTGAGCCACGATCACCCCACAGGACAGAGCCACGATCAGACGGGACTGAGCAAAAACCCCACAGGACTGAGCCAAGATCAGACGGGACTGAGCCAGCACCCCACAGGACTGAGCGAAGACCCTACAGGACTGAGCCACAATCAGATGGGATTGAGCAAACACCCTTCAGGACTGAACCACGATCAGACAGGGCTGAGCCAAGATCAGACAGGACTGAGCCACGATCAGACAGGACTGAGCAAAGACCCCACAGGACTGAGCCACGATCAGACGGGACTGAGCCACGATCAGACGGGACTGAGCAAAGACCCCACAGGACTGAGCCACGATCAGATGGGACTGAGCCACGATCAGACAGAACTGAGCCACAATCAGGCAGGACTGAGCAAAGACCCCACAGGACTGAGCCACGATCAGACGGGACTGACCGAACACCCCACAAAACTGAGTCTCGATCACCCCACAGGACTGAGCCACGATCACCCCACAGGACTGAGCCACGATCACCCCACAGGACTGAGCCACGATCACCCCACAGGACTGAGCCACGATCAGACAGGACTGAGCATAGACCCCAGAGGCTGAGCTACGATCAGACAGGACTGAGCGAACACCCTACAGGACTGAGCCACGATCAGGCAGGACTGAGCGAACACCCCACAGGACTGAGCCAAGATCAGACGGGACTGAGCCAAGATCAAACGGGACTGAGCCACGATCAGACAGGACTGAGTGAAGACCCCACAGGACTGAGCCACAATCAGACGGGACTGAGCGAAGACCCCATAGGACTGAGCCACGATCAGACGGGAATGAGCGAAGACCCCACAGGACTGAGCCACAATCAGACGGGACTAAGACCCCACAGGACTGAACCACGATCAGACATGACTGAGCAAACACCCCACAGGACTGAGCCACAACCAGACAGGACTGAACGAATACCCCACAGGACTGAACCACGATCAGACAGGACTGAGCAAACACCCCACAGGACTGAGCCAATATAAGACAGGACTGAGCAAACACCCCACAGGACTGAGCCAAGATCAGACATGACTGAGCAAACACCCCACAGGACTGAGCCACAATCAGACAGGACTGAATGAATACCCCACAGGACTGAACCACGATCAGACAGGACTGAGCAAACACCCCACAGGACTGAGCCAAGATCAGACAGGACTGAGCAAACACCCCACAGGACTGAGCCAAGATCAGACAGGACTGAGCGAACACCCCACAGGACTGAGCCACGATCAGACAGGACTGAGTAAACACCCCACAGGACTGAGCCACGATCAGACAAGACTGAGCGAACACCCCACTGGACTGAGCCAAGATCAGACAGGACTGAGCCACGATCACCCCACCGGACTGAGCCACGATCAGACGGGACTGAGCGAAGACCCCACAGGACTGAGCCACGATCAGCCTGGAATGACCGAAGACCCCACAGGACTGAGGCACAATCAGACAGGACTGAGCGAACAACCCACAGGACTGTAACAAGAAATTACCCAGTATCGGTCTCTATCACACCCAGAGGCGCAAGTAGAGCCGAATTTCGGGGGGGCTAAGAAACAATTTCGGGGGGGGGGGGCTGAACCTTTAATCAGTAGGCAGAGTGGAGCTGCAGGGGCTCTTAGGAGGGGTGAAACAACTGCAAGGCCTAATTAACATTCAAATGGTCTTTTAAAGACCTGTGAAACGTCCGGATGCGGCTCTAAGTGTGTGTCCGGGATCTGTCTCATCCCGGGCTGCTACACACGACGGGGTGGGGTGGGGGGGGGGGAGGGGGAGGGGGGCTGAAGCCCGGTGAGTCCAATGGGTGTTGAGCGCCTGATCACACCAATGGTACAAGATCACGCCAGAATGGCTTAAGATCACACCGTGCTGAGACAAGAACACTGTTTATTGGCCAAAGATCACACGCCGCAAGCCAACTAGTTGATGACCCATAATCAGGCAATACAGGATCAACATCACGCCGAGCTGAGCCAAGATCAGATACTGGTGATCAAAGGAACAGTCATAATCCTGCATGGCTGATTCAAGGCCTCGAAGCGCTGCATCATTCCAGCACAGTGTTGCTCAGTCATGCCTGCTGCGGACCCAATCTTACTCAACACAGGAGCAAGATCACACACATCTGGCCTGACAGCGCACAACCCTGGCACATAATCAGACACTGCTGGTCCCGGATCAAGCAGTGAGTAGCCAAGATCAAACAGTGCTTGGCTAAGGTCACAGCAGCCGTAATATCACGCTGAGCAGATCATTATGCGCAGTTCTAAACCTCGTAAATGTGTACTGAAAGTCCTGTGGCATAGAAAGCATAGTCCAAGCATAAGCTGTCCCCTTTAAAGGTAATAGGTGGCCTACACATTAGAGAGGGGCGGAGTTCGCAAAGTGCAAAAAAAACTCTGCCGCGCTACACGGAGCTCCGCAAGCGGCAGTTTCTTTAGCTAAATGCTGTTCGCAATGATTTTCCGTGCCCACTGCTTGTCCGCACAGTAAATCACTGTGAAAGGCACCATGCACAGCGCAAGCTGGCGCTGCTACCTTTTTGCAGCTAGAGTATATTTTTAGGTTTTGACTGGCGATGCGCACGTAGTGCGCATGCGCCAAAAAACCTTATGATATGTGTGTGTGGGGTCGGGTCTACGCCCCCTCCTCCCATTGGCTAGCTCCATAAATGGAGGCTAGCCATTGGGAGAGGGCTCTGTCCGTCAATCTCGGACCAGATTCGGGGGCGTTCCCGAGAATTTTTGGCTTTTGGCTACGTCAGCCAAAAGCCTCTTCTCGTCAATGCCCCCGAATCTGGTCCGGGATTGAGGGCACCCGCCTTCACTTTCAAATTCCCCCGTGAGACATCAGCCCAAAAACACAATGATAAAAGAAGTTGGTCGTTTGTTGTAAGGCTTTCATTGCGCACAGAAGCTTAGACTTATTTATGACGATAATAATATATTTTTTTAATTATTCTTATTTATTTATGTGTTTATGTGATTATTATTATTCAGGATGACTACTTTTTGCTCGAAATCGGCTCACACCCCAAGTGCAGCATTGTTCCAGATTGTAAACATGGCTATTTTATTAATATGTCCTAACATTCACACTATTAGCCTGGATGTGAATATATCCCAGTTCGTGCACGTTTCTGCCGTAATTGCCCGTTTCACGTGTGCGTTCGGGGTGCGTCTGGTTTCACAAGCACACACTTCTCTTTCATCCCGCAAGTGATGGACGGGTCATGTCCCGGCTCTGCCTGTGGTGTGAGGTGTCCGTCCCGGGGCTCCCAGCGTCTCGAGTGAGGTGGAAAGTAAACCTTGCCCCACTTCAGGCAAGGAGTGAGTGGCCCTTCAGCCGAGGAGCTTTTACTGCCGGAGGTTACAGTATTACAACTGCTCCCCCCCCCCCACCTTTGTTTCCCTTCCACAGTCGCGGGGGCCGCGGACTCTGAGTTGCACTTTTCCCCCTTGAACTGTTTGAACAGCGCTAGGGACCCTTCGCAGCTCGGCCCAGTTAATATCTCCATAAAAGGGGCAGGCCGCATTCGTACCATTATCACCGTGTGTGTGCGTGCGCGTGCAAGCACTGTTTAGGGTGGGGTTTTGCACTGTGTGTATTTGTGTATGTCCACTGTTCAGTGTGTAGGTACACCGTTGAGATTCTGTTTGCACAACGCGTACAGTATGTGTGTTTGCGGTTGTACTCTGCTCACACTGTGTACTCAGGGGCAGATTTACAAGCCACTTGCGCCACTTTTAATAATGGGAAAAGTAACGCAAAAGTGACGCAAGGGGCTTGTAAATTTGCCCCGTGATATTTAGAACTGGGACGGGGTCTAAAGTATGTGGGCACCGTTTGGAAAGTGTGCTTGTGTGTGCGCACTTTTCGGAGCCCGTGTAAACTGTTTAGAGTATGGTTGTGCGCAGGTACATGCGTCTACACTGTTCAGTGAGCGTATGTACAGCGTTTACAGTGTGTGTGCACAATGGTTAGTTGTGTGTGTGCTTGTTGCGTGTGTGCTGTTCAGGGGTTGTAAACAATGTTTAGAATGGAGACCGCGCTTAAAGTGGGTGTACACCTTTTAGAAAGGTATGCGGGTCCGCTTGTGAGCGTGTGTGCGCCTGCCTGCTGTACAGGGTTTATTCTCACAGTTTTGAATGGGCACCGCGGACACAGCGAATTTACACCGTTTAGAACGTAAACTGGTCCGCGTGTGAGTGTATGTGTGCGTGGACGCTTGGGTGCTGGGCAGGGTTTGTATTCACTGTTTAGAATGGGGACCACGTTTAAAGGTTTGTATTCATTGTTTAGAATGGGGACCGCGTTTAAAGGTTTGTATTCACTGTTTAGAATGGGGACCGCGTTTAAAGGTTTGTATTCATTGTTTAGAATGGGGACCGCGTTTAAAGGTTTGTATTCATTGTTTAGAATGGGGACCGCGTTTAAAGGTTTGTATTCACTGTTTAGAATGGGGACCGCGTTTAAAGCGGGTGTACACCTTTTAGAAAGGTATGCGGGTCTGCTTGTGAGAGTATGTGTGTGCGCGCGCGTGCTGTGTAGGATATGCGCTTGTACTCGCTGATTAGAACGGGGACCGTGTTTAAAGTGAATGTACTCCCTTTAGTAGGTATGCGGGTCCACGTGCGTGTGTGTGCACATGCGTGAGCGCGCTCGCGCGTGCTGTGCAGGGGTTGTACCCACTCTTTAGAACGGGGACCGTATTTAAAGCGAACATGCACCGTTTAGAAGGTAGCGGGTCTGTGTGTGTGCGTGGTTGGTGCTGCATTCGCTCCCTAGGCTTCATAGGCCGGCTCTCTAAACATAAACAATTATCAAGTAGGAGTCGTGCTGGGTACGAAGTGCCAAAGGCTCATGTTTCGTGGCCATTCCACTCACGCACCTCACCCACAGCAGCTCCGTGTGCTAATGCGCAGCCTCTGCCCGCCTGCGCGCCCTCCGTGGGTGAAGGGCAGTGACCCAGGGGCAAACACGACCCAGCGCTGGTCCGTCGCTGACGGTAACTTTAAACCCACAGGCAGGCATGGGTAGCAGAAAGAGCGCCCGCGTCCAGATGTCCTACACAGCTTAATGTTTGAGGGAAACAAAAGTGTGGGGGTGCAGAGTTCTCATTCGAAGCCAGTCGTCGGCACTGCGAATGCTGTGATTTCTTAGAACCTGGGCTGCCAGACCCGATTCCACCTGACGCCCCTTTCTTTCACCTCCACTTCCTGTGCCTTTACCTCACTCTTGAGGCCTGCTTTCTCCCTATATTGCCATTCACTGGTCCCCCTTTCTCCATTTACCTTTCTTTTCCCAGGGTCAACCTATATCGCTGAAAGAATTAACTCTAGGTCCCCAGCAATGAGTGTCGTTGGCCAGCACCTACAAGCACCAGCACAAACAAGCATTTACAATGCAATGGTCTCGGCAATATTATAGGTAGAGCTATTGGAATTGCTCATTATTTTTTTATCTTTTTTGTATCCCTAAATAAATGGCATTGTCATTTGTATTGGCATTAGCTTTGTATTTTGCATATGTGATACCTATTGCATTAGCAGAGAGAGAGTGAGGTAGTGAGATAGAGAGAGCGAGTGAGGTATTGAAAGAGAGAGTGAGGTAGTGAGAGAGAGTGAGGTAGATAGAGAGTGAGGTAGTAAAGAGTGAGGTAGAGGGATGTTGTGAGGTAGTGAGATAAGCATAGAGTGATGTTGTGATGTAGTGAGATAGAGAAAGAGGTAGTGAAAGAGTGAAAGTGAGTTAGTGAGATAGAAAGAGTGAGGTAGTGAGATAGAGTGATTGAGGTAGTGAGTTAGAGAAAGAAAGTGACGTTGTGAGGTTGTGAGCTAGAGAGTGAGGTAGTGAGAGAGTGAGGTAGTGATGTTTTGAGAG
This sequence comes from Lissotriton vulgaris, assembly GCF_964263255.1. Taxonomy (NCBI): domain Eukaryota; kingdom Metazoa; phylum Chordata; class Amphibia; order Caudata; family Salamandridae; genus Lissotriton; species Lissotriton vulgaris. Next base: position 40,446,107 of record NC_141700.1, read on the forward strand.
AGAGAAGTTGTGAGATAGTGAGATAGAGTGGAATAGTGAGGTAGAGTGTTATGTAGTGAGAGATGGGTAGATAGAGAGTGAGGTAGTGAGAGACAGAGAAAGTGAGGTAGTGAAAGAGTGAGGTAGAGGGATGTTCTGAGGTAGTGAGATAGAAACAGTGAGTTTGTGAGGTAGTGAGATAGAGTGAGGTAGTGAAAGAGAGTGAAAGTGACTTAGTGAGATAGAAAGAGAGAGAGTGAGGTAGTGAGAGAGTGAGGTAGATAGAGTGAGGTAGTGAAAGAGTGAGTTAGTGATGGAGAGTGATTTTTGGTGGTAGGGAGATAGAAACAATGAGTGATGTTGTGACGTAGTGAGATAGAGAAGGATTGAGGTAGTGTAAGAGAGAGTGAAAGTGACTTAGTGAGATAGAAAGAGAGTTAGTGAGATAGAGAGTGACGTAGTGAGTTGGAGAGAGAGAGTGAACTTGTGAGCTAGTGAGCTAGAGAGTGAGTCAGCGAGAGAGTGTTGTAGTTATTTTTTGAGTGAGTGACTTGTGTTATAGTTAGGTAGTGAGAGTGATATCGAAATAGTGATGTTATGGAGAGAGTTAGTGAGAGAGAGAGTGAGATAGTTTTATAGATATAATTCGAGTAGTGATGTAGTTATTTTTGTTTTGTGGGAGAGTGAAGTAGATATAGAGTGAGGTAGTGAGAGAGAGAGAGAGAGAGAGAGAGAGAGAGAGTAAGGTAGTGAAAGAATTAGGTAGTGAGGGTGAGAGTTGTTGTGCTGTATTGAGATAGAAACAGAGCGATGTTGTGAAGTAGTGAGCTAGAGAGAGAGTGAGGTAGTGTATGAGAGAGTGAAAGTGAGTTAGTGTATTTGAGAGAGAGAGAGTGCAGTAGTGAGATAGAGAGAGTGAAGTAGTGAGTTAAAGAGAGAGTGAAGTTGTGGGGTAGTGAGAGAGTGATGTAGTGAACTTTAGAGAGAGTGTGTCGTGATATAGTGAGAGAGAGATAGTGAGATAGAAATAGAGTGAGGTAGTATATAGAGAGAGTGTGAGAGAGTGTTGTAGTGAATTTGAGAGCCCTCTCTCCTCCTCCCTTCGAGGGCTTTATTGCCATGGAGATGCCTTATTCTAGCTGTAACATCCACCACTACCTCAGATATAACAGGAACACAGACAATATAAATTATGCACAACCCTCCTGGACGCAGGCTGGCGAGCAATTCTTGGAAATCGAAAAACCAAAACCCTTTTAAAATGGCATAAAATATTAAGTGGTAAGTGCTATCAAGCCAACAATTCAAACAATGCCACAAAAGGCAAAACATGAACAGAAAAAACACACATAGAACAGTGGCCTCTTATCGGTGTTATTTATGGGCGTGGTATAGCCATATTTTTTTTTCTGCCAGTCACCTTCTAAAAAGAAAATAGTTTTCACTAGCTTCTCTTATGTCAATTCTAACATCTCTTCCTTGTTACGCTGAAAGCAGTGTGCTCAGACTTGCACTACCAACACTGTGGGCCTGATGCAGGACCTGTCAGCATGTGAAGTGCCTTCCTTCATAAAGAGACATAGCACGGAAGTGTACTATTGGGAGGGTGGCGTCTGCTGTGCAACCATTCTAGAGCACAGCCCACAAATGCCAGGATTATTAGCGCTGGCAACTGACTCAGGATATAAGAATACTACCATATAGAGAGGGCACAAAATACCCAAGAGTAAACAGTGACTTGGTACACGTTTGTTAGCGTTAATTTTCTTATAGAAGCACAGCATATGACTTATGCCAAAGGGCGATTGCATTTCCAGGTTGGATGTTTAGTGCACCCACTTGGGAGCAAATGATTGCAATAAGCCCTTAATTGGCTTGAAGAGTATTGAAGTCTAGAAGCTCTATTTGAGCCTGGGGTCATGGCCTCCTGATTTCTATCTTTAAGCTGAGATTCTATATTCCTGACTTCTTGTATGTGGTAAGGTGCCCTGGAATCCTGTGCAAATGGCATTTTAAAACCGCATGGGCAGGCTAGGCTATTTCCAAAAGCCGCTAAACGGACACAATGAGGGTCAGCTCCCTTTCGGTTAAGGTTAAGCAGATCCTCTTTAGAGTTGTGCTGATGGCAAATGGGGAGAGGACCAGGGATTCTGGCCCTAGGCCTGGGCCAGGCACAGACGGGCTTGACTTAGGCGCGCCAGCGGCGCGTCAGCTGCTCGTCCGTGGCATCGGCCTCTAAATAGTCCCCGCCTGCCGCCATGCGTGTGATGAAGCAGGGGGTGTGTTGCGCTATGCAGGTCCACCCTCCACACAAACAGCAACAGCTGTGGTGGACCAGGTTTGGAGCATGCAAGCGCGTAAGTGGAGCTACCTAGAGCCCCAGAATTGCAAATTATAAATTAGAATCAGGACGTAACAGAATAAAAATAAACGTAGGTTTTTAAAAGCACTGCCCAATTTGCTGAGCAAGACTTACAGGCATCCGCTGCGCGTCAGTGGCATCGGCCTCTAAATAGTCCTCGGTTTCATGGGTGAGTAATCTTTAAGGGTTGGATCACCCATCATTGTATTTTGTGTCCTGGCTTTCCTGAGTTCATAGAGACCCTAGGACCGTGTTCTTGAAAACCACAGATCTGACTCCAATTTAACCAAACACAAGTTTAGAATTGAATGGCTAACCTAGACTGATGTACTATGTGTCACGCTCATTCTTGATCAGTGAACTGAAACTCTCTTCCAGCATGACACAGGTCTGCGCATGGCCAGCAAGCCGAATAGATTCTGGTGTTTGCTGAATTCAAGTCAAAGGACAATGACTTGAAGTGAAAGGACAATGACTTGAAGTGAAAGGACAATGACTTGAAGTGAAAGGACAATGACTTGAAGTCAAAGGACAATGACTTGAAGTCAAAGGACAATGACTTGAAGTCAAAGGACAATGACTTGAAGTCAAAGGACAATGACTTGAAGTGAAAGGACAATGACTTGAAGTCAAAGGACAATGACTTGAAGTCAAAGGACAATGACTTGTAATTTTAGTACTACAGATTTCGAAGTGCCAGAGCGTTAGTATATCTTATCTTGGCACCCCATGACATATTTCTCCTGCCAAAAACGTGTTTCTCTCCTATGCCCCAGTACATACTGATCTGGGCCTTGCAAGTGCAAGAAGTGTAACATGGACTGTTGCAACACACAACAGACAAGCCAGGGAAATTGCAAAATGTATTAATCATATCCGCTCACTTTTTACAGTTCTCATCAAATTGAATGCACTTCTACTTTTAATAACTGGATGACACTCAATGCCTTCACATCTGTGATCATACAATGGAAGAGATACTCCAAATCATGCATGTTCTGCTAGTTTAAACTTTTATCACGTGTCCTATTTTTCCTCAGTTATCAACTCGACATCCAGTTAATGTTAAGTGACCCACTTTACTCCTATTTAGATTATAATTCTTTCCCCGGACAGAGAATTTGCCAGGGGGACTGGTTTATTCAAGCTCAAGGGCTCCAGTCCTTGCAGATGGCATGCTATTAGGATGCGGTGCAATGTGGATTCTGCACTTGTGCTAGTAAGGGGCTTTAAGTTTTGGAACTGGGCCCCTATTGCATACAAAGCACATGAATTACCATGAAGCAGTGCTTAGTTTGTAAAATAATAAATGCTAGGGCCCTGGCCAGGAGGCCACTGCAGGTTGCCCCACCCACTGCCCCTGTCATCACTGCCAATGACGGTACCAAAACAAATACTAACCTTTTCTTTCACCTGCAAGTGTGACCTTTCAGATTATTTCAGGTCCCCAAAGCTGAAGGAATGACTGGGGAGGCAGGTATTAATAATGTTTTATGTATATTGCATTCATAAACTACAGTTGTATTGCTCATCTCTAAATGAGAAGAGATTGCGCCACCATGTGGCAGATTATCATAAATGCAGTGTTGACAATTAAATGCCAGTGCTGTGCACCAAACCCACAGGCTCAAATTAAGCACTGCCAAGAAGTACATAAAAACAAAGCGCAATGGCACTGGCAATGTTGGTTGCGCCATAGAACTTTGTTTTTATTTATTTTGAGACATGTTGCGCAACAGCCCGCGCTGCAGTGCGACATCTAACATTTACAACGCATAGTTTTGCATAGGCAAAACCTGTTACCTTTGACAATGGTTATTTTATTTTCCCCACCACTCATGCGCTATCCGCGACTGGAACAGAAATTTGTATAAGGTTTCATTGGTCTAGCTGCAGACCTGCATATCTACAGCAGGAAGAAAAGCTCTATTGGCCAATGGTATATCTTTATTTCTTACATGATGTGATGTAAATATTTCTCACATTATACGGTCCTTCTTCGAAAGGAAATGGTGCTGCCGAAGTATATTTCAGAGGTTTCTTTGCTTTGAAATACTTCATAAGTTCATAGAAGGACAGTAATTCATTCGCAAGGCCGGAAGGCGTCATGTGACGTTCCAAAAGCAAGGCCTTAAATCCGGGATCTGACCCAGTCACCTCTTAAGCCACGGTGTCTTATCTTTGATGACAGCTCGCAGTGTGTGCTGCAACATGTTTCAGACACAAGCAGGATTTTGCCGCGCTGCTCAGAAAATGTGTCTCCAAAGATAAAGTAGAGCAGCACAAGGGCATTAAATAGAAAAAGAGATGATTTCCTTTCATCTCGTCCTCCCTTCCACAAGATTCTTCAATAACCCGGGACAGTTCCCACCCGCAGGTAATCTTCGGGCCGCGTCTTCTCTGGGATCAGGGGGCCTCTGGCCCGTTTCGTTCTGGCCATTCTGGAGCAGAGCACCTCCGACCCCCCCTGCGAGTGGACAGACTGCAGCACTCACCCTCATCCTGGGGGCACATATTTACCGTCATTATCCCCGTCTCTCCTGAGAGCTTTATTAATGGGCTGCTTGACAGACAGTAATTGAGTGTTGTAAAATACTGGTTTAAGTGAGTCTGGGAGCGAAAGAGTCTGCGAATTCGGTGGATATGTAATTCTGCCGATTCGGAGGCACAGCTCAAAACGATGCCCCTCCCCAACCCCCCTGCAAATTGTGACGCCCGAGTCTCCCATACCTAGGGTGACCAGATATTGAGAAGCAAAAACCGGTACAGGTTAGACATAAAGGTAGGACTAAAGTATTTCATGTTACTTTTATGTCGGGCCTGTCACGGAGTTTGCTCTGCATACCCATGTAAATGTAAATGCGAGCGCGCGTGTGTAAATATTAGAAACTCCAACCTGAGACCCCCACCCTCTCCCCTACTCCGTCTTAGTGCCCACACCGCCAGCGCTCGCTCCACACTGCGCACGTTAACACTTACATACCAAGGAAACTCGTGAGACATAATTGTGGGAAAGCAGTGGTGCAGGTTTATTTCGTACAACAAGTAGCTGATAAGGTGGGTCATCTTACAGGAAGGCTTTATCTTATTCCTAAAACCCGGGACGTTTCTTGAAAAATTGGAAAAGAGTCTGGACACCGGATCACTCCTCCCAAAACTGGGACTGCCTGCCGATATCCAGGAGGTCTGCGTATTATTAAGATGCAATCTTACAAATAAGGAGGAGCAGCCGAGGCGCTCAAATACACGGAGAGCGGGAAACAGACAGGGGGAAGAAAGCACAAACACACACAAACAGCGAAAATACACGGAGTGCGGGAGGGGGGCGGGAAACAGACAGGGGGAAGAAGGCACAAACACACACAAACAGCGAAAATACACGGAGTGCGGGAGGGGGGCGGGAAACAGACAGGGGGAAGAAGGCACAAACACACACAAACAGCGAAAATACACGGAGTGCGGGAGGGGGGCGGGAAACAGACAGGGGGAAGAAGGCACAAACACACACAAACAGCGAAAATACACGGAGAGCGGGAGGGGGGCGGGAAACAGACAGGGGGCGGGAAACAGACAGTGGGAAGAAGGCACGGAGGGTAACAAACACGGGCTTACCTTCACTGCGAAGGATAGAAAATGGCGGACACAAGCTTCCGGATTTTGAGGATTTGGGGGCGTGGCAACGTCACAGGGCTAAAGAATGCAAAAAATCACGCCCCCATATCCGAAAAAGACGGGGCTTGTTTGAAGTGATGCATCTCTCCTCCAATGGCTGGCCTCCGTTTAGGAAGCCAGCCAATGAAAGAGAGAGAGGGCAGGGAGGCGGGACCTACAGCGCACTAAGAGTCATTAAATCTCCAGCCTAAGTATGCGCAAGCGCAGCCTTTTAGGCCTCCGACCTAAAAAGCGCTAGCGACTTCCAGAGGCAGGAGGTTTGTATCGGTGTGTGGTAGCTAGCTGTTATTACGGGCCGTGTTGATTAAAGGACGGTGTTATTTCCTTAAGAAACACTGTCCATAAATAGTCACCACTCAATAGGTGGTGGCCATCTTGTGTGGTCACAAACAGCTTCCGTGTTGGACGTGTGGAGATTAGGAGGAAGGCGTCAGAATGCGTGGGTTTGCACCAACTTTGCCTTATTGCGTCGAGTTTCAATGGGGTTAATGTAATTTTGCAGCCACCTTCGCACGCACAGACTCGTGCAAAAAATGAGAACATTTTACATGCGAGCAAAAGTGCAAAAGCAACACCTTTACTGACAGAACAGTGCATTAGGTTTGTTGCAAATAGTGATGTAAATGTACACGGGCACCAATGCTATCCCATGTAATCAGACCATTGCGGCACCCGGCAGGTGCACTGTGTCCCGCGTGCGGGCGTGGATGCGGTGAGTGCATCCAGGCTATATGGGGTGAGAGAACACATCATGGACTGAAATGGGGTAAGAGGGTATAATGGGGCGTTATGCAAGATTCAAGCGGATGGCTTCGGGGAAGAACCAGCTCGTTGTGGTTAACGATATTGTTTTCTTTAATCTTCTACCCATAACGCACAGTCTGTTGTTTGGAAGCAGTGTCACCTATAGAAGGACAGACAAGCTGCAAGTTACTTAAGTAAAGTAGCTCCCTCGAGAGTATTACTGCACTATTTCTATTACAGAGGCGCTTGACGCATACCCCCTTTACAACTCAGGTTTGTTTTCGACGAGGTACTCAGGCCGCAATCAGATAGACTAGTAATCTGATCACGCAGTGCTTAATTTGTGCTAGTTGTTACAGGTGGGACCCACCGGTGGCCATTTTGGGGGGTTGGCACTTATTTTTCCTCCCCAGACTTTGATCCAGAGCACAGGAGTGAAAACACAAACGGGTGAAAGCTGGAGTGACAGGAAGACGGAAACACGAGGATCTTTCTCTCTTCTCTACATCTCCCTCTCCTTTCTGCTCTCTCTTCCTTCTCCCTCCTGCCCCCTATTCCATCTGCTCTCTCTCTCCTTCCTTCTTGCTCCCTCTCTATCATGCTTCTCTCTCCTGCACTCTCTCTTTTTTTTCTTTTAACTCTTTATCTTTCTCTCTTTTCCTCTTTCCAACCCTCTCCGTGTTCCTCTTCCTCCCTATCTATCATTCTTCTCTCTATCTCTATCTCCATCTCCTTTATGCTTTCTTTTCCCTCTGTTGTCCCTCTCCCTCCTGCTCCCTCTTCCATCTGCTCTCTCTCTCCTTCCTTCTTGCTTATGCCTTACCTCCTACCTTCCTTTTACTTCCTGCTTTCTCTCTCTCCTGTTCTTACTCCCGCGTCCTCTCTCCATCTCCCTCCTCATCTTGGCTTCTTTCTATCTTTTACTCTTTCTGTTTTCTGCCTTCTCACTCCATTCTGCCCTTACTTTTCTTCCTGCCTTCCCTCTCTCTTGATCTCTCTCATGCGTCCTCTCTCCTCCTCCTTATCTATCATGCTTCTCTCTCAACCACTCTTTCGCGTGCCTTTCCTCTCTATTTGCCTTCTCTCACTCTCTTCTTTCAGTCACCAACTCTCTCTCCTTCTTTTCTTGCACTCTCTATTTTCCTATTGCCCTTTCTTTGCCCCTCTCTCCTTTTTCATCTCTCTCTTCTTCCTACCCTTCATTTCCATCTCTCCATTTCTCTCTCCTTCTTGTCTTTCTTGACAATTAACTCTGAGGGCCTGATGTGCATTGCCAGACAGGGGGGGGGGCTCTCTGTGTGTGGGCGAGGGGCTCTCTGTGTGTGGGGGGGGGCTTTCAGTGTGTGGGGGAGGGGCTCTCAGTGTGTGGGGGAGGGGCTCTCAGTGTGTGGGGGAGGGGCTCTCAGTGTGTGGGGGAGGGGCTCTCAGTGTGTGGGGGAGGCTCTCAGTGTGTGGGGGGCTCTCAGTGTGTGGGGGAGGCTTGCAGTGTGTGGAGAAGGCTTGCAGTGTGTGGAGGGAGCTCGCAGTGTGTGTGGGGGGGCTCGCAGTGTGTGGGGGGGCTCGCAGTGTGTGGGCGGGGCTCTGTGTGGGTGTGTGTTGGGGGGGCTCTCTGTAGGTGTTTGTGGGTGTCATTTGCGAAAGATAAAGCTAGTGGCATTGCAAATGACAATGCCAATTATTTATGTTAAAAAAAAACATAAATAAAAATAATGTCAAGAGCATTGCCAATAGCTCAAACTTTAACAAAGGCAAAACCATTGCATTGTAAATGCTTGTTATTTAACCCCTTCGCTGCGGCGGGAATTCTGCCGCAGCGCTAAGGGGGTGGGGCGGCCGAGCGGCGCTCGCATGCTCGTGACGGAGCCGCTCCGTCACGAGCCGCGGTTGAGCTGTGCTCGTGACGGAGCGGTTCCGTCATGGCCCGCCTCGCTCAATGGAACGCCCAGCGCAGGCGTGAAATTCACGCCGCGCAGGGTCGCCGAGCGGGCCATGACGGAACCGCTCCGTCATGAGCACAGCTCAACCGAGTCTCATGACGGAGCGGCTCCGTCATGAGCATAGAACGGGTTAAGCAGCAGCTTTCTCAATGCGAACAGACGGTTCCTCAGCACGAGCGGTCGCAAGCATACGCGGCCACCTGCAATGAGAAATCTGACCACCCGCGTTGAGGAATTTAACCGGGGGTTTGATTTTCCACGCTCGCACTCGCCAACTTGATGTTGACAATTGGGAACAAGGAAAAATCTTGCTGGGAGGTGGATTTTCCTCGCTTGCGCTCGCCAACTTGAGTTTGATGAACGCGAGAACTAAATTTTTGGGAACTCCACGAGCTCTGCGTATAGCGGAGTGCGGAAAACTCTGCAAACTCCGTGAGCGGAGCCGAGTTCACCACCCAGACTTAGTCATAGCAGGAGACAGGATATTAAATGTCTACATATGCCTTGCCCACATACACAGAGAGAATTCGCACATGCAGGACATTTGAGACTCTTAACAGGGGTAATGCAAGGGCACAATTAGTACTTGTCAGATGGGAGTAGTGTCTTTAGATCATCATGTCCCTCCCCAGCTACATTTGATGAGTCTCTGCTCTCATTATATCCCCTTTGAAGCTCTGGCCCACAACTGCGCTGTCTAGCCCGACCATAACAATGGACGCAAAGCACCATGGGAGCTTGGAGATTTGCATGACACGTATCCGTAATCTGAAATATTTGAATATTTATTTCATTACACTGGCATTTAAACTGTCCACGCCTATGTGACTTGGCAGTCGAAGTGACATCTTGCTGGAAGATTAGGTGCTGGATTAAAAGGCTTGTGTGGGTTTTGCTGACGTGTGCCTGTAGCCTTTCGCACCCTTGCTAATGCATTGCAGGAAGTCACACACACGTGTTGTGCCGCCAGTCGAAAGTACAGATTTTCGCGTGAGTACATCTGAGCCCAGGTGCAGGGAGCGGCTGAGAATGTAAGCCCCGGGGGTGCAATGCCCTGAGAGTTTGGGCAAACTCTGAATGTAGACTTTTGTGAATCTCGCCCGACCCCTTCCTACCAGGAATGGGAATTTACTTCGCACCAGGATGGACGAGACGGGGGCGCCCCAAAAACGGACTTGTTGGTAGGGGGAGGGTCGCTCCACAGGAAAAAAACTTTCCCCAAGAAGAAAAAAAAAGAAAGTCAAATTTAGCCTGTCCTTTTGCACTGCTCGGCAGATTTTCACACGAGCAAATATGTACTTGTATCATGTTGTTTACTCAACCAAAAATGGGATGCGCAGGGGTACCCAGGGTGCAGCCGGGTTTAGCCTGACAAACCTTGAAGTGCAGGTGCGCACGTGACATCCTTTGTGGCGCCTGGCTCGACGTCCTGTGAAAAGAAGCGGCACAGGGGTGCTTGGAAGGGCCCCCCCGGCCACTCCCTGTGTGTTCACAGGGTCAGTGAAACGGGTGTCCTGCTAAAGGCAGCTTTCAAAAAACAAATCTTTTTCTTTCCGGCGTTGACTTTATCGTATCGAGTGCAAACACCAACAGCGAAGGGGCCCTGAACCAGCAGGGGAGGCCGGCACAAAAACACACCTGCAGTGCAATATCCACACAATTGTCACAGATTGGCTGGGAGCTGTAGCTTATTTTGGATCTGGGTCCCAGCTGCCGACTTTGGAGCTGGGGAACCAGGTTCGAATCTCGGCGCTGCCTCAACATCCTGTGATTCTGGACAAATCCTTTTTCTCCCCGTGCCCCCAAAAAATGAAGTTAATCTGACGTTGTGTGATGTAATTCGGTGTTGACGTAACGCGCTCTAAATCCCTTGGGCTTAAACTGTAAAAAATAAAAAATAAATGAACAATACAGTTAACCCTCCACTTTGTGAATTCCTGAAATGTGCATATCTATTCTACACCCTTGTAGGGTCGTAAACCACCTAGTTTCAATGTACAAAAAAATGTATTTAAAAGAATAAGTCCAAAAAATACCAGAGAGAGTGATCGCTGATTCCACATCGCACATGAATTCAAAGCGGATCCTCATTTCACCCTAGTTCTGTGTTCCTCCTCTTCTCTCTGGGCTGAGGGTTGTGAGTTCGAAGAGATTCACTCGATGAAGAGGGAACCGCTTCTTTCTCGTCTCTTGAACCCGTGGCCTGTTTGCTGTAGTGCTTTCCAGAGGGTCAGTACTACCTGCAAATGGAAATGTTCGCCTCTGTTTTTGGGCAGCGCAGTCTGATTTCGTAAAGAACTAGCACCATTTCTGATCATCCTTAGTGCTGCGCGTAATTCACTTAATTCGCGGCTGCGTAATTAAATGAAATTTCGGCAGCATCACGCATAATTACGCTGGGTGAAAATCTGTCATTTATTGTTATGGTTATTGTTATCCAGACTTGTAAAGCGCACTGAAACCCTACAGGCATCCTGGCGCTGAGATACATGTACACTGCCACCAAAGTGCCACACTGACCAGAAACTTATACTCTGGGAAATAGCCAGGTTTTTAGGTCTTGCGACCTATCGATGTGCGCAAGCGCATCGAGCGGAGCGAGAATTCAAGTGGCGAAAATCATCGTCAAACCAAGGGCTTTCAGCCCCGCGGTTTTCATGCAGTTCACGTGAACCACGTGATTAAACATGCACGCGCATCGGCAGCATTTCTCCTGCAGGCTCGCAAAAGGCTCTCTTCCCTCCCCACATCAAAGTCATCAATCACCCTCCCACAGGCTTCCCCAGCGCTGCCCCGCCCCCTGCTTCACGGCCAGGCCATCTGTTCCCTGCCAGACCTCGTTTAACTTGTTCCCTGCTTGCCTCTCCCCCGCCCGCCCCCTCCCCCACCACAGCAATGCCGAGGGCTGGTTTCACTTTCAGCACGGAAGACTTGCCTGCTTTGCCAACGCTTGTTTTTATTAATTTTTTTAATTCAATGCTTGTTGTTTTCGTCTTCTTTTGCATGCCCCATGTGTGTACATGTACTGGCGGTCTGCTTGAGTATGGTTGCAGGTGGAAGATATTTCATCGGTTTACAGAAGGACTCATTCATCTCGTGTAAGCACACATTTGAGTCACAGGATATTGAGCCAGCTCGCACGAGGGCGGTCTGCTTGGGCCACACTTGTTTATTTATTTACTTAGTTGCACAAGCGTGGTCCGCTTCAACAGTGCTTGTTTATTTATTTAATGACTTAGTTGCACAAGCGCAGTCCGCTTCGCTCTCGTGTCTCTTTCCTGCTCTCTCTCTCTCGTGGTTCTGTTTTAATATCCATCTCCTTAAGTCTTGCTCCCTCCTCTCTTTCTCGCTTCTTTCAGTCTCTCTTCCAGTCTTGCCGTTTTGTCTCTCTCTCGCTTGCTGTTCTCTCTCTCTTGCTGTTCTCTCTTGCTCTCCTCTCTTTCATTCTCACTCTTCTCACTTTTATTCTCGCTCTTTTTTATTCTTGCTCTTCTCTTTCATTCTTGCTCTTCTCTTTCATTCTCGCTCTTCTCTTTCATTCTCGCTTTTCTTCTCTTTCATTCTCGCTTTTCTTCTCTTTCATTCTCGCTTTTCTCGCTTTCATTCTCGCTCTTCTCTTTCATTTTAGCTCTTCCCTCTCTCTCTCTCCTGCTCTTTTATCTCCCTCTCTCTCTCTTTCAGCCTCCCTCTACCGGCACTCACTTGATCTCTTAAACACACAGAGCTCCGTCTTCAGCCCATGCCTTTAACAGGCGAGTGAGGCGGGGGAGAGATGCCCCAGCGGGCTGTTACCACCAGTGCCTCCACTGAGCGGCACTGCCTCTTTAGTAGCGTATATCGTCCACGGCCGATGTGATGACTGGTTCATGCTGGCTTTTATTTTACAAAAGCTGAAATTCAGCACAATGAGTGAAACATTGAATTGCATTTGTTTTCAAGTTTAGCCCCTTTTACACTGAGGCAGATTGTCAGAGGCTGCTCATTCAGTCACAATTCCTCCTGTGTTCCAGAGCGAGCCCAGCACGCAGGCCGCTGTTCTGCTTATAACCGAAGGGTGTACGTCTGGCACAGGGGCAACTAAAACAGTTGCCAATCGCTTGGGCTATCAATTTAATTCAGGATCATCTTGGGTTGAGGTCCCTTAATTGTTACATTTTCCACAGTTAAGTAGATGAGCAGGGTGCCTTCTGATACATTGAAAGTGTAATTTTTGTACAGGTTTGTGCACCAAATTATTACTAGCTCACTTAATGGCTTTGTTGTAATGCTGTAATAATGTGGAAGTGCAGTGAGTTACACAAAATGAGGGGCCTCACTGCAAAATGTGGTCATTCGTAAACACTGTGGGTTGTATGTTTTCTAAAGCCCTTTGCCCCACTTGTTTTTATTGGGGCTGTTGTTATTGTGAGGTTTATGGCGGGGCATTCTGGCCGCCTGAAAGTGTGCAGAACAAAAGAAGGAATTCCATGGCTTGCAAGAGTGTGAAACTTCACATGTTTTCACCAGTTGGAAACGAAACCAGAACAGGATACTTTAGTGCTTTAAGCTGCGTCATAAAGATTGTAATCTGTTGCCTGGCAGCATCTGTGAGATGCAAATCAACTAACAGCAGGAAGCTAAGCTCCGGGGAAAAAAAATAGAAGTCACTGCTGAAGTAAGGGGTAAAAACACAACTCCCTCTTCGCATACGTTTAAATGCACGGAAAATACTATTACTTTGTAGTCGTCAAGACAAATACAAATTTAATGTTTGCCTCTATTTTACAAAGAGAACTAACCCAGGAAACTCTGTCAAAAGCCGTAAAATACATCACCAAGAAAAGATGTAAATTAAAACATTAGCTTTACATAAAATACTGTTGGCCAGGCCCCTTGCCCCTATGCGTCTTAGTGTCACTGCGCCTGCTGCACCACTAATGCATACATGTAAATCGTCAGTGTGAACTATGCCCATGCTGTTAATAGGATCTCTGCTAATATTACAAGGAACAATTTAATAACAGCCCCAGCAACACTAACAATACATATTAAGTCCAGTAAGCTCAGCTGTCAAACAGCAAGTATTAAATCGTAATTAAAGCACTAGTCCGGGCCATTACTACAGTTTCTGTGTTAAATATTAAGGGACACCACCACATCACTCAGGGACACCATCACACCACTCAGGGACACCATCACACCACTCAGGGACATCACCACACCACTCAGGGACACCACCACATCACTCAGGGACACCATCACACCACTCAGGGACACCATCACACCACTCAGCAACACCACCACACCACTCAGGGACATCACCACACCACTCAGGGACACCACCACATCACCACTCAGGGACACCACCACACCACTCAGGGACACCACCACACCACTCAGGGACACCACCACACCACTCAGGGACACCACCACAGCCCTCAGGGACGCCACCACAGCCCTCAGGGACACCACCATGGCACTCAGGGACACCACCACAGCCCTTAGGGACACCACCATACCACTCTGGGACACCACCACATCACTCACGGACACCACCACATCACTCACGGACACCACCACATCACTCACGGACACCACCACATCACTCACGGACACCATCACATCACTCAGGGACACCACCACACCACTCAGGGACACCACCACACCACTCAGGAACAACACCACATCACTCAGGGACACCACCACACCACTCAGGGACACCACCACACCACTCTGGGACACCACCACATCACTCACGGACACCACCACATCACTCACGGACACCACCACATCACTCACAGACACCACCACATCACTCACGGACACCACCACATCACTCTGGGACACCACCACATCACTCTGGGACACCACCACATCACTCTGGGACTCCACCACATCACTCTAATACACCACCACATCACTCAGCACCATAACAGCATCACTCAGCACCACAACAGCACTGTCCTTGCTGGCTAACAACAAGCATTCCCATAGCCTATAGGACTCGCATTAGGAAAGTGTAAGCTATTGGCTTTGTAAATAACAATGCTATTAATTTATATATTTTCAATGCCAACACATATTAAAAAAATAATTGTCATTTACAATACCAATAGCTCACACTTTCCTAATGCGAGACCTATTGGCAACGCCAGTGCTTGTTTTTTTTCCTACGGAACTTCATCAGATCCTGCGCCTGTATTAGATCAGTTGGAAGGCCGTTCCAGAGCCGAGCTGCCGCAACACTAAAGGCTCTTCCCCCGATTTTACTCTTTTAAACCTGGGCACTTTCACCAGGTAGCCGAGGAGGAACGAAGGCTACGGGTGGGACTATACCAGTCAAACTTGTTCTGTAACGGTGTAGACCCCGTACCATGCAGCGCCTTGAAGACGATGCAGAGTGATTTCAATTGTATCCTCTGTAAAGCCGGGAGCCAGTGCAGCTCCGCCAACGCCAGAGATGTAGATGATAGTCGTGGTCTCATAAGGGCGAACTTTGCCGCCACAGTCTGGATTCTCTGAAGTCTCTCAAGCAGATCCTATGGGGACTCCAGGAGCAACACGTTGCAATAGTCCAAACGGCTCAGGATAACGCTTCTTGCTACTTGTGCTGGTGCCTGGATTGGGCGCCTCGGGAAGGTCTTCCGGAGTGTTCTAATAAGAGAGAAACTGCTCCCCACAATCTTATTGACTTGGGTTTCTAGATTCAGCTTCTCATTGAAGCTACTTCCTAGGTTACGTACTGTTTTCGGCAGGTACCAGAGGTAAATCCATGGGGATGGGCCAAAATCCCATTGGAAGTGGAAATGGTACTTTGCCTGCAACACAGCACAATATTTCCGTTTTGTCGCCATTGAACTGCAGGGAGTTGTTTTTCAATCAATGCACCGTGTCTTGCATGCAGGCGTGAAAGTTTTCTAGTGAGACCGCATGGTCTCCCTCCAGTGACAAAATAAGCTGTGTATTATCAGCATAGTTCACAAGGCTGAAATTATGTGACTTGATAGCAGCAGTCAGGGGACTTATATTTAGTGTTGTATTTGGTTTGAAATGCACCTTCCATCTCTTTTTGACTCGATGACTCATTTTGTGCTGAAAAAGAGTGGGTAAAAAGAAAAGCCCAGTGAACAACAGCCTCTGACGTCCTGCTGTTCCAGTGTGTTTGTGGTACATGTTTACAGGGCATGGCCAAGATAATCCAGCAGTAGCCAATGGAAACTGGCCATGCAGTACGCTGCTGCTCAGGAGTCCAATGAGAAAATGTGTTCCATTAGTCTAGACTGGTAGCAGCTCAAAGAGAAGGCTGCAAAGAGGGGGGTCGAGCGGATCCGCCAAGTGAACTTCAGTCCCCAGGTATGAACTGTGTGATTGGACGCCAGCCATGCTTCCCCATTGGACCGACCAGATGGCTCCTTGTCCAGAGACCCCAGTTTCTGCGTTGGGGCCTGCTGGCTCAATGCGCGCAGCTGAGTGGGTCGGCCGAGTCGGCCAAATTCTAATTCAAGTGTAAAGCCAAGCTGAAGTTCAAATGTAATGTTGTGCCTAATTTCCTTACTGCCTTTGACATGTAGATGTTGCTAAAGTCTGATGCTGTGAAATAATGATATATATATCCGAATGGAATTTTTTTACTCGTAAGGGTTTGTGGTGAGTCGCCTGTTTGGATGTGAATAAAAAGTCTACGCCTTGGACCGAGACACCGCTTTTCCACTCCGGCACTTCGCTTTTACGTATCACTGTTATCAGGTGTGTTGCTTGCAATTGGCTGGATTCAAATGAACCAAGACTGCTAGTCTTGCTTCCTCTGTCCCTGGAGGACGTGTTTTTTGTTTTTTCATACTTGCTTATTCTTGGAATCAATCGCTCGTGCCACCTGCAAACACTGGAGTGGGGTCTGCCCCCTGTATCCTATGGGCACCATTCCTGGGCATTTAATGCACACCCTCATTCCCCTCTGAAGCTTGCAGGGGCCATTGAAGTTATTGAGGTGCCACACCTGTGGAAACTCCCCCACTCCAGTCCCACCTTACGATAAGCGAGCCCAGCTCCGGCTCCCAACTTCCACAGGATGGCCATATCTCCATCTGGTAGATAACTTATCAAAACACGCAGGCTGCTGGTATCTTTCCTGAGATAAGGGCACTTCAGTGGAAATTACTCTTTGCCTGCATGTTTCCTGGTTCAGCAGAGCATTTGAAGTAACTTCATTTCCTGGTTTCCCATAGTTTAAATCAGGTTCAACAAGCCATATTCAACAGCGAATGAGTGACCCTGAGAGCTCAATCCCACGTGATGATTAATTTTCTCTTTCACAAACAAATGTCTGTGTTTAGGCAGATGTTCATGTGTCTACATGACCTTATTACTTTTAAGGTGACCAGGGTTGAGATTGAGGTACCCGTGTGTCTGGGGGTCTGAATCCAGCAGGGCCCTGGTAGTGTGGCTCAGACACTGTTCAACACAACATGTTCACAGCCCTCATCCGGGGCAATTGGTCTCTGGAGAAGTCCTCCGGTAGCACCATGGGTGGGTTATTACCACCCCTTTAGCACTACGGTGGTCCTCTCCCCTCCCCCCGCCTCCAGATGCTGTCTACTGCAGTGGAAGACATGATTGTGTCCCTCCCACATCTAGTGTTTCACAATATGCTGCGGAATGTCAGTTTAGTGCTCTGTGCTCGGTCCGCTCGTCCGTGTTCCACTGAGTCTTTGCAGCATAGCCAGGGCACTGGAGTTATGTAAATGTCCTGGTACTTATAGAGCGCACTGTCCCCAGACGTCACCTTGCGGTGTCGCCTATGCGGCTTCCTGGCGCTGATACTCATACCGCTGTGGAACCCATCCTGGTTTTCCCTGTGAGGGGTCCACTCCTGGGCACCCCCAAGAAGGAGGCCAGGCACTCTTAGCGTTGTGGGGGCCGTTGTGGAGATTAAGCGAGCTATTGCCCAGAGTTGCAGAGTGGGACCCATGATTAGAATAGGCAACGAGGCGAGAATTAACAGGTCCGAGGAAATTGTGCCCAAGAGCCGCCGCGTTGGGAATTGAACCCTGGTCCCGGGCTAGACCTCTGCATCAGGGTCTGCCGCTCTAACCATTGAGCCACACTCCTCCATATATTATGCATCGTTATGCAGTTCTGTGGCTGGCTGCAGCTTTCTCTGTGTAATTATGGATTTCCTGCACTTCTCATATAATCCAACCTCTATGGCAACATTTGGGGATTTCAATGAAAACCTTTTTTTTCTAGCTCAATTGGATTACAAGTTACCAAATAAACACATCAGCTTAGTTATCAACCCTTGGATTTTGGCAAATGGTTTGTTGAGCAGGCTAGCGTGCAATCTAATGCAATGCCTAAAATGGGCGGATCCACAAAGGCTGTGATTATGGCATTTTTAGGAAACACGGAAGACATGAAGGGAGTCGTTCGGCAGACGAAGGGGATTAAAGTGTAATTTAGTGAGAGCGCTCATGTTCATCTCTGGTCTGAAACAGAGCTCACCGGCAAACCAAACTCAGGGTTGTGGAAGGGAGGCCCCGGGCTTTGGCCAAGGGAAGGGATAGGGGCGAGGGTTGGCCATGCCCTTGAGGAGTATGACCGTTTTGTCCCCAGTCAAACACAACCAGTTTTCCTGCATCACAAATTATTTTCCTATTTCACTTTACTTATTCACCACTCATCCTTTATGGGTTCCGGACTACCGTGCTACTCGCAAAAAAGCGCTTTAACACCCCATCAGGAGTAACAAGCGCTATATAAATGCACACCTTTTCCCCTCTTCTATACCTCCGCTATCCTTCTGATTCCAAATTTATTTATTTATTTATTTATTTATTTATGGAATTTTTAGTGCGCAACTAATACCCTAAGGTGTCTAGGCGCAGCAAATACTCAGGATTACAGCACCAATCAGAGCACATTCTCATTGATTAAAAAGCCAAGTCTTCAGTGATTTACGAAAATTAATAAGGGTGGGAGCAGTTTTAATGTGCAAAGGGAGTGAGTTCCAAAGCACAGGAGTTGTTCCAAAGCACAGGAGTTGTTCCAAAGCACAGGAGTTGTGCCAGTTCCAAAGCACAGGCGTTGTGGCTACCCTATCCACCACTCAAATTACTTTCATATTTCACTATAATAATTCAACACTAATCCTTCTTGGGTTCCGGAGTAGTGCGCTACTCGCCGAAAAAGCACTTCAACGCCTCGTCAGGGGTAGTAAGTGCTATATAAATGAAATTACAATACAATACATGGTGAATATCAGCGAGATTAGAGAGGCAATTTTGAGCTAAGTATTGGTTACTGGAGTTGCCATCAAGCTTGAGACGAAGTTGTGTGTCGTCGGCATACGTATGATAGCCGGTGTCATAGGAGTCAGGAATGTTGGCGAGAGGGGTACATGTAGAAACGTTTTGAGGATCAAGCCAAGCCTTGAGCGGCACAACTCTTGATGCTGGAAGATCCAGATACGAAAGAAGCCAGGTTGACTTGGTGGGAGCGATTGAACAGCTAGACGAGCAAGGCAAGCACCGTCCTGCCGATGCCTGCATGAAGTTGCAGCCTTTGGCCAGGACTTGGTGGTCTATGGTGTCAAATACTGTTGACGGGCCCAAGAATATTAAGGCACAAGAGAGCCATTGTCCGTACAGCTGAGAAGCTCTTCTCCAGTCTCTTGTAATGCGGTCTCAGTCCATCTTTAGGTCTGAAACCTTTTCCTTCATGGTCAGATGAGAGTTGTCGGGGGAGAACGACTTCCCCCACATCGGCCAAACAGGTCACTCCTGTGATTTATTTATTTATTTATTTATTTATGCGTTTTTATATAGCGCGGACTGCGCAATCTAGTGTGGTAACACTAACATTGGGGTTCTTTCTGTCTCTGTATGCTCTGTCACAACAGTGAGATAACATTTCCAAAGAGTGTGCTGCACACTTGTTTGATTGAAAACGTTAAGTGTTATTCCTGACGGGGTGGAAGTCTGTGGACTAAGGGACTCTGTGTTTAATTTGAAAATAATAAGTGCAGGGCCCTAAGTTTTGCGCGGCCCCACTATCGAAGGTGGGGTGACGATTATCAAGGCTGCCCAGTCTTTATTCCATGTCAAGCCTCTTTCATACCTCACCAGACACTCCCTGACCCTTGATTTCACTCTTGCTGGTTCTTGCTCTTCCCTGCTTTCTCCATTCGTCAATGTTTTCCTCACTGTTCTTCTTTCCCTCTAAGGTTTTTCTCTCTTTTGCTCTGGAGCAAAGTCTGTTGAGGAAACATAAGTGCTGATCCCCCCAAAATCAGTATTAGTGGACCCAGCTGCAACCACCGGCTCAAATTAAGCACTGCAGGTAAGACTCGGGGCAACCCGCGAAGCATGAATCTCTGCATTGTCTAAGGACACTTTCGTAGTGCCACAAAACGCAAATCCTGAATAACGGTGCTAATACAGTCTCTGTGGAGTGCTATTCATGGGCGCGTTCACTGGGCGTGCTGCCGGCGTCCTCTGCCAGGGCCACTTCGTGAAAAAACAAATAAATGAATGTAAGCCGTACTTATACCGGAAAGAAATCTTGGGTGACGATGCCAGCACTTACTTCAATATTGTTTTTGGCTACCTGCCCTGTCTTTATGAGCTGTTGTACCCTGTCTTCCTAGCCCGCTCCCTCCTCACCCTGCAGTTCAAGCATTGGTGCAGCTGGTGCAGTGGCACCGGGGCCCCAAGAGCCCATTGAACCCTGACCGTGCTGTATTTTACTACCTTAACTTCTGTGGAAGAGCTCATTTTCCTTGCTTGCACCAGGGCCAGTGGCTTCCTCCCTACTGTACTGGGCTCATGGTAAAAACAAATCATTTTGTAGCAAATTAGCGGGCTTGGCTGGAACCACAGTGGTAGGCACCGCCGCCAGCACCCCTTAGCTTAGGGTGAAGCTTCTAAGGCCCTGCTCACTTGCTGTAAGCTTCTTGTGGGGCTGTCTATTTCCAGTGCTGCGATGAAGCCACTTCTGGTACCAAACGTCAGTTGTGCCAGAGACAAGTGGCTCAGCAGGGAGGCAGCAAGCCACCGTGGGGCAAAAGAGCCCACAGCAGAGGGAAGCACACAGGAGAAGGGGGCAAAAGGCAAGAGAAATGGTAGGACAAGCTGAGAGAAGGCATTTATTCAAATTTGCTCGATAGAGAATGCATTGTGACCATGAACTTGGCTGATGTCAAGTACTTAATTGTGCCACTGGATTCAAGCTATTTTGGCTAAAGAGGGGTGAAACCCCTAAACGGGTCCCAGGATGCTTGTTTTCAGTCCAGGGAGGACCTGGCAGTTTGGTCTGGACTGTTCCCATGAGGCACAGGGTCAAGACTGATTTGCATATGGCTGGGTCCAAACTGGGGTTGCGTAGTGGGCAAAAGAATGATGAATTTAACCCAGATCTCTTGACTGGGGGGTGAATATTTTGATTTGTTCTGCATTCCGTCCATCAATTGTGTGTCTAATACATAATTTGAGCTGGTGGTTTCCGGTGCTCGACACTTAATTGTCAACACCGGCGCTTATGACTGTCCACTACATGGTGATGCCATCTTATTTTGAGATGAGCATATCAACAGGTGTTTAATAACTGAATATACGTTAAAAAGAACAAATACCTGCCACCTACACCATTTTATAGCTCTGGGGCTTGGAACCGTCTGAATTGTCATGCTTGTAGGAGCGAGATGGTTAGTAGTTGTGTTGGTGCTGTCATTAGCAGGGCTGGCAGGGGCGATGTGTGGTGCAAGCTGCAGTGGCCCACTGAGGAGGGACCTGGCACTTCTTTTTTTAGCAAATGAAACACTGCAGATGTCACATCTTCCTCCATTCTTTAGTGCAGGGGCAGTACTCCACCCTCAATACAAACAAAAGCCCGTCTAATCCATGGCAGGAGTGAGCCACACAAAGGGTCCTGCATCTTGACGAGGCTGAGAGGACGATTGAAGGAGCAGGGAGTAAGGAGACGGGTGGAAGGATGAGAAGGGAGGAAGAGAACAAGGAACAGGGGAGTAAGCGACGACCTACGTAATGCTACAACATCACAGTAAGACTCACAGTCCGTGTTAAATCCAGCTGGACCGATGTCTGTTCCACCAGGACTCATGGGTTTGGCGGTGTGGTCTTCCATTTCAGATTGTTCGTCAACGGAAGGCCGTTCCCAGGGCTCGCGTAGAAAATGTTGTTTATGAGGACAAGGCCATCCCACCAGGCAGTGATCATACAGCTTTTGATGACTATAACTACGTGTGGATGAGGGACAGACACATGATCATCTTTTTCAGTCCCCCATAGCTTCACCAATCCCAGCTCTTCTTGTCTCAGATTCTCAAGTCTAGGTCTTTTTTTAGCTTTGGATTTCATCTTGATCTTGGGCTGTGCATTTCCAGGCCTAGCTCCTGTTGCCGATGAGGGACAGGATTGGTGTTGGGCTGTGGAATCCTTGTTCGAAAACTTTCTTCCAAACATTAGTCCAGCTGGTGTGACACCGGTTTTGCTGTGTGCGTTGTCTCCATAATCTTGCACAATATAACAGAAGACTTAAGATATTAATGAGCAGGTTGTCTGGGCTTTCTGCAGAGTTTTCTTGAGTATGTACTATTCGCCTGTGGTCACAACAGTGTGATTTTCCTATTTCGAGGCCTCAGAATTCCCTTCCATTGATCGCCAGCCTGACTTGGCTTGCAAGAGTACACCAATCACAGGAAGTATCGTATTTAATGCAGGAATGACAGCATCTGGCGACATGCTTGGAATGGCCGTCACCTCGCCGAAGTGAGACGACTCGTCCTTTACTATGGAGATACACTTTCCCATTGTCAGGGGCCCGGAAAAATCAATCCCCTCCTCTTCCCATACACGTAAAGAAAGAACCGACCTTTGAAGGGGTTCTGGATCGCGACCCTTCCCCAGCCCCGGACGGACATGGATTGTCCCATGACTTTCCTAACAAAGGTGTCAAGTGAAGGGAACCAGACTTTCTGACTTAGGAGGCGCTTAGTAGCAACCATGTCTCTGTGGCCTTCATGGGCCAGGTCTACCTCCTCGCTTTGCGAGGATCGAGACATGACCAGGTGAGTTACTCTCGGTGTCAACCCACATTGGCGTTATACTAATTTACTGAACAGATACTAGAGTGACCTGCGGTCCACCGGTTGACTGTTTCATATGCTTTTTTTCTGGGGTTTACACAACATTACCCAGCTCCAGATACTGGAGAACGCTTTGTTTAGGAATGTTTTGGCCATTCCAGTCCGTTGTTCTCCCTTTCTTTGCCATACAGACCTCAGTGCCCCATTTTTATCTGATTTGATCAATATTCAGCCAATCTTACTTTGACACAAATTATGGATCAGCGATTTAACCATTTTAAACCGGTTGATTTTTAACGACTGCCTAAAATCTATTAAAAAGAGGACCAGGTTGGGGAAAGGGAAGAAGATGGCATATTGACTCTGCCATGGAGATCACCTCCCGGAACCTGCTCCGACACTGCTTCTGCGCTCCACTGACTGCCTAGAAGTCTATGGATATGCTGTGAGGGTTGAGTGGTTCTATCAGCAAAGTTTTTTACCTGATGTGCTGGCGATACGTCAAAATCACCTACGGCCACCTCCAGTCAACCAGGGAGGCAACGCCAGCTTGGGCTCAATGCTAGCTTGGGCTCTGGAAGGTTGGCAGTGGCTTTTGGAATGGCCTGCAGCACCCAGCGGCTCAATAGGAGGATACGGTGGCTGCATAACTGCAGCAGCAGCAGCATCCATGGACCTTGAGGTCCCTGCAGTAGCGGTGAAGACGGTGATGGCATCAGCATCACCCCGGCAAGCGAAGCAGGGCAGAGGGACATCTGATGCTGCTGCCGGTTCACTGCTGGGGAAGCCGATCCTGAAGTGACACCGATTGAGTAAAGCATTGGGCTTACTCCAGTGCTGTGCCTCAGAGAACTCCATTTGACCTCCAAAATGGAAGACACTTTACTCAGCGCTGTGCAGGAAGGCTGGGGTTTCAATACGGTACCGCCAACGATCTCAGAAGCAACTGAATGCTCAACCTCCACTCGTGGGAAAGGACCTAGAGTACGACTCACAGGAGCAACTGGGACAGAAAACCTGAGCATGGCAAATGATCTACAACGAGGTATTGGGGCAGACTGCTATTGTGATGTTTCAAAACACTTTTGAGCCCTGCAGGAATTATCCCTCTGTGTCACTGTTACCCCAACAATTGATAGGGAGTTATGGGGAGGGAAAACTACCTGACGCCATGGACATTCAAGTGCAAGTTGACAGCCTGGTAGATTCAGGGTCATCTAGTTTGGAGAGTGTGGCTTTTTTAATTGTGTCAGACTCAGTGATGGCGTACTCCACAGTGACTAGCGCTGCATCAGATTGTTTGCCTGACATTATTGGATATCGATATAAAGTTGCATATCGACACGCTCAAAAGCGGGGTGCATGGCTAGTCCCTTACGAAAGTGGGTTACTTCTAAGGGAAAAGTTAGAGCCATAATTTCTCGGAAGTCCAATACCGGCAAAGCGGTGCCCTCCATGAGCTCGTCCAGGGGGGATGATTTCTTCGGAGGTCAGCCAAGCTACCCAGGATAATATAACCTCTAGCCCAGAGCAGCAGAATAGCCTACAAGGGAGTCACGATCTGCCAGTATGCTTGCTCTTGCTATCGGATCATTCAATTGCTCCAGTGGGGTCAAGGGATGAGATTTCTAAATCTGTCGAAGTGGAGGAGCCCTCTCTGTCTACAATACTGCATTTTTTGTGTATTCAACGAGCAGAGGCACACGATTATTACACACAAGCAAATGCAGACAGTTGTGACACAGTTGTATTGCTCTATTCTGAGGTTTCAGATTTACAGCAGAGTGTGGCTGAGACGGAGGAGATCAGCTCCGCAGTGGTCAAATCAATAAAAACTCAGGATACCCAGATAGTGCTTTTGCAAGGCAAAATTGAAGATCTTGAGTACCGGCAATGCCACAGCATTTTAGAGTTTTTTGGCATACCCGAAGGGGAGGAAAGGGAGGATCCTAGAGCGTACGTGGTCAGATTATTTAAGCAAGCATTCCCCGAACTTGCGAACTGGGATATGGACTGGCAGGTTCAGCAGGCGCATAGACTACCAAAATTTGTAACCCAGGGGCTCCAAACCAAGTCATACTCCCGTCCAATGCTTGTATACATCGGTAACTTCTTACTCGACAAGCAATCTTTGCCAAAGCCTGTCCTACAACCCCTAAAAAGGTGGACTCAATCTCTATCTTTCTTAGACCAGATCTGTGTAAAGCCACGATGGACAGGAGATGGAAGTTATTACATCTGATAGAACCTTTAAAAACAGTTTGCACACAGTTCTTCTTGCAGCAGCCTGCTCATCTAAAGAATATTAGAGACGGTCGCTCGCAATTGTTCTACACAGAGACTGAAGCTAAACAAGCCATGTCTAGGTGGCAATCAGGTGCTTCATAAACGATTGGATGAAATGGGAAAAGAGGGAGAATAAGGGGAAGGGAAGGAAGAGGAAAGGTGGAGGAAGAAGAAAAAAAGGAGGAAACTTTGGGGTGTATTTTCTTCTTATCTGTTCAATAATGTGGCCATCAGCTTTCCCCATTTTCCCTGGGAAGACCGCTCCCTGCAGGCTGTCAGTCATCGACAGTAGGGAGGGAGGATGATTCCTTTTTCTATGTACGAGGAGCGGGGCAGAGTTGGGTGGGCAAGGGAAGGCATGGAGAGAGGTTCTCTCTTATTCTATCAACGTCACTGAATGGGGGGGTGTAAAGGAGCCAGCTAAAGTATATCATTATTCACAAAAGTGTAGTTTTGATAAAAAAGCATGGTGGTACAAATACAAATCAGAATAAAGGGAAAGATAACATGAATAAGATCATTTAATGTCTAAATTGAAGTATATGTGTTGGAATGTTGCAGGACTAATCCAATCCAGAAGCGTCAATTGATACAAGAAGAGCTTAAGGCATTTAAACCACGGCTATTTGGTTTAACTGAGACCCATTTGGCTTATAAGTATAGACATATGCTTAAACAATTAGGATGTGATGTTTTAACATGTCCCTCTCAGACAGTCTCAATCCGGGGGGGTTGCCATAATGAAATCTAAAAACATAGCTGTAAATATACTCCGGACTTCAGCAGATTTTAAAGGAAGATCGGCGATGGCGCAGCTGACTATCCTGGGGCAAAAAGTAACTATATGCGTGGTATATGGTCCAAACATTGATAATCCAAACATATTCGATAACCTATGCTCAGAACTATTAGATTGGATGGGAGATCTAATAATCATGGGGAATTTTAACTGTACCATGAGTCATAGGATTGACACAAATAGAGAGGTGCAGGCAAGGATGGGTAAGACTTGTGTCTCTATACTAGAACTTATGATAATTCATCAGTTAAATGATGCTTGTAGGACAATATTTCCAAGTTTACCAGGGTTTAGGTATTACTCATCCCCTCACAAACAATACTCATGTATCAACAGGATATTTACTAAAGGCACAGCTTTAGAGAACACCCATATTGAGCTCTTTCCTAACATCACATCAGAGCACAACCGTATTATGTTAACAATACGGGTAGGAGTAGGAGGAAGAGATGGTCATCGCCCATTTCCATTTCCTTGTCATTTACTTATTAGCCCGGAGTATCATGCGTATCTTAGAGTGGCATTGTGGGAATACATAGTAATAATAAGGGTACCGCCTGTGCAGCTGTTGTCTGGGACTGCATGAAGGCGTACGTCAGGGGTGTGACTCTCTAGTTTATATATACTAAATCAAAACAGGCGTATGCATAAAAAGCTGAGCAATGTCATCTTGACTGTTTCGATGTAGAATGCCAGCATGCACAGGCAAATATTGCAAGGGATTCTACTGACCAGTCGATATATCTCAGGTTGATAGAGAAGCGGCACATGCTTAATAGAGGGTTAACTGAAAGAGTTAGCTATAGTGAATATGGTGAGAAAGGGGTTCAGCTCTTGGCCAGCCAAATCTCTGACAACAAGGCTATATCCAACATCAAGCGTATTGAAGGGGAGGGAGGGGTGTTCCATATATAGAACCTCAAGCTGTCGCTGAGCAATTTGGAATTTTTATGAAAGAGTTTATGGCGAGCTAGCACCCCCCACCAATATTAGCTTCTGTGAATATCTACAAGAGATCCAACTACCTCGGCTTGACTCCAAGCAGATGATACTGTTTCAAGGGGACATAGTGTTAGGTGAGGATGCTATTACTGCTTTGCCCTCAGGCAAGGTTGTGGGCAAGGATACAATCCCCCCCCCCCCATGTTCTACAAAATTCTCAAAGGTATCCTAGCGCCTGAGCTTACTGACTTAATTATGTATATCACGGGGGAAGGCCCCATATCTTGGAGAATGAGTAATATAGTAGTATTTCTCAAAAAACCATCTGAGGAGAGAGGCGCATATCGACCAATCTCGATGATATTACAGTTGTCTCTAGTAACCCAGGGGAAGCTTTAGCTTGTACTACAGAAGAGGCTGAGCTCTTTGGAGTCTTTTCTGGGTGTAAATTAAACTTGACAGAAACACAGATAATCCTTAACTACCAACCTGACAGCTCGTCAGTAAGTCTAGGAATAACAGCCACATACTTAGGTATACGGCTTAGTTGTCATGTAGAAGGTAGAGCTACTCTCAATTATGAGCCACTCTTAAAACTTGTGACAGCTAAATTAAGGTTCTGGCACCGACTCCCTCTCAGTATACTTGGTAGGTGTAAGGTTTTGAAAATGAATGTACCACCCACATTTTATATGTTTGTTTTGCTCAATCCCATTACAGGTACCTGTCTCTTTTTTTAAGCGTCTAGAATGTGTAATTGGAAGCTTTATTTGGAGATATAAGAGGACCAGATGGGCCCTAAGTCACGTTAAGATGACTGATAAACAAGGGGGCTTTAAGCTTCCAGATTTTAAATTCTACTATTGGTCTTCATTTGCTGGACGGATCCTACCAATTTTGCTGCAGGCCATCGATCGGATTTATTCCTCATAAGCTCACAGAAACAAATTATTACAAGAGGGTAAGATTTAAGACAGTTAGGGATATGGCAGGAAATCTGCAAGAAATATTCTCTACCTAGTTGAATAATTCTACTATACTATGGGGCAACCCACTATTTCCAGATATGTTTCATGATAATATGATTACAATCTTGCAACATTTAGGTATTAATAATTTGGGCCATTGGTATGATAGCCAGGGGATTTGTACTTTTTATTCACTACAAGAGGAATATGTACTCCCACCAATACTTTTTTAAGCATTTGCAAGTAAGGAATTATTTTCTTTATAGGCAGAAGCTGCAAGCTAAATCCGTTACAGCGGAAATACTGTCCTGTTTATATGGGACGTCTGTTAGGATCTCAATTACCGTATTCTATCAAAACTAATTTCACTGGTGCAAGATGATTGCTTGCAAATATCTTTATAACTGAGCCTCTTCCTGCATCTGAGATAACAGTGAAAGACACACAGGAGGCCTTGGTAAACTTACACCGATCAGTAACCTCTGTTATTCTTAAGCTTCAGCATTTCAGGGCAACCTACATGTTATACTATATGCCGGAACGTATCTCTAAATTGGTAACGTCCCGAGCTCTTCATAAGTCTTATTGCTTGAAATGCAGGCTATTTGCAAAAGATTTAAAACATATGTTTGTTGATTGTCCAATACTTAAGCAATTTTGGACAGACCTATCTTCTCTTCTCACGGAACGTTTTGGTTACGATTACCAACTTACAGATAAAGAAATTCTTCTAGGGTCTAAGCCAGGGTATACGGGTTACGAAGGGTCACTAGTCTCAATCATTATTGTGTGTGCCCGCTTATGTATCGCCAGAGCGGGGGTAAATCCCATTGCACTGACAGTTAAGGGATGGTGGGCATTACTACGACTGGTCTATGAATCTGAAACGGCCTTGTCTAAGGCCAGAGGTCCTCGCTGTCTTATGAAGCTAAAAAGGATCTGGTCTAGTATGATTTGGGTATAGTCCTGTCTTGGAAAACATGTACAAATTATGTTAAAATTGGTTCCTTTGCTTTATATTTTTTCCAATGCCCTTTTCTGCTTTCCCTAATATTCCTTTCTCTCCCTGCTCTATCTGATTAATGCTTGCGAAATTATGTAATTAATGAGTTGTATGCTATGGATTCAACAAAAGCTTATTTTTTTTACATATTTATTCTTACTCATGTAAAATTAAAAAGAATACAAAAATTAATCTGTTAAACAATTTTATGTGAGGATGGGAGACACCGAATATTTTGACTATCCGGATGTCTTACATTGCGTCAGTAGAAAAGATCTGAAACATCAACGCCTGTCTTCTCAAAGAACAAAGATTTTCTAGGGAAATGGTTAAATCCAGTGTCATCAATAATCAGTTGACACTGGTCATCGACGGCATTCAGCCATACCTAACTGCTATACATAATCATCCGCATAGATTTGTTTTAACACGTTTTAAATTAGACATTTTTTATCACTTAGTCACTTTTCCTGTCAGAAATGACTGGTCAGAAGTTCTGACCAAATGCCCTTAATACGGAACTTCCAGGCAATGCCCTTACGCACTTTGTTTTTTTGTCCTTTTCATGCCGTCCCTCGCAAACATTTAGTTTTTCCTATCTTCCCTTTAA
Source organism: Lissotriton vulgaris (assembly GCF_964263255.1). Lineage (NCBI taxonomy): Eukaryota > Metazoa > Chordata > Amphibia > Caudata > Salamandridae > Lissotriton > Lissotriton vulgaris. Next base: position 40,475,489 of record NC_141700.1, read on the forward strand.
ACAATGTCGGCCATCACTATTGTTTTTGCGACAGTTGAACTCCTTCCCAATTTACTGCTATGTTCCAAGTTTTTAATGGTCCATGATACGATTAAGGAAAAATATGTCTTCATAGTAATGATGTTAACTTGTTCAAATGTTTTTATGTTTTATAGTCAAGAAATGTGTTTTTAATCTATCTGTTTTTGCTTTTATGGTTGTTTTTACGATAATCGAATAAAGCCGATTATAATGTTTTTTGTGTGCTTCTGAGATTATCCAGCTCTTGGTGTCAAGAAAATTAGATATTGCTTAGAGTCGGATAATCCCTTGTCACTTGTTCAATTTCTTCTTTCTTGAGAGGACGTGGGCGTGCTTGTTCAATGATATGTCATAGGTAATCCTCAGATTTAATCCTTCTCCAGGCGTTGAAAAAGATAATCTTCTAGTCTTAAAGGCGAATGAACTAACTCTCAATCCTTGCCAACCTCTTCAATTTTGGAGATCAAGGCTTGGTGGTCAGCGATGACTGTGAAGGGTTTAAGGTACTCGAGTAGATGGAAGTGGTTCAGACCCATACAGCAGCGACTACCTTTATATAACATGTTGCTTCTGGTTCAGTGTCACACTGGGATGGTACGGCCCCTAAACCTCACTCTTCTCGCATAATGCACAATCTATGTGTAGTCGGGTCAAAATATGTCGGATCCTCTGCCTTTGAAATTCTGGCATGAATTAACGTGAAAGTTTGAAAGTAGAACATCGGCGTCATTTGCTTTTGCATAATTGCAGGAAATTTCAGGCAACATCACACAATATTAGGAGTACTATCACAAAATGCAAATCCACCATTAAGGGCCAGATGTAGGTAATCCCAGATTACCGATTCTTAAATACCGAATCATACCGATTCGGTATTTAAGAACAGGCAAATGGAATGTAGGTAATTTTTCCTAAAAAATTACTGAATCGTAAAGTTTCGGTAATTACCGAATCAGTATTTACCGATTCGGTAATTGCCATTCATTCCTATGGGCATGGAGGCCCATAGGAATGAATGTCAATTACCGAATCTGTAAATACCGATTCGGTAAATGGGGGAACATTGAAGGGTGGCAGGGTGTCACTTTGACACCCTGTAGCACCCCTCAATTGTGCATGGGTGCACTGTTGCAGACGTACATGCCCTAAGGGCATGTATGTCTGCAACATGGCACTGTTGGAAAAGCAAAGAAAATGCTTTTTCAAAGGTTTTCATTATTTACCACCAACTTCTAGTTGGTGGTAAATCACGAATCCTTAAATGTAAATGTAAATGTGTTTCGATTTATATAGCGCGCTTTAACCCAGGGGCCTCAAGGCGCTTGCTTAGGGAACCCGTCCTGGTATTCCCCTGTGAGATACCACAGCCGGGTATCCACAAGGTGAAAGCCAGGCATCCCACCGCGAGGGGCCGTAGTGGAGATTAAGCAAGCTATTGCCCAGAGTCGCAGAGTGTGAACCCATGAGTCAAGAAGGCACCAGAGCGAGAATTATCGACTCCGTGGAATTTTTGAGCCCGAGACACGCCGAGGCGGGGAAACGAACCCTGGTCCACGGCCGATCTCAGCTTCTGGGTCTGCCGTCTCTAACCACTGAGCCACACTTCTCCACTAACTGAGGAATGCACTAACTTGAGTGCTTCCTACATCCTTTATTCGGTAATTTATCGAATCAGTATGTTAAGAATTCGGTAAAATACCGAATCCTTAAAAAATGCCACCTACATCTCGAAAACCCAATACCGGTCGGTAACGCGCGACCGACATCTGGCCCTTAGTGCCATATTTTAGTATCAATTTAGTAAATAGAATTGACTCGACACACTGTGCAGTAAAACGGAGTGGTAAAAAAGCCCTGCAAACAACCCACTCAGGTTCTGTTGTTCCTGTGCGTTGGCCACAATTTTCAGTTTTACCAAGATTAGCGTGTTTGCTGTCATTTTTTATCGTGAATGGTGCGTGTTTATGTGCAGGAGGGTAATGGTGTAATTTCAGGAATTTTGCGTAACACAGTATTTCCAACATTTCATCCAGATCTTCTCGGAAGCCTCTTGACACACGTACTGGAACACTCGAACAGCGCTGCCTTCTTCATCAGACTTGCACACTGGCTGTGGCAACATCTGGAACGTATGTGTGCACCAGCTGGACAGACCTAGGAAGGAGTGCAAGGTAGACACATTTGGGGCTCTGGAAACAGATATAAGCACGGTAATCTGGCCTGGATAAGGCGAATGTCATGACGGGAGAAGGTGTGTCCAGACAGTTTGAAGGACGTTATGAAAAAATGACATTTCTCCTTATTTAAAGTCAGATCTGCATCCTGAAGCGCATGGCCAACTTTGACTGTTTTTTTCATGTTAATCTGGATGTCCTAGAGATGAGTGTGTCCTCGCTGTAATGTAAGCGATAAGGAATGTCTTGGGTCGACAAGGGTAAGTACCTGCCAGAGGCTCTAGTGCTGTCTTCCAGATGCACTTGGCTTTGATTTCAGATTTTTCAGACTCGTTGGCGATTGAGTCAGTTTGCGTCAATTTCCATGATCCGCTTGGATTCTGCAGACACTTTGGACGTGAGCCATCTTTTCACATTCGTGACAGGCACTCTGGGTAGCAGGTTGGAGGAAGGGATGAGTCAGGTGGTAGCTAACCCTGTGGCACAAGCATTCGGTTTCAGTATCATTAATGTGTCAATCATTCCCATTACTTACAGATTTCGCAATTATATTTTGCGTCGTGGGGTGGTTGATTACTTCTCCCTGGAATTCAGCTATGTAGGTCACACGAGCCATATTTAATATGTTCTTGTAGCATGCTCGATTTCTGCAACATCTTTGGTGGAAATGGATGCAGTTTCTTCTTGCGATGATCTGTGAGTGAAGAGTTTCCTCAAACCTTTACTTTTCAAAGTTGCAATGCTGACCACGCTCCTTCAAGCATGCTGCAAAAGAGTCACTTGTCTCTCCAGGGTTGTGGGTGCCTTGGTAGGAAATGTATCTTTCATAGCCAACAATTTTCTTGGGCGGAAAAAACATCGTCAATGTCTTTTTCAGCGATTGTACTATTGAATATCGAGGAAAACCAAAGGAAATGATGGACGGAGCGTTGACAATACAAGCACTCACCCCCAGTCAACTGATCTGAGTTTAATCCATCACCGTTCTTTAGTCCACTCTGTCACCCCAGTTCAGACATGGCTATATGCAAATCAGTCTGACCCTGTGCCTCATGGGAACAGTCCAGCCCGAACTGCCAAGCCATGTCTTCCCTGGACCGGAAACAAGCTACCGAGGACCGGTTTCCGGCATTTCAGCCGTCTTCAGCCCGGCTTGCCCCTCCAGTCACTGAACCAACAACCCCCACCAACACCCTCAGCGCCTGGACCCCCACCAGCACCGAAGACACCACCAACGTCATGAACTCCATCCACTCCGGCCCCCCCTCTGATCCATGCCCCCACCATATCTTCAACAAAGCCGACACCATCATCGCACCCCATCTCCGGAACGTCATAAACAAATCCTTCACGTCAGCCACCTTCCCTGAGAGCTGGAAGCATGCAGAAATCAACGCCCTCCTAAAGAAACCTACAGCGGACCCCAAAGACCTCAAGAACTTCTGCCCCATCTCTCTACTTGCCTTCCCGGCCAAAGTCATCGAGAAGACCGTCAACAAACAGCTGACTGCGTTCCTCGAGGCAAACAACTCGCTCGACCCATCCCAGTCTGGATTTCGAGCCAACCACAGCACCGAGACCGCCCTCATCACAGCCACAGACGACATCAGGACCCTGATGGACAACGGAGAAACAACCACTGTCATCCTCCTAGACCTCTCGGCAGCCTTCGACACCGTCTGTCATCGCACCCTAATAACCCGCCTCTTCCACACCGGGATCCAAGGAAAGGCCCTTGACTGGATTACCTCATTCCTCTCCGACAGAAACCAGAGAGTCCACCTCCCTCCCTTCCGCTCAGAAGCCACCGAGATCATCTGCGGCGTACCCCAAGGCTCCTCGCTCAGCCCAACCCTCTTCAATATCTACATGAGCCCCCTCGCCGCCATCGCACGCAAACACAACATCAACATCATCTCTTACGCCGACGACACCCAACTGATACTCTCCCTCACCAAAGACCCAGCCACAGCCAAAACCAACCTCCAGGAAGGAATGAAAGACGTTGCAGAATGGATGAAGCTCAGTCGCCTGAAACTGAACTCAGACAAGACGGAGGTCCTTATCCTCAGACAATCCCCATCGGCCTGGGACGACACCTGGTAGCCCACAGCACTGGGCTCCGCACCAACACTCACGGACCACGCACGCAACCTGGGATTCATCCTGGACTCCTCCCTCACGATGACCAAGCAAGTCAACGCCATCTCATCATCTTGCTTCAACACCCTGCGCATGCTCCGAAAAATCTTCCAGTGGAACCCCACCGAAACCAGAAAGACCGTCACCCAAGCCCTCGTCACCAGCCGACTGGACTACGGAAACGCCCTATACGCAGGAACCACAGTCAAACTTCAGAAACGACTACAGTGCATACAGAACGCCTCCGCACGACTCATCCTCGACATCCCCCGCCACAGCCACATATCCGCCCACCTGAGAAACCTGCACTGGCTCCCCGTTAACAAGAGGATCACGTTTAGGCTCCTCGCCCACACACACAAAGTGCTCCATGACAAAGGCCCGAATACCTCAACAGCCGCCTCTCGTTCTACACCCCCACCCACCAGCTCCGCTCCGCCAACCTCGCCCTCGTCCCCCGAATCTGCAGAACCACCACCAGAGGAAGATCGTTCTCCTACCTGGCAGCCAAAACATGTAACTCCCTCCCGGCACACCTACGACTGACCCAGGACCATCTCACCTTCAGGAGACACCTCAAGACCTGGCTATTCGAGCAGTAAGCGACCCCCCCCCCTTTCGGCGCCTTGAGACCCTCACGGGTGAGTAGAGCGCTCTATAAATGTATTGATTGATTGATTGATATATTTGCTTGATATTTACCTCCCTCTGTGTTCTGGCTTCGATATGCAGGGAGTACACCTCTTTCTGCTTGTTTTAGGAGCCAAGGTTGTCATTGTCGGAGAGGCTGAAAAGCAGAGGGGCACACTAAGAAAGCGAGTCGACCGTTGCCTGTAAAAGCTAGGTGGCCAGTCTCATGTTGGCTTTCGAAGTGTCTGCTTCAGCCTTCAGTTCAAGCTTCTCATCTTTTGAAGACGGTCTGATTTTCAAGTCATGAGTAGAGCATGGTCGCAATACAGCGAACAAATAAAGATGGTGTCACACACCACCGGTAGAGTTCCTCGTACAGCCTCACTAGTTGTGTTCGACGCTCTTGCCTTTAAATACAGTCTAAATCAATGGGTGCAAATCGCACAACTATGAGCATAGCCTCACTCGCTGGATCTGCATTCCACACCTTGGAACACAGTCGCGTTCATTGGGTGCGAGATTCACTTTTTCAAGGTCAATGATAATGAGCGCGAGTTCTACATTTTGTGACACATTCTCCCTTATTGAATGGGGGTCTCGTGCCTTCGTGCACACACTCACTCATTTGGTGTGACTCTCACTCCTTGTAAAATAGTGTCACTCACTGGGTGTGAGGCCTGCCTTAGTGGAGCTCAATTTCTCTTTTCAACCTTCTCAGCGGTCCCAATGACTTAAACAGAGTCATGCAGTAAGGATTTTGGTTCGGAACTCCTCGTGTCTCCCTGACGGTGACGCTTGGCCTGGAGGGTTCTGCTGAGATCCTGCCTCATACCCAGAGGACCATCAGTTTAGCTGTAGAGGGCGAAGGAATTATAATGGCAAATAACATACCCAGGTAAGCAATCAAAGTTTAACAATGCAACAAAGACCAGCATTCAGGTGCCCCACACCTGGTTTATATGAGAAAATAAAGAAAAAATCACTTTGATATCTCTCATAAAAAGCTTCCCCAGCTGCTAGACTTCCCATATGGAAGATCTCGCTTACGTGTTTACACGTCCTGTGTTTAGGTCGGGCGACCTATCTCAATGCGCATGCGCATTGAGAGCGGGAGCTCGATATATAGGCACTTAACCAGAGCTTACCGAGATCAGGCGATTCCCAGGCGATTTCTTCCAGTGCATGTGAAAGCGCGTGCACAATGCCACCAGCCGCTTGCCTCGCATTACCACATCAAAGGCGGCCGCGTCTCAGGCCCCTGCTGCTTCACACCCTCATGCCGCTCTCCCCACTCCTCCCCCTCCCCTGCCCGCCGTGTCGCATTTCTCCTCGTACTTTCACTCTCGTGTCGCTCCTTGTTTTTTTTACTTTTCTTGTTTTCTGTGCTGCTTTGTCTTTAGCCTGGTGATGTTGTGGCTGCGGGTTTGCCGAGAGCCTCCAGAGTGCTCAATGTGACAATCCTGGAAGCGTGCTGTTCTCTCAGTTCAGCGAAGCAATTCTAGTCCCCAGGCATAATGTTTGCGAATCCTTTCCTGGTCTGTCCAGAGCATCTTCTGCCTCTTCCTTGCTCGTTTGCAAAGCCTGGCTGCTAGCCGACACTGTTGCACATCCCCTCCCCTGACCTCGTGCTGATTCTGTCCCGGTTAGTCATGGATGCGTGAAAACATCCCCTATCCCTCCCATGTTGTAGTTTGTTCGTCTATTAGCTCTTGTTCCGCACACTAAATCGAACAACACTAAATAAACTCCTGTCCAGTCATTGTCCCTGCTCAGTGATGCTTTTATGCTTTACAACGCACTCTTGTCTCCTGAAACCACGGGTCCTCTTTATCTCGTGGTTCAGGGGTTCTGAAAACCTCATTTATTCAAGACGGTGTACCTGTCTCGTATATTTTCTTTCAGATCCCACAGGGGCGAGCTCTATCGATCCGCCTCCTCCGCTCCCTTTGCAATGTACTCCTGTAAATTCGCAAACAAGCACTTTCTATAAATCACTCTTCTCTAAATCACTTTTTTCATAGCTCTTCTTTGGACTTTGGCACATTTCTCACTAAATGTAGGGAAGACTTGCTCCACTGCCTTGCGGATAGGTTCACATATGTACATACATGTGTAACTTTGAAACAGATAGCAATGCAGAGTTAACTAAATCTTCAGCAGGTTTCCATTCCACCGGCTGCCTGTGATTGGCCCCTTGAGGGAAAGATAAGTTCGCGAATGAAGTTTTTCTCCTCAAGGCATTGCAAACAGTAATATGAGATGTGATCAAATAAACTGAGCTCTCAAGAGTCCCAAGTACCCCATCCAGTGCAGGTGTTTGCTTTGCATCCTGGGATTTGTCGTCCTGTTTTATCCCATTATGTAACCAGGGCTCGATGTCCCAGAATCCTGTGGTAAACATATTCACAGGAACAGCTACTCGTGCATGGATCATGGAGACTGGAAAGCTCTGATTAGAAAGTTAAATGTCTGCTTAATTTTAAAGTGTCATTCTTGCCTCCCTTTGAAAAAAATTGTAGTAGGATATGAAGATATTTTTTTCCAGCTAGATGCTGTGAAGTACTTAATTTTCAACTTTCATCCATGCTGGTAAAATTGCCCTGTTTGCCCTCACCTTTACCGAAAAAAAATTCTGTAGTGTCAGATAATTTTCACACCATAGCAATAAACATTTACCTCTCATCCAAAGTAGCGAAGCAGGAACAATCTATGCAATTACTTACATCTGCAAGCTTTCTACTCAGAATGAAGATTTCATACATTTTTTTCTTTTTTAAGTTAACCTTTTACGGAGTGTGTCTTTTATTCACAAGTCTATTACACAGGAAAGAACACTGCTTAGTTTTCAAGGGTGTGATTCGCAAACTGCTGACATGTTTGTGCCAGCCTCCCAATGCATTCTGAACATGCAGTTCTGTAGAGTTGTATTATTCCCAATTACGTTTTCGCCTTAAAATACAAGCAGCATCAGTGCTGTACATTAGCACGGGAGGCTCGTAATCGTTGATGCTGTTAAGCTGGAAGGCTCTTAAGAAGGAAGGTTGGTGATCAAAGAAGATTTTAACCTGGGAAGCTCCTAAACTGGAAGTCCCTTTAACCTGGAGGTTTTTAATGGTCTGGGTTGATAGAGCAGCTGTCGCCAGACAATTATGTGACAAACACCAGGAGAAGGACTGTGCTCCATCCACATGTTGGGAGTCAGGAGTACATGTTTCATTGGGCAGAAGTTGTGTGCTTCCACAAAAATAAGTACTCGCCCTCCTCATAGCTGCAATCATATTGTTAACCCATTTGGTTACCTGAGCTTGAACTTTCAGGGGCCCCTGTTCAACTGTGTGCCAAAAGATCACGATTTTGTTTTTTCGCACTCAAAATATAGTTTTGGAGTGTTATGATTTTAGATATTCGACAATTAAATAACCTCACAAGAGTGATGTGAAATTACTGTTTTTCTCTTGGGCATTGACGTGCCCTATATTTTTGTTCGCATTTGTATATTGTTTATACACAGTCTTTTAACTCATACATCTTTGGTGCTACCAGTCTAATTGAAGAAATGTTCAGCGCTAATCTTGTGTTGTTGTGTGCCACATCAAAGTGGCAAATACATCAAATTAACACTGAAATCAATATATTATACTGGTATTTGTATCGCAAATGCTCTCTAAAGCGAGTAAGGGAAGGAGTTAGTCCCATACTCCTGGAAAGCGTGAAGCTCTCGAGCACAGAGTGGTATTTGAGTGCGAACCTGTCAGTAGCTCAGGGCAGTGCCTGTCGTGAAGGGGGCCATTAGCAAGGGATTACTCCTGCGGACCAGTGGCACAGCCGAGTGTAGCATCAGCTGTGTGTCTGCTTCTTACATGCAAGGTGTCTGAGGCTGGGGCTTTGCATGATGAGCATAGGTGTGTAAATGTCCCAGTTCGAGCCTTTTTCATATCCGTAATCCAGTCCTATGTTGATCGGTTCGGGACTTTACCTTGTGGGTATATAGGGAGTGCATTTTTTTTCGTATCCTACACTTTTTCTTACTATACAATCAAAAAAAAATTCCGTTTCAAGTAATTGTTTTTGTATGGCTGACTGAAAGATACTTCTACCGCACACTCCTCACCTTGTGAATACCCCCAGGTGCCAGACTGGCTCCTGAGAATTTTCATGTTTTGCGAGAGTGTGGCGGTGTGAGCCTCTACATCAACTTTGTCCTGCTGCTGAAGTGACATTGGAGATGCATATAAGCACCACCCTTCTTGCTGATGTCTGTACCTTTTTTCTGTGACGTTGGTCGCGGATGGGGAGCTCACTCCCAAACTTTTTTCTTCATTATTAATGGGCTTTTTGCATAAAATGTCTCCTTTGTGCCAGAAAACATGTTCCCACCTAAACCCACAGGGTTTAAGACTTGTAGAAACTGTTACAAACAGATGTCTGTGACAGATCTCCTGGAGGTATGTCTTTAGTGTTTAGCTTTGTCGTACGGCTCCACGCATCACCACATCCACCGCATCCACCACCACTGCATCCACCACCACATCCACCATCACCACCACATCCACCATCACATCCACCACCACCACATCCACCATCACCTCCACATCCACCATGACATCCACCACATCCACCACCACCGCATCCACCACCACCACCACACCCATCACCACTACATCCACCACCACATCCACTACAACCACCACCCCATCCAACACTACCACCACCACCGCATCCACCACCGCATCCACCACAGCCACCGCATCCACCACATCCACCGCATCCACCACCACATCCACCATCACCACCACATCCACCACCACCACCACCACATCCACCACTACCACCACCACATCCACCATCACCTCCACATCCACCATAACATCCACCGCCACATCCACCACCATCACATCCACCACCGCCACATCCACCAGCACCACCACATCCACCACCACTTCCACCACCACCGCATCCACCACCACCACATCCACCACCACTTCCACCACCACTGCATCCACCACCACCACATTCACCACCACCACCACTACATCCACCACCCCATCCACCACCACCCCATCCACCACCACCACCACCACCTCATCCACCACCACCACCGCATCCACCACCGCATCCACCATCACCACCACATCCACCACCACCACCACATCCACAATCACCTCCACATCCACCATGACATCCACCGCCACATCCACCACCACCACATCCAACACCACCGCATCCATCACCACCACCGCATCCACCACCACCACCACTCCCACCACCACATCCACCACAACCACCACCACATCCACCATCACCTCCACATCCACCATCACCTCCACATCCACCATGACATCCACCGCCACATCCACCACCACATTCACCACATCCACCACCATCACATCCACCACCGCCACATCCACCACCACCACCACATCCACCACCACTTCCACCACCACCGCATCCACCACCACCACCGCATCCACCACCACCACCACTACATCCACCACCACCACCACTACATCCACCACCACATCCACCACCACATCCACCACCCCATCCACCACCACCACCGCATCCACCACCACCACCGCATCCACCACCACATCCACCGCATCCACCACCACCGCATCCACTACCACATCCACCATCATCACCACATCCACCATCACATCCACCACCACCACCACCACCACAGCCACCATCACCTCCACCACCACCACCACATCCACCATCACCTCCACATCCACCATGACATCCACCACCACCGCATCCACCACCACCGCATCCACCACCACCACCACCACACCCACCACCACTACATCCACCACCACATCCAATACAACCACCACCCCATCCACCACATCCACCGCATCCACCACCACCACATCCACCACATCCACCACCACATCCACCGCATCCACCACCACATCCACCACCACATCCACCATCACCACCACATCCACCATCACATCCACCATCACCACCACGTCCACCATCACGTCCACCATCACATCCACCATCACATCCACCATCACCACCACGTCCACCATCACATCCACCATCACATCCACCACCACCACCACATCCACATCCACCATCACCTCCACATCCACCATGACATCCACCGCCACATCCACCACCACATCCACCACCACCACATCCACCACCGCCACATCCACCACCACCACCACCACATCCACCACCACCACATCCACATCCACCACCACCACATCCACCACCACTTCCACCACCACCGCATCCACCACCACCACTTCCACCACCACCGCATCCACCGCATCCACCACCACATCCACCGCATCCACCACCACATCCACCACCGCATCCACTTCCACCGCATCCACCACTTCCACTGCATCCACCACCACCACATCCACCACTTCCACCGCATCCACCACCACCACATCCACAACCACCACCACCACATCCACAACCACCACCACCACATCCACCACCACTTTCACCACATCCACAACCACCACCACATCACCACATCCACCACCACCACATCCACCACATCACCACCACATCCACCACCTGCACCACCACCACCACATCCACCCCCACATCCACCATCACCACCACCACATCCACCACCACATCCACCGCCACCATATCCCCCAGATCTACCACCACCACATCTATATGTGTGTGGCTCTGTGTGTGTTTAGGTGCAAATGCAATGTTCTTGGATTTTCGTCACAATAAAATACACTGAACATAATCTTCACAAAAGTTATTTACAAACGTTTAAGCTATTGCCATTATAAATTACAATAACTTTTATTTAAGTATTGATTATTTACAAAGCCATTGTTATTTGTAATATCAATACATCTAAGTCACGTAAATACAACACACATTGCATTACAAATGCTATAGGTGTCACATTTGCAAAAGTTAAAACTATTGACATTGTAACTGACAAAGCTATTAATTTTGCTACTTTCAAAACCAACACATAAATAAAAAAAGTGTCATTTACAATACCAATAGCTCAAACTTTCCTAATGCGAGACCTATTGCATTTCCAATGCTTGTTATATATTTATTAGATCAGCACTGATCCGGCCATATCCGTGGCCCGTCGCGATCTACAGATCAGTAGTTGGTCTCTGGTTATGGGACAAACTTCCCTGGAGTCCCAGAGAGTTGAGGCAGGGCCCTGGATATGTTTAGTCACTCTGCCTATAAAAGATAATGTGATTCAAGCCCAGGTAACGGCTATGCCGCCTGTCGTATCTCTCCTGCAGACTGGTATCTCCCAGTTTTAAAGTTTGAGCGCCTCCTGACTGAAGCAACTGAGCTTACTCACGACCTTTCATAACAGATGCACCTTAGCGACGGTGCATTTCGGGACGAGCCACTTACTCACTGGGCAGGTTAGATTAGCATGTTATTTATAAAACTGTCACGCCAACCGTTTAGTTATAATTTTTATGATTCATATCAGCAGATAATTCCGCATAAATTGTGAATTAATTATACACGAAGCATCCAGGCAGCGCGTCCGTCCTTTCCCTTTGGATTCGAGGCGCCATTTCCAGTGAATGCGCGTGTTACTGGCTCTCAATTAGGTAACTGTTCATAACACATTTGACTTAGTGCACGACCCTGTGTAGCTGATCAGCCCCGGCATTTCTGTGAATTTAAAGACACCTTGCGCATCTTTTGATCTGTTTCACTCGAGCGCTCCAGTCGCAACTCATTTGGCTCCCGCTCTTTAAGACACCGGAAATCATCGATTGAGGAGCTGTGTCCGTACACAGTTCAGGTGAGAAATGTTGTTGAAAGATTTTATTTTAAAAAAAAGGGGTAGATAGTGCTCTCCTAATTTTGTCCCATATTCTGATCGCCATACAGTCAGTTAAGGGGGTCGTTTATGAAATCCTAAAAAGACGCAGACCATGGATTCCTTATCTGATAATATGTCCCGTCTGGAATTTAATAGCATCCATGACTTGGCAGAGTATAAAGAAATCCACTTAAGCATCATTGAACATGGGAGTATATTGTGGACACCTCCAATTACTCATTTGAGGTAACATGTGTACCTTTAGACATCAGATAATATAGAACTATAAGGTATATTGGATATGTCTGCTCTTTTACAGACTATATGTCCTGTTGATATCAACCAATATGCCAAACATAAATAGGATACTGAAATATCCAAATAGGCCTTTCTTTCATCACCAGCTGAACCCTCTTTACTTTGTGTTGCATTCTCTCTCTCTCTTTCTTTTTCTGTTATTCTTTGATTCTATCTTTTCCCTTTTACGTTCTTTAAATCGTCCACCCTCTGCGCACATAAAAACGGCTTAGTTACATTAATTATAACAATTGACAATGTTTGTACCAGCCACTAATAATATCTGAATGCTATACAAATAAATTATGCAATTTTGAATTTTATTCAAATATTGTTCATTTTATTGTAGATTTTAAAACTTTTTGATGGTGATTTCCTGACGAAGACACTTGGTGTCGAAACGCATTGAGAAGAAATCGACATTACCTCAATTTTGCAATCTTTTTATATTGTATTTTATGTATTTTGATGAAAATGTAATATGTCACTAACATGTATAATTGTTTTTTATGTAATTTTTCATTAATGGACATTTGAAATTTTTAAAAATATTGTGATTGCTTTTACACAAATTTCTTTTATTTGAGTTCAGTGTCATCTTCAGTTTGCTGGTCTTCATTGCATTGTTAAACTTTGATTCTTTGCCTGGGTATGTTATTTGTCATTATAGTCTTTACCCTGACCCAGGAAACTTATCCGTTTGTCAGGGGGTCCTTGTTGTTTACAATTGAGAGTGAAGGAATGTCATGTTATGTTTGATTTGTAGAGCGCATTATCTTGGTGCTTAGCAGGTGTGAGTCTGGCCAAACGTAGGGCCTAGTGGAACTACTCGAAAAACCAGCCGTATGTATCCCGGGACCAAAAAAAGAGTAATCAGTAAACTTTAGCGAAACAAGTCGGCTTCAGTATACAGGAAGGGGCGGGAACAACTTATGGGCAGCCTACAGGATAGATGGGGATAGATGAGTAGAGGTAGAAGGGATCTGGATAGAAAACATCCTGTGGACACTAACACAAATTGGCTTCCAGGGCTGCGCTGGTAGTAGCAAGAAAAGTCTGCGCACAGCGTGCGCGGCAGTGAGAAACAAGCAAGGAGATTCAGGGAGAAAAGAAGAGAAAGAAAAGCCTTACCTAAGGTTAAAGATACAAAATGGAGTCCGCGTCAATAACAGCACAGGAGAGAGAAGTAGACAAGAATGTTGCTTGACCGTCAACTAGTCACTGCTGGGCACATATATGGGCACATATATTTTCCTGCATGATCTACAGCTTGCAGACATGACATTGAAGGCATGGTCCATACTCTGCTGTGTCTGCAGTTGGACGCAGAACTGAAGAAGGGATGCCCTTGACTGGCAGGCATTGGATGCCTATTGTGGGTCCAAGCAGGCTGCATCCTTGACAGATAACCTTGCACTATGGAAATGAGTTAATTTACATTCACTAAGTTTATCTTATGTGGATAACCTAAAAATCTGGCATAGGTCTAACCATGGCGGGCATACGTTTTACACAAAGATAAACTTTTATTGTGTGCGCTCAGAATTTGCAAAGAATTTATTTATCCTAATTTTGGTGTAGTCTTCAAGGAGTGTCATAACTCACAGGATTTGGACCTTTTCCATCTTAGGATTCATGCACTCTTAACCTACGTTACCAATCTCTCAAACTGATGAAAATGCATTTGTTTGAAACAGGATTATGTTGCAAATAGTGAAATGAATTGCTGAGTTCTTTACTTAAACAGACATTAGGAAGACCACGAAATACATTGAAGAAACTAAGCTATACTTGAAAAGATGTAATGATAAAAGGATCTTAAAAAACAAATAAAGACTTAATTAAAATGGATTTAAATGTATCAAAGATTTATAAAGGTTGAGGATGAGGTTTCCCAAGCCATACAGAGCTTATGATCAGGCAAAGCAATGGGCCCCATCGGCCTACCGATAGAGCTCTACAAACTCAAAGCAACCACCTTAGCTCCATATCTGATAAGGATGTACATGGAGAGCTGGCAACGGGGCAATCGGCCATCAACTTATGGCTGCATCATGGAGTGTTTTTCGAAGTGGTAGAATCCAAGAAGATGCGGTAATGGGCTCCCTGGACGCTCACATGGCCTTTGATACAGTCAAATGACTATATATTTTTGCAGTATTGGAGCGCATGGTCTTTGGCCTTAAGTTTCTATCCTGGCTGCGACGTCTCTACACTGATCCTCTAGCCCAAGTGGTAGTCGATGGGAGAACGTCTCATGTATTTCCCCTCCAGCGATGGACCAGGCAAGGCTGCCCGCTCCCACCACTCCTTTTTGTCCTGCTTCTTGAACCCTTTGCCAGCCTGGGTTTGGGTTGGTCTTCTGATCCGCAGGCTACGCTAGACAGAGGAGTGGGAAGATCGAATATCTGTTTACGCCAACGATGTCCTGCTGTACATTGCAGATCCACATTTATTCTTTCATAGAATAATAAACATCTTCACTAACTTTGGCAAATATTCAGCAGACACAATCAACTGGTCCAACTCCATCATTTATGTCCTATACGGTCAGAAGCCCGACCTTCCAGCATGGTGTGAGGGCTGAATAGCGACAGACATTTATGTCACCACTGACCCTGACCTATTCAGCGCCAAAAACCTCGAGGCCCCTTTGATGTGACTTGAGAGTGGCGTCCAACACTAGAGGTCATTACCACTCTCACTGCTCGGGAGAATGGCGCTGTTCAAAGTGATGCCCTGCTACATTTCCTTTATGTGCTACAGAACACACCGTTTCCAGTTTCTACAGTTTACTTTAAGGCCATAGAGGGTGAAGTTAGAACACTGCTCCGGGATGGAGGGCCCCGCGAATAGCTTTAGTCAAATTAACGTGGGGTTGGTACGTTGGGGGGATAGTCCTGCCAGACATTCAAAAATTCTACTGGGTGGCGCAACTGGCTTTCACTAACCAATGGGCTCACCAACCTGAAGATGAGCCACCATACCGTATGGACCGTCATGTTCTGCTCCTGAGGGAATATTTGCAAGCCCTCTACACCAGCCCGAGGCACATGACCATCATGGGGCACACAGCAGTCACAGTCTGAATCTGGCACGTGACACTCAAAACACTGGGCTGTGGGGCTAGGATTACCCAGGCCACACCGTTGCGGGACTCCAAGAGGTGAGGCTGTCTGGGGACTCATGCCGGCTTCGACAAATGGGATCTCTCATAGGTCTCTCCAAAGTTGGGGTTCTCTTGGCCCAAGGTGGGGTGATCTGTTCCTCTGATCTGCAGAGGGTTTACGAGCTGGTGACATCGGAGAACTTCTGATACCATCAGATACATCACACTCGCCATGCAGTGATTCCCCGAGGAGCTGACCTCCCTGAATCGTCGCCACTTGAGCATAGATTGCTCGATGATCACATGACATGCAAAGCAATCTCCCTCACATACCAGAACTCACCAGGCACACTCCTTCGCCTGCAGGACCACTGGGATAATGACCCGGGAGTCCTTCCTCAGGGGTTCCAGTTTGTGCAGCTTAAAGTACTCCATAGACTGTAAACTTGTTTATTTCCAGTGGATGTATCGATGTATCGATATTGGTGCATGGTAGTAGAGAAAGTTTATGAAAGCCGGGGTTGCCTTGGAAAGTGGTAGAGAGGCTGGGACAAGGGGAATGTTTACAGAGGAAGCCCCAGTGCCACCCCATTACAGTTACTACTGTAGTCACCATTCCCTGGGGTGGTACCCCGATACATGGGGCAGGGGGGAGGATCGGCTGGTGTGGAGTGCGATCATTAACGGCAGGACTGCAGTTTGTTCGCTTCTTATGTGCACGCACGACTACTTGTGGTGTACTTGTTTACTTATTGCTTGCTGTAAACCGAAGAAAATTATGTTTTTTTAAAAAAAAGGCAAATCATGCTGCAAAATGCTGTGCATTTTTGTGTTAGTATTACCTCATTATTTTGTCATGTTTACATGTTAATGTGTTCTTCAATCTGTGGGGCGCGCCCCACTGGGGGGGCGCGACACCTTCCCAGGGGGGGGCGCGCACTCCACTTCAATTTGACCTTTGTGCCCTGCAGTCGTCTGTCTGTCCGTGCAAGTCTTCTTGAAGCACTCCGGGTATGTGGAAGGGGAGGGAGGGGAGATCGATAGCGCAGGAGGTGCCCGTTCTTTTGTTATGTTAACTCTCCCAGGAGGGGGTTAATCACAGAGCTGACATGCTTCAGCTGCGGTGGGACACGCTTTCGGTTTTAGCAGAGGAGAACCCTGGCCTCCCACTGCACCTGAAGCATGTCAGCTCTGTGAATTAACCCCCTCCTGGGAGAGTTAGCTCTTCCCAGAACGGAGACAAAGTTTCCAGGGACATAATGCTCCTTTTACTTTCTCTTGTATTTGTTTGCCCATGATTGTCACTTTTGCCTCATGTAATTTAGCGTTTGCTTTTGTAAATTGTTCACTTGTAATGTTCTCTCATGTATCAGTTCTGTTCCTATTGTGAAGAGCTCTGACCCCTTCGGGGAAAGTCTGCGCTATATAAAAACGCATAAATAAAGGGGTTGGGTGGGGGGGGGGGGAGACTGAAAGTGCCAGCTCTATTCCACAGTCTTGCCTCATGACCTTGAATCATTTTAAAACACAATGTTGTAAATATCGTTTTTCAACCATTCATTTTTAATGTGTAAAAGTCTATTACATACATTTTACAGACAAAATGTGTTTATGCGTCATGCGACTTCCATATAAAAAGTTTATTTTAGATCAATACATGACCTCACATATGAGAAATAGAAGGTGGTGACAGATTATTTCCAGTAATATTAGTGAACTGTTGTTGTGTCACATACTGAAAACACACATCACTATCCCTGAATATCCGATGCACACACATTTAGTATTTGACCAAAGAAGGCATGAAAGAGCAGAGACTTGATCATCAAATCAAAGCTGGTCCGAACAGGGGCCCCAAAAATACGTTTGGCCCACAGGCCCCAAAATCCTTAAAATGTCTCTGAAAGTTTATTTTAAAATTACACAGGCAGGCTTATAAATAAGAATTATGTATTCATTTGAGCTGTGTAATAAGCCCCTGTCATTTCACCACACCCACCTACTCACAAACCTGCAGTTTACTAAGCACTCTTATTATATTGAATGTTATTCGCTGAATATGCCCGGATTTTGCGCGTGGCGGTCGAGTCCAGACATTTCCGTCAGGTGGTGGGGGGGCCCAACATCTAAAAAAAATCAGCTGGGGGGGCTCAACCTACAAAAGTTTGAAGACCTCTGCGTGATTAACACTATCTGAGCAAAGGTTTCACCTCATTACTACCAGTCTGACTCCCAAATACAGCAATAACCAACTGAAAGGTGACCAGTCCACCTTTGCAAATGGCTTTCCACTGTGTGGCAACATATATTGCTGCGTTTTTTGTCATTCCATCTATTTGAGCAAGAAATACATTTTATTTGTTAAAATCTGCAGAAGATGATGGATTGTGTGGCATATGCGACGAATATATAAGAATGTGCAAAACGCAGCCGCAAAAATAATTCCAGTGGCCCTGCCTATAAGATAGAAAAGGTACCACGTATGTTGGACAGGCCAGATTGCATAGATTCCAGCAGCGAATAAATAGGGCTTTTAATATAACACAGGCTTGCCTGTACCGTGCAGCTGCTCTCCACCATTACACTGCCATATCTTTTTACAAAGGACAATGACCTGATTTACTCTAGTGAGCTACTAGCGCGCTAAAGACTTTATGTAAACACTTACAATCGGTACTGAAACGTTACAATTACTTTATGATGAGGAGCTTTTATGGTTACGACTGGAGAGATTGCTTAAGAGACAGCAGTATGGAAGCAGAGCATGGGCCGCATTCTACACTGTGCCACTGCACGCTACATCACGCTACGTCGCTGCACTCTATGCCACTCTATTCTACTCTGCACCACTGCACTCTGTTGCTGCTCTTTGCACCGCTCTGCTCTTCACCACTCTACCGCCCTGCATTCTGACACTCTACTCTGCATGACTGCACTCTATGCCACTGCACTCTACTCTACACCACTCCACTACACCACTCTATGCTACACCTCTGCATTCTACCCTGCACCACTCCACTCTATGCCACTTTCGTCCGCTCCACTCTGTGGCTCTCCACTCTGCACCACCGCACGCTACGCCACTGCAGTCTACTCTGCACCACTCTTAGTGCCAGAATGGCCGTAGCAGGCAGCGAGCCGCCAGGTTGTGGACCCGTTGTGGGCCCCTGGGGGCCGTTTTTGTTACCGGGGCCTGCAGCTGCCAGTGCTGGGACGCCTTCGGGTAGCCATGCGCTATACAAATACCCATAACATAGCATAGCACAACATAACAATATCGGCCCCCTGTAACAAAATCTGCCAAAACCGGCCCTAGCAAACAGCTCGGCCCTCCCCCCAGGGGGGCCGGCCGAGCTCTTTGCCAGGCCCGGTTTCGGTTCCCAGTCTGGCCCTGACCACTCTACGCCACTGTACTCTATGCCACTCTACATCACGGCACTATACACCAGTGCACTGTACACCACTTTGGTCAAACCCAATGCACTCTCCGCTACTGCTCTGTACGCCAATCTACTCTGCACCACTGTACTTTACACCGCTTCACTCTGGGCCACTCTACTCCATGCCACTCTATTTCACTCTACTCCACTCTATGCCATTCTACGACAAAACTCTACTTTATGACGCTCTACACAATTCCCTCTATGCCGCTCCATGGCACTATATTCCACTCTATTCTATGACAAACTACTTCACTCTATGCCCCTTCACTCTGACAGTCTACTCCTTTGCACACTACTCTACAGCACTTTACTCCACATCACTCTACTCCACAGGAGTGTACACCACTCAACACCGTCTACTCCACGACACAACACTCTACTCAACTCTGACACTGTGCTCCACTCTACACCACTCAACTCCACAACCTTCCACTCTACAACACTCTACTCCCTCCACTACACTCCACAACACTGTACGCGACTCCATGACATTCTACTTTACTCCTCTCCACCTCACTCCTCTCCATTCTACTCAAGTCTACTCTACACCATGTCATAACACTTCACTCTGCTCCACTTTACGACACTCTACTCTCCTTTACCCTACTAACTTTTTTTTTTTGTAAAATTAGCACTACCCTACTAACTTTTAGCCATACTGCCCTACTGAACAGCAGCCCCTTTGGTGTACAACATCGCTAAAACATATTGGCAAATCCAATAGCTCTTGAATAGGCGAAACCTGTTGGTTTTGCCAATGCTTGTTCCAAAAGGGCAATGCTCTGATGTGATCCAGAGGCATGCTGAAGGCTTTAAGTAAACACAATCGGTACCGAAACGTTGGGATTGCTTTATGGTGATAGGTCACTACAGGCTAAGCGTGTATGGTGACTTCTGAAGAGATTGCTCAAGTTAAGGGCGCGGAAGCAGAGCATGGGTCCCATTGGGTCTGGGAGCGTCCTGGAGAATGTGTTGCAATGCAAGGATTTATTAAACGTCATGAAAGGCAAAGAGAGGTCCCTTCCCCCAGCAGGCTAGAGATGGGGCAGCACACACAATGTCCGACACCTCTCTCCCAAGGTACATTGCTGGAGATTGCTTCTGCAGGTGTTTGCCTGCCTCTGTTGGAATTATCGGGTCCTGGGATTTAAATCATCAAACCAGATGCCTTTAGGGGCTTGTAGTCAGGGTTCAAGTGAAGTAAACTTATATGAGTAAAGTCTGACAATAATTGTAGAAGGAAAAGCTAGGCAGAAGTAATTTGGTATTCTAGGGGCTCGGTTAAGCGCCCCCTCCGCGTCATTATGGAAACAGTTTCCATTTCTGGGCTTTCAGGCAACAACCTTGTGTATTCTGGGTGTTGAAGTCTTGCTTTGCTTCCATTGAACTAATTAGCCACCTAGCAGTGAATTGCAGGTGGAAAGCAAGGACTGGAAACAGTATCCGTGTCGACATGGAGTGAGGTGGCCACCCAAACATTACAGGTCAGTAGTAGCTTACCCTACTGCCGTCGTCATCATGCTGCCCTGGGGTCGACTGAGGTCTTGCAGAGTACCTTCAGATGGATAGTGGGCATATGGAGGTCTTGGCCTGTCTCTTTAGGGGTGATGATGGGGTCTCTTATTTGAGTGGTGTCTTTTCTCTTCACTTCAGTGTATGTCATAGTTGCTAAGTTTCCCAGATCCATCAGTAGAATGTTCTAATAACCTTATAGCCCTCCTGCCTAGGGCTATACCGGTTGCTAAAGGCCCTCTCCCTCATTAAAGACACTCTCCTGCAGCTCGGGCCTATAACTTTGGTTCAGGACCTTTAACAACTGGTAAACCCCTCAGCAGTGGGTTATATTAGAGAGTCATGGTGGGTATATTACATGTCCAATCATTCCAGAGAGCATTTACAAAAGGAGTAAATTGAATTTTGCACATGGCTTTGTTACCGCTTGAGCCTGTATCCCAAGCAGGCTTGGCAATACTAGGTGTGGAGTTACAAAGTATCTGAGAACGATGCTTTACTACAGTATAATTGCTTGCTGAAGAGGACCGTGCTGACTGTTAAAGGCCCTCTACCCGAGCTGAAGGTGAAGGCCTATAACGAGGGAGAGGGATTTAAAATGCCGCAATAAGCCAAGGCAGACGTTCTATAATATAATATGGACATTCCACCCAGTGAAAGTCGAATGAGCCCGAGTTATACGCACGAGCCGCTGGCTAGGGCTTATAAGAAGGGGGAGAGGGCCCTTAACAACTGGTATAGCCATAGGCAGAAGGGCTATAAGGCTATTAGAACCTTCCACCCACTAAGAGTAGAATGTTCTAAATTAAAAAGGGAAAAACATTAAGATAGACATTGGAATGTTGGAGCTCCAGGCTTATACCAACCATTAGTAGCCCTGAGCCCTTCATTGTCTTCCATGTGGCTCTGAACATTATAATGTTCTAAACTCAATTAAACAAGGGGAACCAAAAAGACAAACATTGGAATGCAGGAGAAGAAAGTCTGTATCAGCCGATAATTGCCCCAAGCCACTCCATTGTCTTTCTCCTGTTTTTGTTCGGTGTTATCACTTTTATAAATACATAAACTTTAATATTTAATTTTTTAGTTCAGAGTTTTAGTCATTGTGGGCCGAGACAATAAGGTGCCTCAACACTGCACTCCGTTTTGTAATAGCACAAGACACGTATAATCATAACTCAGTCTGCTCGTTCTTAATTAAAATCTATAATTACAAAAAGGATAAAGGGAGTGGAAGACATAGAATATAGTTGAACAAAGTAATGGAGCGATTATGAAAAAGGGTGGAACAATGGAACTCCAGGGTGGAAAACGCACTAATGCGCAGGTAAGTGATTCAGGACAGTCGTCACTAAAGGCAAAGATTAGGAACTAGGGCGGATTGTGTGCTATTTGGGCATAATGAGAAATGCCTGGGTCATAAAGTGTGAGCTATTGGCAGGTCAGGAATCTCTAGAATTACTTTTTGAAAACTGCTGAAATGGGTTCAAGCAGAGCTCAGGAGGCCGAGACTTCAAGTTTTTGAAAAACAGGGGACCCCTACAATTCAATAGGTTTGCTATACGTAGGGTACAAATATCAATGGGAAAGTGAGAAACTATAGCAAACATTCAATTAATATATGCCATCTCGTTTTGGGTGAAAAAAAGGAATAAATTCAAACCAGTAGCGACCAAGTGCCCATGACTAAAGAGTCAAAACCATTGTTTAAAAAAATATATATAAATATTTTATTTTATTTTAGTTTTTTCACTTGTTTTTCATTCTTTTTCGTTCAATATGTCAACTTGTTCAACAATCAAATTCATTATACTTGAACACATAAATTTATATTAATTAACATACACAAAAACATAAAACACATATAATACAAAACACAAATTTTTTTTTTGAGGTCGATGTACTATTGAGGTAGGCAAAGCGGTGGATTGAAGCTACACGCGTTTCGGCAAACTGCCTTCATCAGGTGACCGTCATTCGCAACAATACTTAAATAGACAACATACAAATTTGTTTTGTTAACCGGCACTAATTTTAGCGATTTTGGGACAGGGATTTAAGGTACAAAGATGCTTCTCTCAGATAGACTTCATGTGTTTAAAGTGGGGCCATATTTCAATGTTTAAATTATTCCTTATTGAGTGGTCTTAGATAGAATTATCTCTTTTGCAGGTCCGCATGCTGCAGGCTTCACTGTAATACTTTATTCATACTAGCCCTTAAAAAAACGAATATTCTGCACCCTCAAAAACGGAATTTAGCTAATTCTTCTTAATGCCAATGCATTTATCTTCACAAATAGGGTATAGCGTCAATGCACCCTTTAAATAGGCAGAGTCTTCAGCTCAGGGTTCAATTATTTCATCGTTACGTCGCTGCGTGATACTTCACGATTCAGCAAAAACATCTTTGGGTCCGTTTGGTTCACGAAAACGCCCTCGTATCGGGGTTTCTGCCTGCAGTCCTCGCCGTTCGCTCCGAATGGAGAGACTTCAAGATCATGGGCGACGGAGCAGGGCGCGTCACTTTTTGGTAGGCGGTGCTCCCTGGTGTGTTGTTTTGGCGATGGGGAGGCACTGTGTTCCTCCAGAAATGGTAGGTTTTCCTCTGAGGTAGTGAGGGGTATCCCCATAGAGGGCCTTATAAATCAGAAATGGTGTTTTTATAGGGGCACAAGTTGGAAGCCATTAGCATGAGATCAGAAAAGTGTGGCTTTGGTCAAACTTTCAGGTGCGGGAGACCGGCCTAGAAGCTGCATGGAAACCACCTTGAGACGGGTGCATCTATCTTCGGGTCAGCGGGTGAGGAAAGCCTAGCTACGGTCTAGCCTTTCCAGAACCAAGACTTCTACATGGGATTTGAGGTCTGTCTCTGGAAGACACTTAGTAAACTTCTTTAGGTGTTGTTGGTGGATTTGAAAGTACTTGGAGATCTTATTTAAATATGAAGCTGGAGTGTCCTATGCCATCCAGGTAAAATCCCAGTGGTTTGACATTGTCATTGATAGATAGTTTTCTATTTTGTAACATGGAAGTATTTCGCAAGGAGGGATCTGAGATCTTAAATGACCTGGAATAGTTGAGCATGATTTCGTTTTATGAGAATTCTATACGCTGTGCTGGGACATCCAGATGAGAATTTAATTTATTGTCATGTAAGTCGATGAATGTTTGATTCAGAGGAGACTTTACGATACGTGGGGTGTTGTCAGCATTTTTGCAGTATAAGACACACTGTTTTGTAGCTCTTCACCTAGTAGTCCCTTGTTGATGTTGAAACGTACAGGAGCTGGGATGAAACCATTGGGGCATCACATTGTGGTAGGGGGTAGACCGATCAACCTTACTTCCCCATGCCCAAGTGATATTCCAAGTTTTTGTCAAGTAAATTATGGGCAAGATTTTCAATTGCGGATGGCCAATCAAGGAGGATTAGGGATAAAGAGGTATTTGTGACCACAATGCCAAGGCCCTCATCCGCAAGATGAGGCGTGGAAGACTCTGTCTAGCAACGCAGCCTGAAGCCCAATTCTTCATCATCAAATAGATTGTTTTCCGCGATGTAGCATTTTAGTTGGGAGGCCACAATTTTTTTAACAACTTTAGATAGCAAAGGGTAGACCAGTAGCGGGGCAATAGGCACCATGGTCATCAGGATCTGCACAGTTTTTTTAAGAGCGGTTTAGCGTGATCATTTTTATTGATGTCGACTCATCATTTTTGTGGGTCACCAACCGCCACTAAAACAGAGTCGGTTTGAAAGAGTGTCGATCTGTGTCCCGATTGTGTCTTTTTGTGAGGTGTTACAATGTCAGTCAACAAGAAGGTGGTCTGTTAGTCTTGCCAGGGTGTCGTTGGAGCTCTTCAGTGGGTGGAAGGGAGGATGGACTGCGGGTTACGGCAGACATTCTTAGTGTCGCTGTTGGGCTGTTGTCTGCAGGAAAAGGCAAGGAATAACATGGGTGAGTGAATTGTGCCATTGCATTGTGAGAGCTGGATTGCTGCAAGGGCTGCAGAGGCAGGGAATGTGTTCGTGATGTCCTTGGTTTCCTCGTTTTCTTGTACCTTGCTGTACCATTTCCATAAATGGGAAAGATAAGCTTGGCTTTCGGTAGGTGAGTGCGTGAGGTGGGAAATTTGTGGGCATATTCTCTGTATGATATTGCAGCTTTCGAAGAAAAAGGGTCACTTCAAGTGATGGAGGACAAGAGGTCTTCGATGATCCACCATGCTTTCTACGTACCTGCTTTGTAAATCCTTGGTCCCTTCCCTCAGCAATATTCAGATACATTAGGTATTCTCACTGTTTGCACATGTACTAGCGGGGTTGCGTTCACCGTGACATCACCAGCCTATGTGTCAAGATGACAAGCCCAGCTGAAACCACACGGCTCTCTGACCAGAAATACAGGTCTGTCCGCATTCACTGAGGGCGGTTCAAGAGCTACAAGGCCACGTCAGCAGGAATGGCTCCAGGGGCGGCTCTAGGCTCATGGTGGCCCTTGGCAGGGAGCATAGGTAGGGGGCCCCGGAAGAGGGGGTCCGGACGGGGTGGAGCGCGGAGGCCAGTGAAGAGGGGGGGTCAGGGTGTTTTGAAGTGGAACAGAGCCGGAGGCCACCAAATCCCTGCCAGGGGCCACCACGCAAAAATATGTATCCATCTTCAGAGGATTATTATATTAAGGATATATATTGGCGTGGTGGCCCCTGGGGTTTGGTGGCCCTGTGCAGGTGCACAGCTTGCACATGCCTAAGGCCGCCCCTGATGGCTCACTGTTCCAACGCTACATGAGGTCACGTAACATAGCCTAACGTAATGTTACACATAACATAACAAAGGACATAACTGGGGCAGAAGCATTTCAGAGCAATCCTGGGCTGCATCAACCTCAACATTTCTCCCCAAAGTGAAGATTTAAACTCGGTGTGCAGCTTCACTCTCACATGCTGAGGAGTTGAATCGTTTCCTTAAGCAGCAGGCGTGCTTCTGATGGCATAGCTGCGGTCTACGATTGTCGGTCCAGCGCAGTTATCCGCACTCGACAACGAAAGCCAACATTGGCGGGATGTCACTGGATGCACAAACGAGGTCACCAAAAATCAAAGCTAGAGTTTTAAGATAGAGTAGTCTGGTAGCAAGCCTCTCAACCTACTCCAGGGAAGGCCAAATCGTGTGTTTGTGGTGGGCGACCATACTTACTTCAAATCAGAGGGGGGCCCCACATCAATTTAGGCAGGTCGATGGGGAAAGTAACAATCAAACACCGGGAGGAGACCTGCCCGCAGTAGTTTTAATCAATGGCCTTGGAGAGGTCCTTAATATTATAAAACTTGTCCTGAACCCAAGCAAATCATATCATATAACAAGTTTGATGTTATCAAAATTTATTTATTATTTCTATGAATTCATTGTATTTGTATGTAGATATAAATAATTTGACATCAGAATAAATAAACATCTTAACAATTAAATGGTGGTTCTAACTTCATACTAACATACCCTTAACATTCATACAAAAAAACATTCACACATCATACATCCTACAACACTAGGCAGAGATGATTTTAGGTGACAGGGGGACCGTTGGTCAAATGTCCGGGTTGGTTCAGTGGGTTCCTAAATAGTAACAGACGCCAACGCGCGTTTCGGTGTGTAGCCCCGTCCGGGGCAACACCTTCATCAGGGCAAAGTGGGGTAGAGACGAAGGAACCACATATGTATAGAGCTTTAGCAATGGATGGGGCTGGCGTATGATGAACCAAGAGGTTGACAATTAGGTCATGCCAGCGAGAGATCGCGTTTCCTTAGATAAATGTCAGAGATGGATGGAATCCTGTCCCCACATATACGTAGCGGAATAAATAAAGATGAGTATCCCTTCACAACAACAGGGAAATACCATCAGGGGCCTTCGATGGATGCTGACCTTATTTGCTACCCGTATAAGATGAGTATACCTTTTCCAAGATGGGGAAAAAAATCCAAGGAGGATTCTGGTCGGTGCGGGGACCGCCGGCTGGGGGTTGAAGTTGAGTTGAGCGTGCGACCCGGACCGCCGATTGGAGACCGCCACCCGCCGATACATCAGGTTCCAGTCGAAAGGGACCCGACCAATCCTTTAAAACAAGACGGCTAAACGGACGTATCCTCTAAAGACTTCCTCACGGATTAGCTCAACTTCAACCCCCAGCCGGCGGTCCCCGCACCGACCAGAATCCTCCTTGGATTTTTTTCCCCATCTTGGAAAAGGTATACTCATCTTATACGGGTAGCAAATAAGGTCAGCATCCATCGAAGGCCCCTGATGGTATTTCCCTGTTGTTGTGAAGGGATACTCATCTTTATTTATTCCGCTACGTATATGTGGGGACAGGATTCCATCCATCTCTGACATTTATCTAAGGAAACGCGATCTCTCGCTGGCATGACCTAATTGTCAACCTCTTGGTTCATCATACGCCAGCCCCATCCATTGCTAAAGCTCTATACATATGTGGTTCCTTCGTCTCTACCCCACTTTGCCCTGATGAAGGTGTTGCCCCGGACGGGGCTACACACCGAAACGCGCGTTGGCGTCTGTTCCTATTTAGGAACCCACTGAACCAACCCGGACATTTGACCAACGGTCCCCCTGTCACCTAAAATCATCTCTGCCTAGTGTTGTAGGATGTATGATGTGTGAATGTTTTTTTGTATGAATGTTAAGGGTATGTTAGTATGAAGTTAGAACCACCATTTAATTGTTAAGATGTTTATTTATTCTGATGTCAAATTATTTATATCTACATACAAATACAATGAATTCATAGAAATAATAAATAAATTTTGATAACATCAAACTTGTTATATGATATGATTTGCTTGGGTTCAGGACAAGTTTTATAATATTAAGGACCTCTCCAAGGCCATTGATTAAAACTACTGCGGGCAGGTCTCCTCCCGGTGTTTGAGGGCGACCATACTTACGCCAATGCCTAATGACACATTTTAGAGGCTGAGGAAGGTTCACAGAGCAGGTTGTCCTACTGAAGTCTACGGGACGCGTTTGGTATATGGAAGATTTGAAATGATTTCCAAGTGAAGGTCACCCTTCCTGTAAGGTTGGGCATTGAGGAATGTTATGGAGGAGTGGAGAAGTGTGGCTCAGGGGTTAGAGGCGGCAGACCTGGAGCTTGAGTTCGGCCCTGGATCAGGGTTCAATTCCCCGCCTCGGCGGGTCTTGGGCTCAATAATTCCACGGACTATATAATTCTCGCTCCGGTGCCTTCTCGACTCACGGGTTCACACTCTGCGACTCTGGGCAATAGCTTGCTTAATCTCCACATCGGCCCCTCGCGGTGGGATGCCTGGCTTTCACCTTGTGGATACCCTGCCAGGGTTATCTCACAGGGGAATACCAGGACGGGTTCCCTAAGCAAGCGCGGAGATGCCCCAGGGTAAGTCATGCGCTATATAAGCTTCATACATTTACATTTACATTTACATTTATACCTTCATGATTCAAGGGTGACTGACGCCTTATTATAATATTTTCATATGGCAAGCTTCTGGACAACAGGCATTCACTTGTACGAAAAGCATGAGGCCCCGATTATCAGATTGATGGCCGAAGCTCTAAATCTAACCCGCGTCTGCTAATCTGACCCGCAATTTGACATCTGTGCCAACCACTGCAGCACAACACGGTTTTTAAGTTGGCTGTGTCGACTGGTTGCATTTCTGTACACTGAGGGCAATAATCACTTATTAATATTTGTGCAGTTAGTATCGGGATTTTTTTTTTTTTTACATTTCTTTCGCTAATTTTGGTTCATACATTTCAAAATCTCAAGTTTTGTTTAATAATTATTATGATTTGTGTTGTAATTAATAACTATTTTTTTATTTGCTGGGTTACCAATCTGAGTATGTCATGTTTCCATTCTAAATATGTTTCCAATCATTTTTAGGTCTTGCCTGAGAAAGCGCATACACTCTCGCTCGCGAGCCACATTGTTAGTTTACAGTAGGCTTAGAGCCCGCCCATTGCTTACCATTGGTCGGCTACATTGTCACTCTCCTTTGCTTGCTTCTTAATCTTTAGCTGTGTGGGCTTTCCTTTCTCTTCTAATATTTGTCTCACACCTGCAATGCGAACGGATTGCTTTGTCCTCTATTGTTCGGTTCTTCGAGTGCTGTGTTTATATTTTGCTTAAGCACTCCACAAGAGTACATGTGTTTTCCCACTATCTCCCTCATGTGCTGCTCACCCCTTCTCTATGCTCTGTGTTCCTCTCTCTTTCCTTTGTGCTTCTGTGAACTCCGTGCGCGATGCCTTCACACACAGCTGCTTTCTCCCGTTCATATCCACGCTGCTGCCTTTACCTTGTTTGATCCATACCACCTGCACCCCATTTTGTTTCCTCCCCCAATTGCAGCCCGTTTTGTATCCACCTTCACTTGCACTCGGATGTATGACCTTACAACGCATACTTTTACAACGCCTACCTTTACGACGCATTTTTTACAACGCAAAATCCATTACAACACATTCCATTACAACGCATGCATTTACAACGAATTTTTAAAAACTACCTTTACAACGCATTCCATTACATTGCATACTACCTTTACAACGCATACCATTACAACGCATAACATTACATTGCATGTAAAGTAAGTATTGGATAGTGTAGGGGTAAAAATTACTATTCTAACTCCAGGGGGTGCAACAGGAGGGTAAGTGTTGGATAGTGTAGGGGTAAAAATTACTATTCTAACTCCAGGGGGAGCAACAGTAGGGTAAGTGTTGGATAGTGTAGGGGTAAAAATTACTATTCTAACTCCAGGGGGGGCAACAGTAGGGTAAGTGTTGGATAGTGTAGGGGTAAAAATTACTATTCTAACTCCAGGGGGTGCAACAGTAGGGTAAGTGTAGGATAGTGTAAGGGTACTATGTGTTGTAATGGTATGTGTTGTAATGACTGCGTTGTAATGCCATGCGTTGTAGTGGTGTGCGCTGTAGTGTCATGCGTTGTAATGGTTGCATTGTAAATGCATGCGTTGTAATGGATGTTGCGTTGTAAAGGTTTTGTTGTAATGGTAGTGCGTTGTAAAAGTTGCGTTGTAAAGGTTGTTTCCCCTTGTTCTCTCATTTGGCTTCCACTCCCACACGCACCTTTGTGCTGCTTCCACAAATATTAGGGACAATTCATCATTTATTTAATTTTCCCCTGTGGTCGTCTCTTGAAATCCCCCCTCACCTGACCCCACCGCTCTTACCTGCAGCGGCTGATATATATATATACATACACACACTCCTGTGAAGCTAAGAACAGTAGATATATATATTTCAAAACAATACCTTTTCAGGCTTAAAGTGCTGAATACATTATGGAAAAACGATGCAGAGGACTCTGGGAAGTTCCCTAGTGTATGTGGAGAAAAGCTCCTGTATAGAGCAATCTAAATCTGCTGACCTCAAAAGTCAGTTTTTCTAGCAGAGATTTTAAGCATAGGATTAGCGCAGTGCCGTCCACCCCGAGCTAGAAAGGAACTAAGGCTTTGAGGTGAGCAGAATTTAGTGTCACTGGTGTACTGGAGCTGCTCTCCACCTAAACTTGGGAACTACCCAGAGGGCTCTGCTTTGTTTTTTGATATATCTATATACATCTATCTGTAGTTACCTTGAAGATGTAGCGGAGTTAGGAATGGTAAATGTATACTTACTTTTGATGGTGTAGCAATAGGAAAGGGAGTGGATGCTGTATTTTTTTAGGTTGATACTTTTGCCCTCTGTATGATGGCTTTACAACCCCATGGAGTGCATTGTGCCAGAAGTCCCAACATTTCTCATTATTTTGTGTGGGTTTATCACTTCTCAGCATTTATGGAGAGCTTCTATTAGTAAAACCCCCTTACCACCATCTTTATACCCCCACTTTTTGTGTCTTCAATATAGTCTTATAGCCCGTCCAAGCAGGCTACACCAGCGATTAAAGGCCAGCTCCAGCGTTAAAGTCCTGAGCCAAAGGCGAGGGCCTTTAACAAGGGAGCGGGCCTTTAATGGCCGATATATACCGCTACCGAAGGAAGGCTATTAGAACATTCCACTCCTAGAGGGCACAATGTTCTAATTAGTAAAACAAAGGCCTCACCGAGCCCGAGGTAGTTGAAATCCCTCGGGTTCAGTGAGGCCTTTGTCCACAGCAACAGCTGTGAAAGGAAAACCTTGAAATGTTGATGCTCTAGACTTAGTTGGTAGAAGCTTGGAGCACTCCATTGTCTTCAGTGGACTGTTCTGGACTTCTGATAGCTGGTAGAAGCCCGGAGCTACTCCAATGTCTTCAATGCAGCACTCCGAGCTTCTGATACCTGGTAGCGGTCCGGAGCACTCCACTGTCGTCAGTGGAGCGCTCTGGACTTCTAAGCCCCGCGCCTGGAGCACTCCATTGTCTTCAGTGGAGCGCTCCGGACTTCTAATAGCTGGTAGAAGCCCGGAGCACTCTAATGTCTTCAGTGGAACGCTGCAGACTTCTAATAGCTGGTAGAAGCCCGGAGCACTTCATTGCTTTCAGTGGAACGCTCCGGACTTCTAATAGCTGGTAGAAGCCCTGAGCACTCCAATGTCTTCAATCCTCTGGACCTTTAATAGGTGGTAGAAGCCCGGAGCACTTTAATGCCTTCAGTGGAACGCTGCGGACTTCTAATAGCTGGTAGAAGCCCGGAGCACTCCATCGTCTTTAGTGGAACGCTCCGGACTTCGAATAGCTGGTAGCAGCCTTGACACTCCATTGTCTTCAGTGGAATGCTGTGGACTTCGAATAGCTGGTAGAAGCCCGGAGCAACTCCATTGTCTTGAATGCAGCGCTCTACAATCCAAAATTCTAATCTATGCCAGTCCTCCTGCTAGAACATTCACTACATCATGGAGGTTCAAGCCCAGAATGAAGGCAGGAACAAAAGCCGTGCACGCTCAGCACTGTCTTCATGCGTCTAAACAAAATGTCAGCCAAACGCCGGCGCCATTACTTTCCGCGCGCTGTATCGGGCGAAGTTCACTTTCTGACATCCTTGACATTTTAACCCATTGCACAGTGCCGTTCGGCACATCATTTTGCCTTGTTCTTAAAATAATAGTTTTAAATTGCACACACACCAACAAAG
Source organism: Lissotriton vulgaris (assembly GCF_964263255.1). NCBI lineage: Eukaryota > Metazoa > Chordata > Amphibia > Caudata > Salamandridae > Lissotriton > Lissotriton vulgaris. The sequence goes on from NC_141700.1 coordinate 40,507,766, forward strand.
CGCTGTTCACTGACAAACTCAGAATAGAACTAATGTGTCACGCATGACCTTTGCAGCTATATTTCTCAAAGACCTGTGGGAACCACAGACACACTTGCTCTGTTCTGCTTGGCACTGCCATGTAGGGGCGGTGAGAGGAACGGAGCTTTGCAGGATTTGGGGGGGGGGGGTGATTTGGGCTGTAATAGTATTTGGGAAGGCACAAGACAACTTTAATAGTATGTTTAGGAAACCAAATGTGAAAGGCCGCCCACTGAAATGTGCAGAAATTGCAAATAATCATTGTCAACGCCAATAGGTCTCGCCTTTGGGACATTCCGGCTTTGCCAACAGTTTTTAACAGCGTGGCTAAAGTTGGGGGGGAATTATTTGAAAGTGCGACCTATGTCATTGTGTAGGTACAATAGGGTGACGTCCCGGATTTTCCCGGACCGTCCCAGCTATTCACCAGCTGTCCCGGCAGATTTCAGTAAATTTAGATAATGTCCCAGTTTTTAGAGAGGGTCGACTGAAAACGGAGGGAGGTGCATTTTCATGTTTTACAAAGCAGGGATAGTTAGCAGTTGTTTCAAGAAAGCAATTTAATTCACAGGCAAGCTTCTGGGTTTAAACAATGCATTTTATGCATGTTCTTACTGCCTGTTCTGTAATTCTCTCTGCTGAGAAGCGCTGTCATTCTGTGCGCTCGCTTGAAGTAAAGTTGAAGACCTTCTTCTATTTTGTGAAATGTCCCGTTTTTTAGGGCTCGCCTGCTGATGCGCTTGCGCATAGCTGGCGAGCTATATTGTGGCTTAAACAGAGCTTAACCATCTCAGCGATTTGTTGCAGTGCCCGAGAGCGCGTGCACATCAAAGCCACCAGCCTCCTCAGGCATCTCAAGCTTCCCTCAGCCGGCATTTCTCCTCCCCTAATTATTCACTGCACAGCCGGCCGGCACATCAAAGGCTGCTGCTCCCGGCCCGTATTCTTCCCTTCTTATCTCTCCCCGCCCCCCTTCCCACCACAGCAATGCAGAGGGCTTGTTTATATTGCAGCCTAACCATCTCGCACGCTGTTCTTGAAACAATAACCATTGTTGGTCATGATATAATTAAACGCTCTAATTATTTTATCAGGGCCACACAGAATTTTATAAAGTCTTTTGCTGGCATTTTCGTTTTATGCTGATTGCTATTTTACACCTTTCACATGCTGGCGATTTGCTTCAAAGGAATACATTCATCCTGAATCCCGTTACTAGAGCTTTCTCCTCTTCTGCTATATATGGGTTTTAGTTGAATTTCATGGAGCTCTTTTACTAATGATTTATAAAAAGTGCAACCCACCACACAGCTCCACCTACACTGCTCCACCGATGCACCCACCACACAGCTCCACCGATACACCCACCACACAGTTCCACCGATGCACCCACCACACAGCTCCACCGATGCAGCCACAACACAGCTCCACCGAGGCACCCACCACACAGCTCCACCGAGGCACCCACCACACAGCTCCACAGATGCACCCACCACACAGCTCCACAGATGCACCCACCACCCAGCTCCACCGATGCACCCACCACACAGCTCCACCGGGGCACCCACCACACAGCTCCACAGATGCACCCACCACACAGCTCCACAGATGCACCCACCACCCAGCTCCACCGATGCACCCACCACACAGCTCCACTGATGCACCCACCACCCAGCTCTACCGATGCACCCACCACACAGCTCCACTGACACAGCTCCATTGATGCACCCACCACACAGCTCCACTGATGCAACCACCACACAGCTCCACCGACACAGCTCCACCGATGCACCCACCACACAGCTCCACTGATGCAATCACCAGACAGCTCCACCGACACAGCTCCACCGATGCACCCACCACAGAGCTCCAAAGATAACCCCACCACACAGCTCCACTCATGCACCCACCACACGGCTCCTCCGAGGCACCTACCACACAGCTCCACCGATGCACCCACCACACAGCTCCACCAATGCACCCACCACACAGCTTCACCGATGCACCCACCACACAGCTCCAGCGATGCAGCCACCACACAGCTCCACCGACACAACTCCACCGATGCACCGACCACACAGCTCCACCGATGCACCCACCACACAGCTCCACCGATGCACCCACCACACAGCACCACCGAGGCACCCACCACACAGCTCCACCGATGCACCCACCATACAGCTCCACCGATGCACCCACCACACAGCTCCACCGATGCACCCACCACACAGCTCCACCGATGCACTCACCACACAGCTCCACAGATGCACCCACCACACAGCTCCACAGATGCCCAACCACACAGCTCCACCGATGCACCCACCACACATCTCCACCAATGCACCCACCACACAGCTCCAGCGAGGCACCCACCACCCAGCTCCACGATGCACCCACCACACAGCTCCATCGACACAGCTCCACGATGCACCCACCACACAGCTCCACTGATGCAACCACTACACAGCTTCACCGACACAGCTCCACCGATGCACCCACCACACAGCTCCACTGATGCAACCACCATACAGCACCACTGACACAGCTCCACCGATGCACCCACCACAGAGCTCCACAGATGCCCCCACCACACAGCTCCACCGATGCACCCACCACACAGCTCCACCGAGGCACCCACCACACAGCTCCACCAAGGCACCCACCACACAGCTCCACCGATGCACCCACCACACAGCTCCACCGATGCACCCACCACACAGCTCCACCGATGCACCCACCACACAGCTCCACCGAGGCACCCACCACACAGCTCCACCGATGCACCCACCAGACAGCTCCACCGATGCACCCACCACACAGCTCCACCAAGGGACCCACCATACAGCTCCACCGATGCACCCACCACACAGCTCCACCAATGCACCCACCACACAGCTCCACCGACACAGCTCCACCGATGCACCCACCACACAGCTCCACTGATGCAACCACCACACAGCTCCACCAACACAGCTCCACCGATGCACCCACCACAGAGCTCCACCGATGCACCCACCACACAGCTCCACCGAGGCACCCACCATACAGCTCCACCGATGCACCCACCACACAGCTCCACCGATGCACCCACCATACAGCTCCACCGATGCACCCACCACACAGCTCCACCGATGCACCCACCATACAGCTCCACCGATGCACCCACCACACAGCTCCACCGATGCACCCACCACACGGCTCCACCGATGCACCCACCACACAGCTCCACCGAGACACCCACCACACAGCTCCACCGAGACACCCACCATACAGCTCCACCGAGACACCCACCACACAGCTCCACCGATGCACTCACCACACAGCTCCACCGATGCACCCACCACACAGCTCCAGCGATGCAGCCACCACACAGCTCCACCGACACAGCTCCACCGATGCACCCACCACACAGCTCCACCGATGCACCCACCAAACAGCTCCACTGATGCAACCACCACACAGCTCCACCGATGCAACCACCACACAGCTCCACCGACACAGCTCCACCGATGCACCCACCACAGAGCTCCACAGATGCCCCCACCACACAGCTCCACCGACGCACCCACCACACAGCTCCACCGAGGCACCCACCACACAGCTCCACCGAGGCACCTACCACACAGCTCCACCGATGCACCCACGACACAGCTCCACCAATGCACCCACCACCCAGCTCCACCGAGGCACCCACCACACAGCTCAACAGATGCACCCACCACACAGCTCCACAGAGGCACCCACCACACAGCTCCACAGATGCACCCATCACACAGCTCCACCGAAGCACCCACCACACAGCTCCACTGATGCACCCACCACACAGCTCCACCGATGCACCCACCACACAGCTCCACCGAGGCACCCACCACACAGCTCCACTGATGCACTCACCACACAGCTCCACCGATGCACCCACCACCCAGCTCCAGCGACGCAGCCACCACACAGCTCTACCGACACAGCTCCACCGATGCACCCACCACACAGCTCCACCGGCGCACCCACCACACAGCTCCACCGAGGCACCCACCACACAGCTCCACCGAGGCACCTACCACACAGCTCCACCGATGCACCCACGACACAGCTCCACCAATGCACCCACCACCCAGCTCCACCGTGGCACCCACCACACAGCTCAACAGATGCACCCACCACACAGCTCCACAGAGGCACCCACCACACAGCTCCACAGATGCACCCATCACACAGCTCCACCGAAGCACCCACCACACAGCTCCACTGATGCACCCACCATACAGCTCCACCGATGCACCCACCACACAGCTCCACCGAGGCACCCACCACACAGCTCCACTGATGCACTCACCACACAGCTCCACCGATGCACCCACCACCCAGCTCCAGTGACGCAGCCACCACACAGCTCTACCGACACAGCTCCACCGATGCACCCACCACACAGCTCCACCGACAGAGCTCCACCGATGCATCCACCACACAGCTCCACCGATGCACCCACCACACAGCTCCACCGAAGCACCCACCACACATCTCCACCGAGGCACCCACCACACAGCTCCACAGATGCACCCACCACACAGCTCCACAGATGCACACACCACACAGCTCCACAGATGCACCCACCACCCAGCTCCACCGATGCACCCACCACACAGCTCCACAGATGCACCCACCAGACTGCTCCACAGATGCACCCACCACCCAGCTCCACCGATGCACCCACCACACAGCTCCACTGATGCACCCACCACCCAGCTCCACCGATGCTCCAACTAAGCTCCACCAATGCACCCACCACACAGCTCCACCAATGCACCCACCACACAGCTCCACCAATGCACCCACTAAGCTCCACCAATGCACCCACCACACAGCTTCACCGATGCACACACCACAGAGCTCCACTGAGGAACCCACCACACAGCTCCACCACTGCACCCACCACACAGCTCCACCAATGCACCCACCACACAGCTCCACCGATGCACCCACCACACAGCTCCACCGATGCACCCACCACACAGCTCCACCGATGCACCCACCGCACAGTTCCACCGAGGCACCCACCACACAGCTCCTCCAATGCACCCACCACACAGCTCCACCGATGCACCCACCACACAGCTCCACCGATGCACCCACCACACAGCTCCACCTACACAGCTCCACCGATGCACCCACCACACAGCTCTACCAATGCACCCACCACACAGCTCCACCGAGGCACCCACCACACAGCTCCACCGATGCACCCACCACACAGCTCCACTGATGCACCCACCACACAGCTCCACCGATGCACTCACTACACAGCTCCACCGACGCACCCACCACACAGCTCCACCAATGCACCCACCACACAGCTACACTGATGCACCGACCACACAGCTCCACCTAGGCACCCACCACACAGCTCCACAGATACACCCACCACACAGCTCCACAGATGCATCCACCACACAGCTCCACAGATGCACCCACCACACAGCTCCACAGAAGCACCCACCACACAGCTCCACTGATGCACCCACCACACAGCTCCGCCGATGCACCCACCACACAGCTCCGCTGAGGCACCCACCACACAGCTCCGCCGAGGCACCCACCACACAGCTCCGCCGAGGCACCCACCACACAGCTCCGCTGAGGCACCCACCACACAGCTCCACCGATGCACCCACCACACAGCTCCACCTACACAGCTCCACCGATGCACCCACCACCCAGCTCCACCGATGCACCCACCACACAGCTCCACCGACACAGCTCCACCGATGCACCCACCACACAGCTCCGCCGAGGCACCCACCACACTGCTCCACCGATGCACCCACCACACAGCTCCACTGATGCACCCACCACCCAGCTCCACCGATGCACCCACCACACAGCTCCACCTACACAGCTCCATTGATGCACCCACCACCCAGCTCCACCAATGCACCCACCACACAGCTCCACCGACACAGCTCCACCGATGCACCCACCACACAGCTCCACTGATGCACCCACCACATAGCTCCACCGATTCACCCACCACACAGCTCCACCGATGCTCCAACTAAGCTCCACCAATGCACCCACCACACAGCTCCACAAATGCACCCACAAAGCTCCACCGATGCACCAACCACACAGCTTCCCCGATGCACCCACCACAGAGCTCCACCGAGTTACCCACCACACATCTCCACCGATGCACCCACCACACAGTCCCACCACTGCACCCACCACACAGCTCCACCTACACAGCTACACCAATGCACCCACCACACAGCTCCACCGATGCACCCACCACAAAGCTCCACCGATGCACCCACCACTCAGCTCCACCGATGCACCCACCACACAGCTCCACCGATGCAGCCACCACACAGCTCCACCGATGCACCCACCACCCAGCTCCACCGATGCACCCACCACCCAGCTCCACCGGGGCACCCACCATACAGCTCCACCAAGGCACCCACCACAAAGCTCCACCGATGCACCTAGCACACAGCTCCACTGATGCACCGACCACACAGCTCCACCTAGGCACCCACCACACAGCTCCACAGATGCATCCACCACACAGCTCCACAGATGCACCCACCACACAGCTCCACAGAAGCACCCACCACACAGCTCCACTGATGCACCCACCACACAGCTCCACTGATGCACCCACCACACAGCTCCGCTGATGCACCCACCACACAGCTCCACTGAGGCACCCACCACACAGCTCCACCGAGGCACCCACCACACAGCTCCGCCGAGGCACCCACCACACAGCTCTGCCGAGGCCCCCACCACACAGCTCCGCCGAGGCACCCACCACACAGCTCCACCGATGCACCCATCACCCAGCTCCACCGATGCACCCACCAGACTGCTCCACCTACACAGCTCCACCGATGCACCCACCACACAGCTCCACTGACACAGCTCCACCGATGCACCCACCACACAGCTCCGCCGAGGCACCCACCACACTGCTCCACCGATGCACCCACCACACTGCTCCACCGATGCACCCACCACACAGCTCCACCAATGCACCCACTAACCTCCACCGATGCACCCACCACACAGCTCCACCGATGCACCCACCACACAGCTCCACTGATGCACCCACCACACAGCTCCACCTACACAGCTCAATTGATGCACCCACCACCCAGCTCCACCAATGCACCCACCACACAGCTCCACCGACACAGCTCCACCGATGCACCCACCACACAGCTCCACTGATGCACCCACCACACAGCTCCACCGATGCACCCACCACTCAGCTCCACCGATGCACCCACCACACAGCTCCACGGATGCAGCCACCACCCAGCTCCACCGATGCACCCACCACACAGCTCCACCGATGCACCCACCACACAGCTCCACCGAGGCACCCACCATACTGCTCCACTGAGGCACCCACCACACAGCTCCACAGATGCACCCACCACACAGCTCCAAAGATGCACCCACCACACAGCTCCACAGATGCACCCACCACACAGCTCCACCGAAGCACCCACCACGCAGCTCCACCGATGCACCCACCACACAGATCCGCCGATGCACCCACCACACAGCTCCGCCGATGCACCCACCACACAGCTCCGCCGATGCACCCACCACACAGCTCCGCCGAGGCACCCACCACACAGCTACACCGATGCACCCACCACACAGCTCCACCGATGCTCCAACTAAGCTCCACCAATGCACCCACAAAACAGCTCCACCAATGCACCCACTAAGCTCCACCAATGCACACACCACTCAGCGGAACCACAGCATCACTCAGCGCAACCACAGCATCACTCAGCGCAACCATAGCATCACTGGTTCAAATATGTTCTTTCAATTTTTCAAGCTGTTTTGAAGCTTTCACGCTTTATTACAAATCACAAAAAAATGTTAATATTTCACTTCTGTTCTTGGATTTTCATCACAATAAAAAACACTGAACATAATCTTCACAAAAGTTATTTACAAAAGTTTAAGCTTTTGCCATTACAAATTAAATAAATTATTTAAGTATTAATTATTTAAAAAAATTAAAAGCCATTGTTATTTGTAATATCAATACATCTAAGTCACGTAAATACAAAACATGTTGCATTACAAATGCTATAGGTGTCACATTTGCGAAAGTTATAACTATTGGCATTGTAAATGACAAAGCTATTAATTTAGCTATTTAAAAAAAAAACCCACATAAATAAAAAAAAATAATTTATAAGACCAATAGCTCAAACTTTCCTAATGCGAGCCCTATTGCATTTCCAATGCTTGTTGGCTTTAACATTCTGGTCACCCTAAGGTACAAGCACCACGTATGTGCACCCACAAAATGAACAAGTGCTTTTTTTTGCTACAGATCCGAGTTAGATCGGTATCTGAAAAGAAAAAGCACAGAAGCGTTTTTTGTTCTTTAACCCGTTCCTTGCTCATGACGAGCTCAGCTCGTCATGAGGCACGGTCGCGCTGAGCTTGCCATGACCGTTGTGCCGTGCCCATGCGGGGATAATTCCCCTGCTGGTCTGGGCGTTCCATTGGAACGGGCGTGGTCATGACGAGCTCAGCTTGCCATGAGCACAACGCCACCGTGCTGCATGACGAGCCGAGCTCGTCATGAGCACCGCGGCGCTACGCGCGTCCCCCGCCCCCCAGCACAGCAGGGCAATTAGCCCCACAAGGGAGGGGTTAAAAAGCAGGCAGCGGGAACCACCGGGAGGGCGGAACCAACATACAGAGAGGGGGGTGCATGGAAGCAACAGGGGTTATAGCAGGGGGACACCGAAGCGGGATGCTGGGGGAACGATAGTAGTTCAGGGCTTGGTGGAAAGTAGTGGTCGAAGTAGGGGAACTACGGGAGGAGCATCAGGGGCGGGAATAACCCGAGGATTAGGCCAGTGGGCGGAGTCTGAGATTTGGATAGAAAGAGCAAAGCATATCAATTTTTAGCATGTTTGCCATTTCACTGACCAGTTACAGCCTATTATGTTATTTAATACAACCAATGGATACTCATGTTTATTTGAGGTTTAATATATGAGTTATTGGCATTAAAATACATTCAAAATGAATACATTTTCAATCACAGGATGTCCCAAATATAAGCCACTAGCAGCCCGTCCCGACCTTGTCCGGGAGCAATCAGGCATCCGTGACCCCGGCCTGCCCCGACATTGCCCAGCAGCCCGGGCCCCCGGCCGCTCTGTCCTCCGCCTGCCCCGACATTGTCCCCCGGATGTCACAAAGGCCCAGTGTTGAGGCGCTCTGCATAAATCTCCATGGCAGATGTTGTAAGTCCCTGTCTCCCGCCTGCTCCAACCCCCGCCTGCCCGACATTGTCCCCGGAGCCTTACCTCAGCCGCGGCTTCCCAGTTCACCGCTGGTCACCGCTCGTACCACCGGTCCGCTGCTGCTCACCACCTCCCCCGCGCCATGTCGGCCGCTCGTCACCGCTCCTCCACCGCGCCATGGCCGCCGCTCCTCCTCGCTCTCCTGGACGCCGCAGCTCCCCGCGCTCCTAACGTCAGCACGCAGGTCGCGGCCGGCTCTACTTCAAGGGGACTACTTTTTTTATAATGTAAATTTTTTTAATATAACGTATTTTTTTAACTTTATATAGCCTATGTCCATCTGCACACCCTGAGGATTACAACGATGTATCGGGTGTGTGGATTGGCGCTGTGGTTCCCGAGTTTACCCGCCTCAAAGCCTCAAAGTTCTTCCTTTATAATAGTAGTATAGATTAGCATTCAAAAACGTAACACAGTCGTTGGATTTATTAATATGAATATATTTCTACCCAAGCAAACCTCTTTAGCAGTATTAGGATAATGAAAGGCTCAGGGAAAAAACCATGACTTCCAAACCTGCAGCATGCAGTTTGGATGCAGCTCTTTGATGGCAGCTCACAGCTCACGGCGCTAGATTTATTACGAGTGGAAGTTATGCACTGCAAGTAACTAAGATCAAAGTGGGATATATATATATATATATTTATGTGTATGTGTGTGTGTGTATATATATATATATATATATATATATATATATATATATATATATATATATATATATATATATATATATATATATGTGTGTATATATACATGTAAAAATAAATATGTGAGACATAAGATTGGATGGATTGGATTTAAAGATATGTAATATATATTGTATCTGTATGCATCCCTCTGTCATGCTATGCTACGCACCTATGTATGTAAAGCGCTCTGATACCCCCGGGACTAGCTAGCGCTATATAAAACTTATAACATATATAAATAAAAAGGATCTCTGTGACAAAAGCAGTACCCCCCTGAGCTTTGCACATTACACCCAGTTCTGTGATCTGTATGGTACAGGTTCTTTGCAGCAGGCACATTAACCCTCGGCGCTACTGTAGATGAGTCAAAACTGCCAATAGACAAAATCTCTCTCCAAAAGGAAGATTAACCCAATAGATATCAATCTTTACACTTTTATTGTTGCACAAGAACTGCAGGGTTTACAATGCGCTCTGCAGTGGGGTATGCGTTTTTGAGAGTGAGAAGTGAGTCATTGTGGTGGACAGGCCTGCCGGTTTGGTTACTGGGGGCCGGTTTTGCAGCCCCCAGTAACAAAACCAGCCTCCCACCCGATGCCCAGGGCACCAGCCGCCATTGGTGCCTGGGCCTATTTGTTTTCAGAGCCCCACCCTGGGTGGGGTTCACAAGGGGCTCCTGTGCTCGGGGGTCCCAGAACAGGACACCTCGGGCTGCTTTTATGTTTTTTTTTTTTCATAAATGATGTTTTTTTAATTTTTCAATGTAATATCATCCAAAACATTTGCATGACAATCAAGGTAGATTTTTGACATTGGAGATTTGTGCTGTAACCGAATGGCATAGGTAGGGGCGTAAGGAAGCAGTCAACCGAAATAACATTTCCATGTCAACTGTGTTGGCGCGGCTCGCTGCTTCGCGCCGCAGTGCCGCACCATTAAACGCAAACAGTTTACAATCAGCCTCACAGCAGGAGAATCAGTGAAGGCTCCATAAATCGAGTTCTACGACATATTGCATACATATGCGTAATGAATTATGAGTCCATACAGAAGAAACACAACAAATATTAAAGTATAAGAGAAAATAAATAAATAAACCAGTCTGGTGCAATAGGAAGCAACGTGTGTCTGGACATAAGGGCAGGGCTCGAGTCGGGGTACCACGCGGGTGGACAGCGTCCCCCCTGCCAAACAGCTGCACTTCACTCTTTGGCACCTTTCGTGACGTCACTTCCTGTCATGACATCATTTCCGGTGACAGCGTCCCCCCACTTCTTTTTTTAGGACTGGTGCCCTGCATAAGGGTGTGAGGAGCCATGTGCTGTCATGTACCACAAGGAAAAGACCATCTCTATCTCTAATACTCTTCCAGCAGCCTGGAAGAAGCTACCAGTGGAATTACGGAAAGAAACCAACCTGCTGTGCTTTCGGAAGAAGTTAAAAACTGTGCTCTTCCAACAAGCTTGGGTGGGACCGTAAATTCTCGAATGGCCCTCTGAATGTCTGCTGTGCGTACCTGACAAAGCACTTAGAGACCCCTGGGTTATAACGCGCTATACAAATCGAAATAAATAAATAAATAAAATAAATAAATGTATAAATGTAACAAACATATATATATATGTGTTTGTGTAAATATAAATACTGTTACAAGAGGGGGGGAAAAAGAGAAAGGGTGAGCGTGAAGGGTGGGGTGAAGTGGGGAGGGGGGGCAATCAGGCAGGAGGAGAGGGTAACCTCTCCGGGACACCATCCATGTAACGGGGTTCAGGCAGGGAGGACACCCATTGCAATTTTTGTTTCGACTACTGTTGATATTCCTGCCATCGCGCAGGGATTTGTTTAGAAGGAGCCGTTGCTCTTGCCTCAGCTTCCCGCTGATTCGTACATTCTGAGACCAGTGCTCTCCGAAAGTCCAGCAGCCATGTGTTAATGTTAATGTTCATAATCATTTATACAGCGCACTCACACCGGGTGGCCTCATGGCGCTAACAGGCTCAGTTTGTTCTCCAAGAAATGTTTAATTATATGGTTGCCGGAATAGCCAGTTCTTAAGAAGCTTCCTAAATTGCACAAGGTCAGTGCTGGGCCGTATTTCCAGTGGAAGGGAATTCCATTGTTTAGGAGGAAGGACCGCGAATCTGCAGCCTCCTTGACGCACTCGCTTAAATATTGGAGTGGTGAGGAGCGAGAGGGGGGCAGATCGCAGATTGCGTGAAGGAGTATGCCTGAGTACCAGGCTGTTAATAAATGCAGGGCTGTTGCCATGCAAAGCTTTAAAAACAAGACAGCCCGTTTTAAAGGCACAGCGCTGGAAAATGGGGAGCCAGTGTAGTTTCATCAACAGCGGCGTAGCTGGTTGCCATCTTGGTTGTCAATCCTGGGGACCGTTTGCGCATTCCAGGTTATGGCTATTTTTCGTTTGGCCAAGCCCAGAGCAAGATCCAAGAATGTATTCACGTTCTTACGACCGAATTACGTCTCGCGACTCCCAGAAGAAAGTGGATGGGGGTCACTTCCACCAATGCATCCGTCGCCGCTGTAAGCACCGTAGCCACCTCTAACCAGAATACTTGTACGGTGGCGCAGGTCCAGACAATGTGGGTAAAGGTAGCTCCCTGGGCTGCTTTTATGTTATATCCTTAAAAAGGGTAAACAGTATGTTTTAAAAAGAACACAGGCAGAGCAGCAGTACACATTTCGTAAAATAAGTAGGGGAGAGGAGTTGGCCTAACGGCTAGGGCGGACAACCACAAAACTGGGAAACTGGGTTTGAGTCTCGGCAACGATGCTGAACATCCTGTGATTCTGGGCAAATCACTTAATCTCCCCGTGCCAAACAAAAAAAAAATGTGTCCTCATGTAATGCAACTGGTGCTATATAAAGCGCTCTGATACCCAGTTCAGGTCAAGTTCGCACTATGTAAAACTCTGTAAAATAAACTAAATAAATAAAAATAAGGAAAACAGCTGATAAGACATTGAACATTTCCCACAGTTATCAAAATAAAAAAATGCCAAGGTTTGAGCCCAGTCTGCCACAAATTCCAACACTGAAGTCCTCTTCCTTTCCTGGTGGTGTCGTCGGTCCGGGTGCGCCCAAAAATAAAGGGCAGATGAGGTGAAAGGCGGGAACACTAATGCATCTTGATGTGACCATTGTATTGGTCACAGTGGGGGCAGGTAGGTAGCTCCTCACTCACTAAATGAGGTGTAAATCACACTGCAACAGCAGAGCCATCAGAGGTAGCCATTTCCGCGTGCTAATCTAAAACTAGCGGCCCCTTCAGTGTTGCTGGTCAGGGCCCTGACCCAGATACAGAGGGGACGAGGTTGTGGGCACTGCAGGGGCTTTCCTCGATATGCACCACACAGGGCTGGATGATCACTGGATCATTTTTAATTTCGGACCATTCCTGCCGTCCTGGGACGCACTTTTAAAATGAAGAACTTGAGGAGCGGACTGTATTAAATTAATAAAGTAGGGCACACTCTGCCCTTCCGATCCCGCCTGCTTCGACCACTGGTGGAAGGCAACATGGAGAGGGTGGGTGGGAGCCAGTAACAACAGGGAGAAAGAAGGACGGCTGAGGTGGGGCTTTTGGGGGGAGCAATGGGGAGCAGTACCTGGGCAGGTGGAACAGGGAGAGTGGGTGGATGGATGCAGCAGACGGGCGACAGACAGCCCCACGGAGGCATCTTGGAGTTCCTTGACCATAAAGAGGAACTCAGCCTTCAGCCTCATTCCTCCATATGGTCCCGAAACTCATCAGCGACTCGAAATGTCCTTATAATATGCGGAATGCGGTACTTTATCCTATATCAATCCTATCACAATACATTACTGCTCTGTGTAAAGAGGACAAAGACGCCTGAGGTCTACAGTGGTCCCTGCGATTATTAGACCAATGAGGAAGCGATAGTCGACCATAGAACTGCTGTAAAATAATGCAGAGAAGCAACCTCTGGAAAGCCCTCGAGAACATTATTCAAGATTGTCATGGACCCGTCGCGGCCTGAGGCTACCTGCGCCCTGATCCTGCCATCACAGGCCCTTTCACCATCCTTCGTGATAGAAACAGCAGCATTTCAAAAGTGCTTTTCTCTCTCAGTCAGCGTTATTAGGGGAGGCGCTTTAATAAACCAAGGTCTCCTTCAGACCCCTGTCCTGCTTGAGTTCGTCACCGGGTGCTAGCTCGCCGGCTCCACTCCTGAAGCGCAAACTCCAGCCCTTTCCTTATTGGAAACCTCTAGGACTTATCCCAGAGTCAAACCCCTAGGACATACCCCGGGTCAAACCCCCAGGACATACCCCTGGGTCAAACCCCCAGGACATACCCCAGGGTCAACCTCCCCGGGATATACCCCTTGGTCGAAACCCCCAGGACATACCCCTGGGTCAAACCCCCAGGACATACACCTGAGTCAAACCCCCAGGACATACCCCAGGGTCAAACCCCCATGACATACCCCAGGGTCAAATTCCCAGGACATACCCCAGGGTCAAACCCCCCGGGATATACCCCTGGGTCAAACCCCCAGGACATACCCCTGGGTCAAACCCCAGGACATACCCCGGGTCAAACCCCTAGGACATACCCCGGGTCAAACCCCTAGGACATACCCCGGGTCAAACCCCCAGGACACACCCCTGGGTCAAACCCCCAGGACATACCCCAGGGTCAAACCCCAGGACATACCCCAGGGTCAAACCCCCAGGACATACCCCAGGGTCAAACCCCCAGGACATACCCCAGGGTCAAACCCCCCGGGATATACCCCTTGGTCAAACCCCCAGGACATACCCCTGGGTCAAACCCCCAGGACATACTCCTGGGTCAAACCCCCAGGACATACCCCAGGGTCAAACCCCCCAGGATATACCCCTTGGTCAAACCCCCAGGACATACCCCTGGGTCAAACCCCCAGGACATACACCTGAGTCAAACCCCCAGGACATACCCCAGGGTCAAACCCCCCAGGATATACCCCTTGGTCAAACCCCCAGGACATACCCCTGGGTCAAACCCCCAGGACATACACCTGAGTCAAACCCCCAGGACATACCCCAGGGTCAAACCCCCCAGGATATACCCCTTGGTCAAACCCCCAGGACATACCCCTGGGTCAAACCCCCAGGACATACACCTGAGTCAAACCCCCAGGACATACCCCAAGGTCAAACCCCCAGGACATACCCCAGGGTCAAACCCCCAGGACATACCCCAGGGTCAAACCCCCAGGACATACCCCTGGGTCAAACCCCAGGACATACCCCGGGTCAAACCCCCAGGACATACCCCTGGGTCAAACCCCCAGGACATACCCCGGGTCAAACCCCCAGGACATACCCCAGGGTCAAACCCCTAGGATATCTATGGGTCTTAAGCAGTTATAGACCAATCTCTCTCCAGGAGAAAGAGTTGTGGAGTGAAATAGTTAAAGGGCGTGGAGTAGATTGTTAGAATGGAGTCGAGTGTTGTGGAGTGCTCTAAAGTGTTGTGGAGTGCTCTAAAGTGTTGTGGAGTGCTCTAAAGTGTTGTGGAGTGCTCTAGAGTGTTGTGGAGTGCTCTAAAGTGTTGTGGAGTGCTCTAAAGTGTTGTGGAGTGCTCTAGAGTGTTGTGGAGTGCTCTAAAGTGTTGTGGTAACCCTCTGTGAACTTTTTGCACACTGACCTTTGCTGCTACGGACCCTCTGCTGACCAACAGCCTTCCAGGAACCGAACACCTCGCACTGCCTGAGTCCTCCCGCTGCCGTGCATAACATCACAGACGGCCGCCGAGTGGAGGACTCGGCTTCCCAGGACTCCCTGCGGTGGCGCTCGCCCTGATCGTCACCATCGGCGCCTGGAGGCGCGATAAAGGTGGGCGTCCCTCGGCCATAGGGTGTAACCCTCTGTGAACTTTTTGCACACTGACCTTTGCTGCTACGGACCCTCTGCTGACCAACAGCCTTCCAGGAACCGAACACCTCGCACTGCCTGAGTCCTCCCGCTGCCGTGCATAACATCACAGACGGCCGCCGAGTGGAGGACTCGGCTTCCCAGGACTCCCTGCGGTGGCGCTCGCCCTGATCGTCACCATCGGCGCCTGGAGGCGCGATAAAGGTGGGCGTCCCTCGGCCATAGGGTGTAACCCTCTGTGAACTTTTTGCACACTGACCTTTGCTGCTACGGACCCTCTGCTGACCAACAGCCTTCCAGGAACCGAACACCTCGCACTGCCTGAGTCCTCCCGCTGCCGTGCATAACATCACAGACGGCCGCCGAGTGGAGGACTCGGCTTCCCAGGACTCCCTGCGGTGGCGCTCGCCCTGATCGTCACCATCGGCGCCTGGAGGCGCGATAAAGGTGGGCGTCCCTCGCAACGCGGGACGCGAGCGGGACACCAGGCTAAGCCCGGGCAAAGGGCGGGCCGTCTGTGGCCGTCCGTGGACGGCTGAGGACAGGACGGACCCTCCCTCTAACTTCCACGTTTCCTGTACAAGTAGGATTTCCTTGACTTGTTTGTTCTTTGTTACTATTTAATGGATTCACTATAAACATTGACTTTTGAACTGTATAGCTGCCTACCAATGATCTCTGCTACCTGTTACATACAAGCATAAAATCTTCACTAACATGTCTACCAGAGGCACCAGGAGCAAGACCGCTGCCGGAGCCGCTGCACTGATAGGTCCAATAGACAGTTTCATCACACGCACTACTGATGCTATTGATCTTAGCATCTCACTATTACAACGAAGAGTATCTCGGGACTTGGAATTTGCAAAACGCTCTTCATTAGGAAGCATTAAATCAGCCAGAACCCCTGGCAACGCTAGTACATCGAGAACTGAAGACACTAATGACATTATAGCCGTCCCTCACACCTTGCTGAATGAAGTAAATCTATCAGTATCGGACACAAGCACCAATTGTGAGTTGGACAGTGATCTAGAAAGATCTCCCCTTCTTAATGTGGCTTTAACTCCCGAATTAGTCGAGGATACCACAGAGAATGTACTGGGAGACACACAGGGGGGGGCAATTTCAATAAGAGCTATATCTCCCACCCAGCCCTTGCCATTGACTCGTAAGAAACGTAAACGCACGAAAGGGCAAAAAGGTAAAACCATGTTGGTTGATGTAGAAAATCATCACGACTCCCCCAATATAAATAACAGTCACGCTTTCAGAGAAAGAACTAATAATGATACAGACTATGATAACTTGGTTGAGCGAATTGGGGACCTTCTGAGCATATATATATCACCGGTCGAAACCAGGCTCGCTCGATTAGAGAAGAGAATTGAAGAGCTGGTATCTATGAATAAAAAATCTCCCCCTCCCCCTCTCCATAACGTGGCTGGAGCACAAAAAGCCAAACCTAATGAAAGCAAAAAAGCGCCGCCCCAAGCAATACCTAAAACTGGTGGACCTGCTGAGACAAAACAAAAGATTACAACTAATAAATCAACATCAGTAACCCCCCTTGTACCAGCTATGAGTCCTCCTCCAACGACCAGTAGCGCACACTTAAAAAAAACACAAACGGGCACACAACATCTGCCGCAAATTCCCACCCAGGCTAGTAATACAACGGCAATAACACACCATCCGAAGACCCCCTCCGAAATTCCTTACAAAGCTAAGCAAATCCCTCCACGAATCACCTTACCACCAGAATGTGGAGCCTTTGTACTCGTCCTAGTTAATGTCCCTAGGCTCAAGCCAGAACAATCAGAAACTGTTCTATCATTAAAAAACAAAATACTTTATTGGCTCTCATTAAACTGTAATTTCCCAACGGAATGTGCAGGGGAAATTACACATGTACAAAGAGTAGGATGGATAGGCCCCTTGGGGAAAAAATTTGAGGGCGACTGTGTAACACTTAACTTTAGAAACCCTAAATGGGCAGAAAAGACTCTCGCCAACGCCCCTCCACCCTCTACATGGGAATTTAATACCACCTTGCTTCCCCTGGGCTACTTCTATAGGCACCTCCTTCCATCAAGTACAAATACATTACCAAACCCTATGAACTTTCTCTATGAAAGGCACTTTCAGCCTGAAAAGAAGACTCCCCTCTTCCAACAAAATTCCAAATTTGTTTATCCTACGGAAACAGCACAATGGCATCAGACTCAAAATCGCTTGCTTCCATCAGTCCATCCTTATCTTTCCACTACTTTACACCAGGATTATGGGGACAATCGCTGGAATCAACTAGTACACTTGCCAACTACTTCCTACAATATTCCTATTTATAATAGATACAATGCATTCTCTGGCTTAGACTGCAACGATTGACTTCTTACCCCTAGAGTCAACTGGGAAGATGCAGCCACCTTAGAATTAGGGGAGAATTTAGAACCCGGGGGAATATCTATCTCAATCTTACCGGGGCAAATAAAAAATAAGGACGCCTTGAGCATATCATCTCCTCCTAATAAGACCAGCTCACGAGTCTGTGCGGACAACTTAATCACCGCAACAGACCCAACTAATATTAGTCCTAAGCTACATTTTACTTTTTGGAATATTGCAGGCTTAGTATATAAACAAACTAATCCCAACTTTTTGTCTCAATTGAATTCAAGTGCCATTATCTGCCTCCAGGAGACCTGGGCAATCACTCCTATACACATAGCGGGGTATAAAACATTCTGGTCCGCTGCAAGGAAATCCCCCTCGGGCAGAAATAGTGGTGGCCTCGCCACCTACATTTCAAACACTATACAAATGAAGGATATTGCACCTCTTATAATAAAAGACAATTTCCAACTCATAATTCTAAAAAAAAGAAAACAAGAAGTGTACATATTGGTAAATTTCTACAATAATTTGTCGCAAACTAATTTGCTAAATACCCTTACCGAGATTGCAACAGTACTGCAAGAACAAACCACAAAATATGCAAAAAATTCATGTATAATAATTTGGGGGGGAGACTTCAATCTCCATCTATGTATGAACAGTAAAAATACTAAATGTGGCATTATCGATGAGGAGGATATTAGCATAACCCACTTCTCACACACCGTTGAAGGCGAGAAAATGAATGAGGTCATGGCTGAACTACAGTTAGGTTTTTTAAATGAAAAAAAAATCCTCCTGCTTCCTTTTCGCCAACGTTCAACGGAAGAGGATTAACAAGTCTGATAGATTATATACTAATATCTCCCTTAAATGGGACAGCTATCGATTTTTTTGAAGTAGTAAAAAACCCACTGAGTGACCATTTTCCAATAGTTGCATCCCTTGCGGAAAATATACCACACAAACCCATTAACATAATGACCGTATTAGCCCAACAAGAACTTACAATTGGTTCCATGAATGGTTATACACTTAAATGGGGGAAAATTGATAAGGAAGGCACAACTAACAAAATAGTCAAAAACTGTAGTGCCGAAATTAAGAACTGTCTTGACCTGAACCTACAACCAAAGGTGGTCATTGACAGTTTTAATACCGTTCTGAAAAATATACATAAAGAGCTAACTAGGACCTGTAAGCAAAAGTCAGAAATAAATAAAAATAATAGCTGGTTTAATTCGGCATGCACAAAGGCACACACAAAACTAAAAGAGGCCTTGAATAAGGACAAGAGGGATAGAGCTGAGATCGGTAGATTAAGGAAAGAGTACGCTGTCGCGATCAGGTTAAGAAAACAAGAGTTAAAAGTTGATCTATGGAATCGCCTCAGCAAAAGCACAGAGTTGAAGGATAGTGCAATGTTTTGGCACATAGTAAGGTCACCGTTTTTAACAAATAAAAATGAAACACCCTCCATCGACGTCGCTATAAGCGAAGATGAATGGGTGGCTTATTTTTCAAAAGTTTTTAGTGAAGACACCTTGATAGACATTGACCACCCAGACCCTCTAACGCAGGTTACATACCCAATAGACCTACAATTCTCCCACAAGGAGGTTCAATTGGCATTAAAAAACTCAAAATCTGGCAAAGCCCCTGGTCCGGATGGGGTCCCAGCCGATGTTTTCAAACATCTACCAGATCTCTGGTCCCCCATACTGACCAATGTTTTAAATGCAACACTAAAGGTAGGGCTATTAGATTCTTGGAAATCATCAATACTGGTCCCGATCTATAAGAAAGGGGATCGAAATATTCCGTCCTGTTATAGGCCTATCTCCCTCCTGGACTCGCTTGGGAAGATGGCAGGGCGGATCCTTCTTAATCGACTTCAGGAGTGGGCAACTGACCATGGAGTAATATCTGATATACAATATGGTTTCCGTGAAGGCCTAGGAACAGTAGACCAAGCACTTAACCTTTCCCTCCTAGCGGGTAAATATACGGAGGCCAAGGGGTCCACACTTTACATGGTCTACGTCGACTTATCAGCGGCGTTTGACTGCGTCGCTCATTCAGCATTATGGAACATCGTGCTGAAATTGGGCGTTGACCCAGCGATTGTTGATTTCCTGCGTGAAATGTACACAGGGACGACAGGCAGGGTAAGATTTGGGACCAAGGGGGAACTTACAGGAAATTTCAGGGTGGAAAAGGGGGTCAGACAGGGCTGTGTGCTGGCCCCCTTTTTATTCACTGTCTACACTAACGGACTGGAAGCCGCGATGCTCCAAGGCAGTAAAGATTTACCTACAATAGCTCGTCGGCAAATACCTGCACTATTATATGCCGACGATGCTGTCATTTTAGCAAGAACCCCAAATGAACTCCAATGTGCACTAAACAGATATTGTACGTTCATGGCTACCCTAAATCTAAAGCTAAATGTTAAGAAAACTTACACTATGCAAGCTGGGAAGGGGTCTGGGAAGTGCCGAAGGTTGTTTGTAAAAGGTGAACCATTAGATAGAACGGCAACCTACCCATACCTGGGGATAGTAATAGATGAGAAGTTCAAGTGGACCCCAGCGGTTAATGCCAGGAAACTTGCCTTCTTGAGGGAAACTGTCTCACTAAAAGCATTTTCACAAAAACTGGGCCAACGTCCAATACAAGTAATGCAGAAAATTTATAATGCTAAATGCATATCTACGGCAATATATGGGGCAGGAATATGGGGGTATGTAAATGTTGAAGCCATTCAAAAAATTGAGAATTCCTTTTTACGATACTTACTTGCGGTTCCAAGGAATACCTCCACATACGCATGTCACTTAGAATTGGGACTAGACTATATAACAGACATCATAAAACTGCAGCCAGTTATGTTATGGCGCAGAATATGGGTTACAGAGCAATGCCATTTAACGAGATCCATCATTGAAGATATTCTGAGTCTCGATCAGTGTAAAAAAATCAAATGGATAACCTACGTCAAAGCAATCCTTGAGGACTTGGGCTACAAGAAATATTTTGATAATCCTTCCAGGATAAATGAAATTTCTAAGGCGGATCTAAAAAAAGAATGCCTTACACATCTGAGACAGATACGCCTAGTAACCGAGATCCACAAACAATCTGTTCAGAAAGCCATACTAGTGCAGACTGTTTTTGAAGTTGAACCTTATTTGTTATATAATCTAACCCAATATGAAAAAATGCTGCTAACTCGCTTAAGGTTTGACATGTTTCATTTGCTAGTTTCCTTTCCAACCCAAAACGACTGGATGTCCACACGGACATGCTGCCCATGTGATTTGGTATCTACGCAATCAACCATACATACTATTCTATTTTGCAAATTTTTTGTGGAACCCCGTAGGCGTTGGCTACTCCCCATCTTAAAACTCTGGGGGCTTCGCCAATGCCGTCCTGCATTCTTGGCATTACAATATTTAGAAAATGAAAAATATGCTAAAGCAATTGCACGTTTTCTTAAATTCTGTATTCAACATCGTCGCAACCTATGAATAAGATCTGATTAGGAGAGATACAATGAAGGCCCACAAATCTCTAGGATCTAAGATGAACATAAATTGTATGATACATCTTGCTGCTTCCTTTTTATCAAATCTGCTTTTTTAAATGAATTTTAATTGCTTTTAGTATTTTAAAATTGTGATCTTAACACATGATCAACTTTGTAATTTGTATTTTATGAACTTTTATGGTGTTCTTATCAAATGAACTACCGAATAAAGTATTTTTTGATTTGATTTGATTGATTTGAGTGCTCTAGAGTGTTGTGGGGTGCTTTAGAGTGTTGTGGAGTGCTCTAGAGTGTTGTGGAGTGCTCTAAAGTGTTGTGGAGTGCTCTAAAGTGTTGTGGGGTGCTTTAGAGTGTTGTGGAGTGCTCTAGAGTGTTGTGGAGTGCTCTAAAGTGTTGTGGAGTGCTCTAAAGTGTTGTGGAGTGCTCTAGAGTGTTGTGGGGTGCTTTAGAGTGTTGTGGAGTGCTCTAAAGTGTTGCGGAGTGCTCTAAAGTGTTGTGGAGTGCTCTAGAGTGTTGTGGAGTGCTCTAAAGTGTTGTGGAGTGCTCTAAAGTGTTGTGGAGTGCTCTAGAGTGTTGTGGAGTGCTCTAAAGTGTTGTGGAGTGCTCTAAAGTGTTGTGGAGTGCTCTAGAGTGTTGTGGGGTGCTTTAAAGTGTTGTGGAGTGCTCTAGAGTGTTGTGGGGTGCTTTAGAGTGTTATGGAGTGCTCTAGAGTGTTGTGGAGTGGTGTACAGCAGAGTTGAGTGGCATAAAGGGTGTTGTGTAGATTGGAGTAAAGAGTTGTAGAGTGGAGTGGCCTAGAATGAAGTAGATTGTGAGAGTGGAGTGGTATAGAGTGGAGTTAAGTGTTGTACAGTTGAGTGGTGTTAGGTATAGTGGAGTAGCATAGAGAGTTAGAGTGTAATGGAGTGGCGCAGGTCGATGGTGCTGAGTGGATTACTGTGTTGTTGAACAGCGTGGAGTAAAGTGGCATGGATTGGTATAGAGGGATTTGCCTAGAGTGCTGTTAGTTCAGTAGTATTGTAGAGTATCAAAGACTGGAGTAGCAAAGAGTGGTGTAGACTGGAGTAGAGTTTAATGGAGCATAGCGTCATAGATTGGAGTACCGTAGAGTGCAGTGTAGTAGAGTGGCCTGGAGTGAAGTGGCTTAAAGTACAGTGGTGCAAAAGCATGGGCAAGACCAATTGGCTTTGCCAATGCTTGCTGTGATTAGTGAGGCTCAGTTAAAATGATAAGATTGTGTATATGACCTGGGGGTGGAGACGCTAGAGGCACTCGAGTAACTGGAGCCCACAGTCTGCCTGGGCCCTGTACTTGCAGCCACCGATCATGGGCATCCGCAGAAATTTTTCCAGGGGGGGGCAAAATGTTAACGTCATCACCATCCTCCGACATGATGTGTGCCAGGTGGGGCACAAGAAACACTGGGGCGCAGGAGGAGCCATGGTGGGCAGGAAGCAGGCTGCATATGATCTCATACACCATAGGGTTGTTATGCCACAGCCATCTCTTTCTTTTGTGGCACTCCAAAATCCATACCTGCCCTGGTCCCTAAAATTACCCCCTAGCACCCCAAAACCCATACCCACCCAGAACCCTGAAATTACCCCACCCCCCAAAACTCATACCCTCCCTGAACCCTAAAATTAAGCCCCTGGCACCCCAAATCCCTCACACACCCTAAACCCTAAAATTACCCCCTAGCACCCCAAAACCCATACCCACCCTGAACCCTAAATATACACCAGCCCCCCAAAACTCATACCCGCGCTGAACCCTAAAATTGCCCCCCCCGGCACCCATAACCCATACCCACCCTGACCCCTAAAATTGTCCCCCTGGCACCCCAAAACCCATACCCGCCCTGAACCCTTACCTTTCCCCCCTTGCACCCCAAAACCCGTACCTGCCCTGAACCCTAAAATTACCCCCCTGGTACCCCAAAAGCAATACCCACCCTGAACTCTAAAATTATCCCCCTGGCATCCCAATCCTTAACCCACCGTGAACCTTAAAATGACTCCCTGGCACCTTAGAACCCACACCCACCCTGAACCCTAAAGTTACCCCCGGCACCCCAAAAGCTGAACACTACATTCTGATTGTGTATCGCGCCGTCTCCCTGCTCGTGGAGGATCTGATGGTCTGGATCTTCTCGCCTTGGTACGGTTCTGCTCGCCCTTCTCTGGAGCTGTTCTGCCTGCCTGTGTCTCTTCCGGACCCACCGAGCCTGCCTCCCTGCACACTGCCTGGACCTACTCTGTCTGGCCTGGTTCTTTCTCCTTTGGACCCGCTGTCTTCACTGGCGGAGTTAGGACACAGGTCTCACTTCTCTGAAGCTGCTCTCCCTCACCCAGACCCCCCACTCCCCCTCCACTTGCTCTCTCATCTTCCTTCCTCCCTACTTCTCGGTCTCTCTTTCCCCACTGCTTCTCTCTCTCTTTCTCTCCCCCCTCTTCATTCACTCTCACCCCCCACCGTATCCTTCTCCCCGACCCCACCAAGTCTTCCACTGTCACCCCTCTCTCTTCCTCATGTCGCTTATAGGGAGCCCGGGGCCCTCTCTGAAAATGCGAGCTGGAGGTGACGTTCAGTGTGAAAGCACCAAGGTGTGAACTGGGAGAGGAGGCGGGGGAGAGGGTGGGCGGCAGGTAGAGGGTCAAAGGGGGCACTGGCTCTCAGAGAGGTGAGAAGGGGCGGGGAGCAGCCTGAGGACAAAAACAACACCAGAGAAAGAGGCAGACGCTCCGCAAGGAGCCTGGTGTGAACTGAAGAAACGTACACTTCTTAGCACTACAAAGCAGCCGAAAGGCGCCTTTCACTAGAGCCAAGAACCAGACCATCGCGAACAAACAGCAGCCACCGTAGAAACCAGCGGTGTCATGAAAACAACAAAGGACAGAGAGACAGACGACTGCCGCCGAAACCTGGAAGTACAATTTACACCTTTAGCAAAAGGCAATTCCTGATGCAAGCACCACACGCCAGAACACTATAAATGTATAAATCTCCCATCAATGCACACCTGAGAGTGAATAAAAAGATGAGCAGCAAACTAAGGCAGTGACTGACAGACACTATGCTGGTTCTCTCGTACTGTGCCCTATTGATACTTACTATGTCACCAGTCACTCCAGCGCGGAAGAATTCCTTATTGATTGCTACTCTGACCGCCCCCATGTACCTCACTGTCTTGCGTAGACTAATATGTTCTGTCGGACAAAATGAAAAATATTTTTTTTAAATCTGTGTTTTACGTTATGCAGCTATTGTCCTCGTACGTTTCCCCCAGAGAAAAAGGGTGGTGTCCTTCCACAAGGATGATATGGACTGTGTGCACCTACACCCTCTTCCTTCAAAGCTAGCCTCTCCTCGATCCGGCAACCACCAGCGCTCCAGTATGCAACAGCCATTTTACATGTTGTGATCAGCTGGTTCCTCGGTTGCCAGCTACACTGGGATATGGTTGTTGTGCGCAACGCTGACCCTGGAACATCTGATTGGTTCCCTCACAGACCTGAGGTACTTGAAGCACCTGCTGCGCTTCTAGGTTAATTTAATGTTGGATTCGACAAGCAGAAGGCAGCAGAGGGGCCAGTGGAAGCAGGGAAGCCCCTGAGGAGCGCACATTTCCCAACCAGGGCATTTCAAGTGGTGAAGGAACAGGCTGAATATTAAGCGCTACAAACCGACTAGCTCACCAGAGGCTTCTAACAGGGATCAAGGCACAACATTTCCTATCCTCAGGGCACCAACGTAGTTTTAATAAGTAGTCCATTGTGCTGCTCTTTACTTCGGGTACTGGACCAGTACCTGTGCTATCCTGGAAATCTTCCTGTCCTGAGGTTTGGGGTGTTAGTTACAACTTGTGGCGCCCCCTGCATAGAAGGTCTATGTATGCGAAGGATCTCGGAAAAGGGGTCCTCAATTATGCAAATCTCACAACCACTACATTTAGACCTTACATTCTTCTAAGCACCTACTGGCTATTTAGTTGGCTGCCTGTGTCAAATGTATACAAAAATAAAAACACGTGTTATGGCCATTTACAACGCTTTACTGTGATTAAGAACAACTGTGAACAGATGCACAGAAAAAGAGATTCAGCCCAAAGTTGAAAAAGGATGGATGGATGGTCTTTTTTGTCGCGTTACAAAGTACCTAATTATGGATTCTCGACCTTTTGTACTGTATTTTTGGTAATTAGGGAAGGGGATGATACATGCAAATGTAACAGATGTTTCTACAACCATTGTTACTATATACCTCACAAATTACATTTACCCCTTGTACTGGTGTTACTTAACTTGGTTACCTTTATCAAGCTCAAGCAGTCTTGGAGCACCTATGGCAATTCTAACATGAGGTCAGAGTGGAAGTTCGAACTGCTTGGTCATCGCTGCCCCACTAACCCCTTGTTTCTGACGTCACCAGATAGTAACTTAGTGCAGGTGAGGAATGCGGACATCTTTTTGGCAGGATGCTACGGAAATATTTTCCCCAGGCTACTCAGGAGCACCTGCTACGCTGAGTTTGTGTTATGTTTTCATACTCATTTCTGTGTCATTGCATGACTCCCCGAGTTTTACTGTTTTCTCTCTCTGACCGTCTCATTTTGACGACAGCGCGAGCTCAGACTCTAGTGCACAGGTTGTGAGACCCTTCAGTGTGCATGAGCCTTCCCTCGTTTTGGGGCCCGCCAGTGGTGAGAGGTAGCTGCGAAAAGTGCCTCTGCCGTCGGCAGCCAGATGCTTTCCTCACTTTGTCTGTCTACGGTCCTCACAGAGGTCTGAACTCCCTGAGGCCACATTCACCACACAAGCGCGAGCACAGCATCTTAGTCTAGAGCACACGGGTAAGGCAGGCCCAGCCTTACTCCACCAATCACACTCTACGCTGTGAGTAGAATGTGAGGCACTCAGCAGGGATACTCTAACAGCAGGGCCACTGTAATTATGAGGCAGGGAGGGTCACATAAAGCGGCAGGGTTGAGTGAATTATGTGTCAAGAAAAAGCTAATTATGTGGCACATTTTGTGACAGTATAACTTCATTTCGTCATTTTTAAACTTGTTAACACTGTTTGGGCATTAGTTGCACCTCATTAGTACTAGTTAAACACCCAAATATAGCATCAAGCTACAGAAAGTTGGTCAGTCAACCTTTGCAAAGGACTTTCAACCGCCCGGCAACATGTGTTGCTGCGTTTTTACTAACTTTTGAACCGTTTGAGCTAGAAACAATTTTTTTCTTACACTCTGCAGATTATGCGGAAAATGTTAGATTATGCAACAAATGCAGCAAATATACAATTATGCAAAAATCGCCGCACAATTGCATAATTCCAGTGGCCCCGCCTATCAGTCACATGGATTTAAACTTTCTGCTGTTTGGCTATCCATACCATCGACGGAAGAAAACGTTAAGGGACTACAAAATTATTTTTAAAGAATACATCCCTGATTCGCATGAGAAATCTGTAATGTTGCGACAATGCAGGCAAGTGCCCAGAACGAGTTGCTCTAACCCTCAATGAGTAAGACTCCGAACGGCTGTATGATCATTTCTACTCATGGATATATCTTATATATGCCTGCTCGTTGCGCCTCCTCCCTGCTCTGGACTGCAGCAGTGACTGCACATGGACTCAGCCCCTCTCTTCTTAGCATCCACGCTTCCTAGCCCATCTGGATATCCCACTCTCTACTGATTTATGCCTAACACTTCAATTCCATTGGTTTTCTGTTTGTGGTATCGTTCTTGATAAATGCAAATTATTAAATCAAAAATCATCCATTGATGTCCACCATTTTATGTCAGAGCGGTGCCTACGTTAAAATATACTCTTTTATTCAAATGTGACTATTCTTTCTGCTTAGTAATTTACTTAACAGCAACTGTTCTAGGCAGTCCATCGCTATAATCCAATAATTATTTGAAAAAACTTTGCCTCAATCTTGTTATTGTGTCAGAGCGCGCTATAAAGTCTGAGGTCTCCTGGCGCTTCTGACTAAATTATAAGATGGAGGGGAGGGGGGGCCGAGGGTACTCAGAAGGATCTAGAAAAGTGCAGAGTCTCCAGGTGTTGTCTAGATGTGACGTGTGATGAGATGCACAGGAGTTCACCTAGAAGAGAGTGCAGGAAAATGAAGCCCTCATCTTGTCCTACTGAGCCCTGGGACGCAGCGGAGCTTCAGACTAGAACAGAGAGTGTGAGCTGGAGAGGAACCGTGGCTGGAGCACCATGTGTAATGCATAGTGGCATGGGAGTCCCCAGGGGGCAGGGCTGGCTTTAGCGCTGGTGGCACCCATGCGACAATGTTAGTTGGCCCCCAATGACCACCTCCACCACGGATTCTCTCACTAGCACCCTTCAACAGTGACCAAGTCTCCATAACCACTCTCTCTCAGATGCATGAATTCTTTATATAGCGCTACTCATACCATTAAAGTATGTCAGAGCACTTTGCATCACACACACACATTACACAGACAATCAATCATACGTGTGTAAATCAGTGTATAGGAAATGTTACGTAAGCCAAAGGACTAAAAGTGTAGGCGTCGCAGGTCATCCATACTGGTAGGCAGTATACTTTAGGAGTGCTTGGTGTGGAGAAGCACAAACTCAGAGTCGAAAAAGAAACAGCATAGTTGGGAGTTTTCTTTCATAATAAGAATCCATTTCTACCCAAATGAACACTTTTTGCAACATTAATCAATGTTCTATGCTTACCAGAGTGTATGCACTTCTATGATGAAAGTTAATACCTCACTATTCTATATTAGGACTTTAAGTTATAAATTGCAAGTAACAAAAGGATGGCTCTTTTAAAAGCAGTAACCTGCTGATCTATTTACATTAAATGCACTCTGTAATCTACTTGGAACACGTTCTTTGCAGTAGGCACATTAACCCTCTGTACTACCGTCACATAAGTCAAAAACCTCAACTCCACAAAACTCTGATCTCTGGCCAGGAAGAACATTAATCACAGGACTTATCTTGACATTTTTGTGAGGCCTGTTAATTGCAGGAGGAAATTGCTTTTAAAATCATATTTAAGCTGTAAGCACGGCGCCCCGAGGAAGCCAACTCAGGTCGCACCACCCTAGAGCCGGCCCTGGCGGGGGGGGGGGAGAGGGGGGGGGGGTCAAGGAGGGACGCTCCAGGGGGGGGGGACGCCCCTCCTTGCCCCCTCTGCGGACGCCCATGCCACCGATGATCCCCTGCGGTCATCTTCATCGGGGCGAGCAGGCTAACTCAAAGCAAGAATATACCGTCGGGACAGATGCACTTCCTCAAGCTGCACTTATGCCAATGACAAAACAACATGTCTGCTCTGAGCTGCAGTTGTCTGAATAAACTACGCTGGTACGTATTTCCACATACTTAACTTGAAACCCGCCGTTGTAGAAATCCTGCAACAAAGTTTTGCTTGGCCTCCCACCAGGTCGAACTTTCAGTTCCCAGCCTGCCACTACTAAAAATGTATGTGCATTGTGCACTCCGCAAATATACCACAAAACCTATTATTCTATAAGTAATCATGGTCAACGCTCTGGGCGGAAGGTTTTCTTTTTTGAGTGTGAGGCGGCTTGTTCTGGATCTCGACGCTTCACTCGGCTAGTACTGCCAACACCCCTTTATATTTTTGCAGAAGTGAAATCCCAAGAGGTTTTTGTTAAAATAAAATATATCAAATTCGTGACAAAGTAAGTATTTCCTTGGCGACAGAAAATCAACAGGTAAATATATTTGCCTTAAATAGAGAGCTCAGGTACCAAATTCTGCTGCACCGAAAAAGGGTAGGGGTATGATGCCAACAAGCCGGATTTGCACTGTGTGGGACCAGCAAGGGAAAATGGGTGACACTTTTACGGGTGAGAAAAACTCAGTGACATCTCTGACCAGTGGGGGGCAGCACAACTTGGGCAGGGACAACAGCCATGAACCATAGTCCAGAGGGGGGCAGAAGGGGGAGAGAGGAGTGATTCTGCGTGCCAAGGAGGTATGTACTGATGGATCAGGGCCGGACTGGCCGTAGCAGGCACCGGGCATTTCCCCAGTGGGCCAGAGGGGTGGGGGCTGGTTTTGCAGCGGAGCTGCAATATCGTCCCCATTAATGAAAGCGGGAGCGGTGCTTTTACTAGCACCTCCCTGCCCCCCGCTCGCAGGGCTGATCGAGCAGCAATCTGCCAATGCTGGTTGCTGTTCCCAGTCCGGCCCTGTGATGGATCATGGGGAGGGACTCTATTGGCCCAAGCCGGGAGGGTGAAAAGGCTAGACCAGTAGAAATAGGATGCAGAAAACGATGCTGCAAGTTTATTTTATTTTAGGTTTTCTATAGCAGAGTGATTTACGGCAAAGTTGATGAGATTATGTACGAACTCATCACTAGAATAGATATATAAAGACAGGGGCAAACTGTACGATATATTTGCAATTATCGTAGTATTCTGGCCAATGGCCGTACTGGGGACGATTAGTGCAGGTGGTTTTCGGCAGGGGTTGAGCCCTTACTGAACTCCTCTCCCTGGAATAGGATCACTGTGGCTTCTTATACACTTGCTGCTGGTGTGTCCCGGCTAGTCGTGACTCTACCCTCGGAACTGCCACTGCAACGCCTCTTCCTACTACTGCCCCGGTCGGGCTAGGACTCCGGATCGCTGAACTAGCACGAGGGTACTGCTAAAGCCCTTCTCTCACTGGACCCTCCAAGGCCAGCTGCTGTGTTTACTATTCACAGGAAGGGTACGTGGCAGAAGTATTAGACATAAAGGAAGGACTTGAGTCTAATTGTCTCAAATTCAAATTCAAATTCAAAAGTTTACTTTATTCGGTTAAAAAGTTTAAAACCATCAAAGTTAATTGTGTCATTACAATTGACACCCCTGTACCTACAACTTCAGCTTCGCGTGTACGCCGCCCCCAAGCGAGATTGAAAAGAGACAGCCATCTCGAAACCTGCTTGTTTTACTGCTGCTGAAGCGGAGGACAGATAGCACAATAAATATATCTGCAAACCTTGTTTTCAAAGTGATAGGCAGCTGTCGAAGTGAAGCTGTAACCTTGTGAGTTTCCTTGGTATCGCAAGAGTTGTAGTTGTCTAGTCGCCAGAAAGGCGAACTAGTTTGACGTCACTCTTAAAGACACAGAACAGCAGTGAACAGCAGATTGTTTCTTCAAATTGTGTGAACGCTCTGATTAAACCTGGTTCCCGTTGCCTCTTTCTGTTTAGATAATAAACCAGTGCGTTGCTCGAGTGGGTGGATGTGCCTGCCTTACACACATAGTGTAATGTCAGTCTGTTGCACTTTCCTGGCTTCCAAGTGAGAGCAGAACACCACCGGGAACTGCGTATCAGCTCAAACATTACCGACTTCCAAGGAGACGATCCTTTAGGCAACATACACTCTTTCTGGGATCACATGTGTGCGTCAGGAGTGGAGGGAGCGGCATCCACAGGAAATATGAGCAGATAACAAGAATTGCAGCCCTGTTTACAGAAACGGAAGGCGGTGCTGGGAGCAAATGAAAAAATTGAGTGCTCATGTGCAGTGCTCTTGGATAAAGGAAAATTGATCTCCCATTTACAGTTGTTAAAATGGGACAAGTGGAAGGCTACGAGTACTGGGGCACATATCCATGGGCGTAATCAACAGATAAAAAAGAGGAACAAATAGGAAAGATTAACCACTGGAAGCATGGATTTTTAAAGGACACCAAAAGAAATGAAAGACAATGAAGGGCTGTAAGCCCACAAAGTATGTACAATATGTTTTGAAGAGACAGTACAAGTGATGTCTAGGCTTGACCTACAAATGTGGCACACAGTTGCAAACCAAGGCAGTTTCGAACTTGTAAAGATACTGTGTAGGTGCTTTACAAGGGACGGGA
Organism: Lissotriton vulgaris; assembly: GCF_964263255.1. Taxonomy (NCBI): domain Eukaryota; kingdom Metazoa; phylum Chordata; class Amphibia; order Caudata; family Salamandridae; genus Lissotriton; species Lissotriton vulgaris. Next base: position 40,539,572 of record NC_141700.1, read on the forward strand.
ACTGCATACATTTGTGTTTGCTGCAGGAAATGCTGTGGTGATATCAGGGAAATCTACAGTTAAAAGCAGCCCCGCAGACCATAAAACAGGTTCACGAACAGCCAATCAACACAGCCCACACACTGACCTGTCACACCAGTCCTTCAGGCACTGCCAGATTAAGGAATAGGCCAGTCTGACCCGGATTGACTCTAACACTCAGCCAGACACTGCGCAATCTGTGTTTCGTCTCTCGTATACTAGGAAGATGGGCTTGTTGGCAGTCTCTGAAGATCTTGGTTTGGTCTTGAACAGGGAAATGGACCAGCTCCCATTATTATAGATCTGAATGCTGCATTCGACACAGTTTCACATGTAACGTTGATTCAACGCATACGTGTTCATGGTATGTGAAACAAAGCACTCTCCTGGTTTTAATCATTCTTAAGCAAAGGCCACAAGGGGTACACCTTCTCCATTTTCGCTCCACTTCTAGACATGGCATCAGTGGTGTCCATGAAGTTACCTCCCTCAGCCTTGCACTGTTCCGCCTTTATATTTCTCCTCTTATTGCCTTGGTTAAGTCTTTTGGCTTGTCTCTTTTGCCTTAGGTAGGCAACACCCCGATCAAGGGACCTTGCTCACTTTGCCACTCGATTCAAGCAAGCCGGGCTGAAGACAGCTGAAATGCCAGAATCCGGTCCTAGGATGCTTGTTTCCGGTCCAGGGAAGACATGGCTTGGCAGTTCGGGCTGGACTGTTCGCATGAGGCACAGGGTCAGACGGATTTGCATATGGCCATGTCTGAACTGGGTTGGCAGAGTGGGCTAAAGAACGGTGATGGATTAAACCCAGATCTTTTGACTGGGTGTGAGTGTTTGATTGATTCAGATGCTCCGTCCATCACCACCTCCTTTTGTACCGCTTTTGGCCGCCATAAGTTGGCAGGGTATGCTCAGACGTGAGTCCCTTGCTCACTTTGCCACTGGATTCAAGCAAGCCGGGCAGAAGAAGGCTGAAATGCCAGAAACCGGTCCTCTGTAGCTTGTTTCCGGTCCAGGGAAGGCATGACTTGGCAGTTCAGGCTGGACTGTTCCTATGAGGCACAGGGTCAGACAGATTTGCATATGGCCATGTCTGAACTGGGGTGGCAGAGTGGGCTATAGAACGGTGATGGATTAAACCCAGATCTGTTGACTGGGTGTGAGTGTTTGATTGGTTCAGATGCTCCGTCCATCACCACCCCCTTTTGTACTGCTTAGATATAATGGCCATGTGATAATGTTACACTACAAGAAACCTGGGACACGTCTAACTCTTTGTTTTTTATGGTTTTACCCCCTTTTTATAAAGCCGCTTCACCCTCCACTGTAGGTGGTGCAAAGGGAGGTCTGCTCATGCTGATATCACTTAAATTAGCCTGTACGATGAAGAGGTTTGTTTGCTCTCCCCTCCCCCCACGTGTTGGTGGTAGAATTAACGTTTGCCAACCATTCTACCTTGGTAATAGTTAATTTTCATAACTCCTTTTTGTTGGGAAAGCGATAACGAACACATTGCCGGGCTAGAGGATTGTTTGGAGCAACATGGAGAGGAGAGCAGCTCCTACTTCGAGGTTATTTTAATGGGAGAGTTTAATATACATCTTTGTCCCTCTAATTGTCCCCAAGGTGGGAGATCCTGGGATATTTTGGCCCCTTCAAGACACTTCAAACACTCACGCACTACACATTTTTAGAAAAGGGGGGTCCTAGGGAAACAATATTTAGAGACCAGGCAGTATCCTATCCCCAATCCACAACTGAAACAACATCAAGGGAACTACCGGTCTGTAAGCCCAAGGTTCCTGGTTAGGGAACGTACTTGCTATAAACAATCAACATGATCTTGAGCATATGGGGGGGACAGACTCAGTGCCGTCTTTTAATGGCAGGGGCTGCGGGTTCAACTATAGATTTTATTATGGTATCGGCCCCTTTGTTCATTGACATACTAAAAGTAAAACCTATCTGGAGCCGTTATAGTGATCACAATCCGCTCATTTTAGAAATGATAGGGGAGCGAGTCTTCCATGGGGTTGAGAGCAAGAGTTTAGCAAATGGGGACCTTATAACAATGGACCAGGTCTCAAAATTAGGTGGGGAAAATAATTCCAGAGGACTTTTCAGCGAAGTTATATACAGAGGGAAAAGAAGATATTGATTTGTGTCTTGGTGACCTTACAGATGCTAGTGTGGTTATAAAGGACTTTGGTAACCTTGCAAAGTGAATTGCAGGAAATTTAACGGGGAGGGGAAGGACAGGGGACTTTAAAAAGGAAAACTGGTTTGATACAGACCGTTCTAAAACCCATAAGGCTCTTATGCATGCGTTAAAACAAAAGCCTAAGGGTAAAGAAACGATTATGGTATGTAGGAAAGCCTATAAAGTAGCTATAATTAAAAGGAAGGACAAGATACGGGAACAGGCTTGACTGGATTTAAATCAGGTTAGCGTTCTGTGTAATAGTACAACATTTTGGAAAGTTGAAAATAGTCCTTTCTTCGCAGATCAACATATGGCATGTATAGATTGTGTCATCCCCGCCGATTGATGGGTCAGCCACTTTGAAGAGATTTATAAGCAAGCGGACGAAGAGAAACAGGTTCCGCCTTGGGAACCCAGCATAGATACCCAACCGTTAAATTTTGGGAAAGCTGAGGTTCAGAAAGTAATCAGGGCCAATGCTCTTCGAAAAGCACCTGGGTCTGATGGGGTCCCTGCGGATCTTTATAAGGCAAATCCAGAGATATGGGCAAAGATTTTTAATGCAGCGACAGTATGCAGTTTCCGCCATCCTGGTCCACAGCGGTTATTATACCCATTTCTAAGAAGGGCGCTAGGTATAACCCTGCTTGCTACCGCCGATATCATTTTTAGAAGAGGTGTGGCGCCGCGGCCAGGGCGACTGACTCCGGAATCTTGGGATCACGGTTCGATCCCTGGCACCGGCGGCAGAATAGCCCAGCACCATGTGACTCTGGGCAATAGCTTGCTTAATCTTCCCGACGGCCCCCAGCGCCTAGAGACCCTTACGGGTGATTGTGCGCTTTACAAATGTGGATTATTATTATTATTATAGATTCATCAGCTAAAATGATGGGGAAGGTGATTAAAAATATGGTTAGATGCTGCCAATGTAATCTCAGACCTGCAATACGGTTTTAGGAAAGGCATGGGGACTGCGGACCAATGTATAAACCTGCTTATGCTGACTGGCAAATGTACACTCGCTTAAAAAGGGTTGTATGTGCATGGCATTTATGTATTTAATGTCCGCCTTCGATCGAGTGAACTGGTCAAAACTATGGCCCTTACAAATAGATATGGGAATGGATGCCGATATGGTGGCTTTTTAGGTTTTGCCTGGCGAAAAGATGCGCTCTGCCTCTTGAGATGTATACGGGAGACAGGAACGGCCTCCGTCTTTCATTGGCTAGCTCCATAAATGGAGGCTAGCCATTGGAAGACGGGCCTGTCCGTCAATGCCGGACCAGATTCAGGGGCGTTCCCGAGAATTTTTGGCTTTTGGCTACGTCACGCGACGTCAGCCAAAAGCCGGGAACGCCCCCGAATCTGGTCCGGCATTGAGCCGGCACCCGCCTTCCTGCTCACGTGAGTGCTTTGTTTATCGCGGCTGCACTGGGCACCGGAGCAGGCAGGAGCCTACTCTGCGCCCCGGTGCACTCACCCGGAAGAAGAGAGACGGCGGATGGTGCAGGCGGGCTCCGTTGCGAGGAGGAGAACCCCGCCGCCCAGGAGAAAGGAGCCGTCCGCCTGTCCAGCCACGGGACCTCCATGCGCTCAGGAGGGCCCCGCATCCTGCCGGAACCGCAACAGCAGGAGAAGCCGGTGAGTGGGGCAGCTGTTTCTGCTGTACTCCTGGTGTGGCCACAAGTAGGACCAAATTCAAGGGCTGGCGCAGCGACAAGGGCCTAAGTGAACCTATTCTTTGATCAGGGAATCGGTAGTGAGGGGTTAGCAAACACTTACGCTGAGTGTTTGAGTCCCTGATGCCTAGGAATCCCAAATCAGATATAGTTAAGTTAAATATCCGGTTTGGGGGCTGTCTTCTGACACTCTCTTGCACACAGGCTGCCTGTCTCCCAGTCCGTTACCACTTGGCCCCTCCTCCTTACTGCGCGCGCACCCTCCCGGGGCAGCCGGGACAAGTTGGCGCAAGATAGAAATGATAAAAGAGCGGAGCGCGGGTGACTCCTGAGCAGAGTCGGGGTGACCCCTCTAGGCGGGGGACCCCCACGCCACACAGCAGGCTGTCGTGCAACTGCACTGGAGGATGGCTCGGCGGAGTCGCAGGTGAGTGTTGCTAGCGTCACCTGTGTCCACACAGCATAACCTGTGCATTGCTAGAAATCTGGGTTACACTAGAGATGTGAACTGTCAGCGACTCAGAGGTCGCTGGTCTCTGTTTCTCTCGGGATACAAGCAGGAAGCCCCCAGGTACTCGGCAGTTTTGCAAAGATAGTGCCAAAATGAACGAATGTGGAATTTGTAACTGGTTAGTTCACTCCTATGTTTATTTGTTTTCATTCTGTTATGATTTGTTTTGAGGACGGCAAGGGTCTCTGTGTCCAAGTGTTTCGCCTACTATTTATTTCTGTGTTTATACTTTTACCAGCGAGTCTCTTTCCCACTTTGTGTCTGGATCCCGCCCAGACATGGCTTCCCTCTCTTTGGTAGATGTAAAAGTTGCCCGCCTATTTCACCCACCACTTCCAATGGCGTCTATACAGTGATTCTGTGTCCGAGCATTATTACATTTGTGCTTGTCTGTCCTTCGATTTTAACTTGCTTAACTAACCGACAGTGTAATATTATTTGGAATTGGATTGGCACCACTTGTACACTTCCTTCGTTTCCGACGTCAAAACCGATTGAGCACACACATCCTGTTTATGCGCATTATAAACGACCCTTTACTAAATCACTTTCCATCGAAACTTACTGAATCATTTTGAGTTCAGACTTCATTTATTCTAACTTAAAATATGCGTTGCACTTTTGTTTTGCTTGTGTATTGTTCGACATTGCTCTATGTTGTCATATTGATCACGTTGTTTACCACTCATGCTTCAAGTGAATTGTTACATTTGTTATGTACAGCGAATTTTCCAAGTGTTATGAGTATTTGTATAACACACTTGTGCTACTAGCATGGCCCTGTAATACAGCACTACGTTTTTGGTGTGACTGTCTGTTGGTGGTCTGGTTCATCTTGGGACTGTGGTGTGTGGGTGTGACTGCTCAAGTGTGTGTGTGTGTGTGACTGCTCTAGAGTGTGTGTGTGACTCCCCCAATGTGTGTGTATGTGACTGCTCTGTGTCCCCCTGTTGCCTGCTTGTGCCTCTGTGTGCCCCTGTTGCCTGCTTGTGCCTCCGTGTGCCCCTGTTGCCTGCTTGTGCCTCCGTGTGCCCCTGTTGCCTGCTTGTGTCTCCGTTTTCGTGCCCCTGTTGCCTGCTTGTGCCTCCATGTGCCCCTGTTGCCTGCTTGTGTCTCCGTGTGCCCCTGTTGCCTGCTTGTGTCTCCGTGTGCCCCTGTTGCCTGCTTGTGCCTCTGTGTGCCCCTGTTGCCTGCTTGTGCCTCTTGTGTGCCCCTGTTGCCTGCTTGTGCCTCCATGTGCCCCTGTTGCCTGCTTGTGTCTCCGTGTGCCCCTGTTGCCTGCTTGTGCTGTGTGGGTGTGTGTGGAGGGCTCTGTGTGGCTGTGTGTGTGGGAAGCTTTGTGTGGCTGTGTGTGTAGGAAGCTTTGTGTGGCTGTGTGTGTGGGTGTGTGTGGGGGGGGGCTCTGTGTGTGTTTGTGTTTGGGGGGGCTCTGTGTGTGTTTGTGTGTGTCATTTGCGATAGATAAAGCTAGCGGCATTGTAAATGACAATGCCATTTATTTGTGTTAAAAAAAACATAAATAAATATAATGTCAAGAGCAATGGCAATGGCTCTAACTTTAACAAAGGCAAAACCATTGCATTGTAAATGCTTGTTTACACTGGTATCACCTAAATGTGATTGCCTCTGCCAGATTCAATGAAAATGACTCGCGTACAAAGTCCTGGGAAGTGAAGAGAGGGGTGAGACAGGCGTGAAGTTTACCCTATACATCAATAATTTAGGGGCCGTTTTGGAAACTGCCAGTAGCGACATCCCTAGAGCAGGTTTTAAATCTATACCTGCTCTTTTATTTGTAGGTGATGCAGGTTTACTAGCCAGGACACCGATAGGGTTGAAGCGACTTGTAAATCATTTTAGTGATTTTAAGGTCTCACGTGACCTTTCAATGCATGTCTCTAAATCTCACATGTCTGTAGATAATTCAACACTTGAAAAGTGCACGCTTATATGTAAAGGTGGAGAATTGACAAATGTTGCTATGTTTCCATACCTGGGCATTTTGTTTGACGAAAAGGGGTTGTGGGTCGCGCAAAGAATACTAAAGAGAAACACCCTGTCTAGAGCGGCCGGTGCAACCTTGGACTTCGCTAGGAGATTGGGGAGCAAATGCTTGCATCCACCTCTGTGGATCTATAATGAGAAAGATTTACCAATGGCCACATATGGCAGTGAAGTATGGGGCTATAAGGAGAGCGGTGAACTGAAAGTGGGTGAAAATAAATATTTGCGGAAGCTTTTAGCAGTTCCCCCCAGTACACTATCCTCTGTGGTGCATGAGGAATCCGGGCAGGGTTACATCTCCGACTAGATAGCAAAGGCCCCCTTAATATGGTGTTAAAAGTATGGTCTAGCCCCACACCCACCCTGAATCAACTGGTATTAAAAGATTGTATGAGGTTGGATAGGTCTGCTGAGGTACTTTGGTTAGCTTACATTTCTCAGCAACTAGTGAAAACAGAGGTCCTGATCTCTTTACACATCCAAGACAGATGTATCTTGGAGAGTTGAAAGCTATTAAAAAACTATTTTTAGTCAGGAGGGTGTTGGACAGGGAAAAGAGCGAACTTAAAAAAACGCTGATAGGACAATATATGATATTGAAATCCGGGCCCATAGAACAGCCTTTTATTAAAAATGTACACCATTGTTTTCTTTTAACTAGATTTAGGTTTAATAGTATTCACTGGTCTCTTACGTTTCCAAAGGGCTTCTCTAAGCCAGGGACTTTAAAGCCTGGCACCTGGGATGATTTCTCAGATCAAGATCTTTTACATTTCATCTTTTTTTGTGGATTATATAATGATCTTCGGAGAAGATATATTTTACCACTTATAAAACATTGCAATTTTGCACAAGTGAGGCCTGTCTTCATCTCTGATATGTTTTGGGGTGGCGAGCTTTTTAGCAGGGGCTTCACGGCGAAGGAAAAATGTCATCAGGCAACGGATGGGAGTAGAACAACTGGCATGTGATAATACTGTATAGAAATGCACTTTAACGAGGCTTATGACATTGTAATAGTTCAACCTTATCGAAGCGAATCATATAAGGAAGGTCCTGACTCCTGAAGACCAATAGAAGATCACTTTATTTGAATTTTTAGACCTGGTTTATGATGATAAATGGTCTGGTTTTAAGTCTTTTAATTTGTGGTGTATGTGCTTCCCCGGCTTCTGGCCCTTCGGCTTCTGCCCGGTTTGACTTGAAGCGGTGCGATGCTGGAGGCTCCCGGGCCCCCCTGCTCCATCCAGGGCCCCCGGTGGGAGGCGGAGGGCCGGGCCCGCAGCCTCACCTCTGGCTCTGGAGGATGTGGGAGCCGTCGAGCCGGCCCGCCCGCCCGAGCCTGCTTCATGAGGCAACCTTTGCACCTGAGCAGAGCACCCTCCCACTGTCCCCGGGCAGGTAGAGTGGAAGGAGGGAGGCGGCCTCGCCCACAGTCCGGGCCGGAGCTGCACAGGAGCACACCTGCCGTCGGAGGGGGCGCCATGACCCGACTCAGGAGGTACCTGGCGGCCCTGGGTCTGCTGATGGGGGCGCTCTTTGGCATCGCCTTCTTCCAGCGCTGGGTACCGCTCACCCTGGACCTGTCCGCGGGGATGCCCGCGCCTACCCTCCGCCTGCAGCACAAAAGTAAGACTCAGGGGGGCGAACGGGTCCGGAAACTTTACGCAGGCGTGTTAGGGTGTCCAGGGGGCACACAGCTAGGAACAGGCGGGCAGGTGCGACCCCCAGACCCCGGATTATAACCCTTTATTCAGAATGACCCATCCTGTGGTCGGTGTTGCAAACGCGCCCCCAATGCGCGTCTGGGAAGATGGAAAAAGCCCTTTACTGTTCCAGTTAGGGGTCCGCATCACGCCAGTCCTGGCACTATTTTCAACCAGATCCACCCTTTCATTTACTGCTCTGCGGGGCAAATGAGTGCTCATTTACACTTTGCATTCTGGGAGTTGTAGTCGTAGCCTGTGGTAATGGAGCACAAAACGCACACACGCCTGAACGGGATAATACAAAAAAACAAGCACTGGAAATGCAATAGATCTCGCATTAGAAAAGTAGGAGCTATTGGTCTTGTAAAGGATTTTTTTTGTGTGTGTATTTTCTCCAAATAGCTACATTGATAGATTTGTCATTTACAATGCCAATAGTTGTAATTTTTGTGAATGTGACACCTATAGCATTTGGAATGCCACATGATTTGTGTAGACGTGATTTTGATGGCAGCTTTTGTTGTTATGCCACCTTTCTAGAGAGCAGGAGAGTGCAGCAGGGGATAGAAGCACAGCCCTGCAAGCTGAGCGTCCTCCCATGGCACAGCAATTTGTGTCTTGAGTGGTGTGAGGGTGAGGGGTGTGAGAGTGAGGGATGTGAGGGTGAGGGGTGTGAGCCTGAGTGTTGTGAGAGTGAGGGAGTGTGAGTGTGAGGGGGTGTGAGTGTGTGTGACGGTGTGTGTTGGTGAGGGTGTGTGAGGGTGAGTGAGGGTGTTTGATGTTGATTGAGGGAGTGTGAGTGTGTGGCTGTGTGACGGTGTGAGTGTGAGGGTGTGTGAGGGTGAGTTAAGGAGTGTGATTGTGTGTGAGGGTGAGTGTGAGTGAGTGTGTGTGAGGCTGAAGGTGTGTGATGGTGTGTGAGGGTGATGTTGTGTGAGTGTGATTGCGGGTGTGTGAAGGTGTGTGTGAGTTTTGGGGTGTGAGGGCGATGTTATGAGTGTGTGTATGTTAATAAGAAATATTTAATATGTGTTGTTGTGTAAAAATGCGTGATTGAGCTTCCCTTTGTAATTGTCCTGCCTTATGTGTATTTTTTAATGTAATTTAACTGTGTGTGTGTGTTTATGTTCCCTATCAATGTATTAAGAGGATTCACAGTGATGTAATGTGTGTATTTTATGCGTTTTGTGAAAGAACTCTTTTATTTTCCAATCCAGTTTCCAAATTTGTGTATTAATAGCTGCACTGCTCCTTTACTCAAGCACTGGCGTTGCCAATAGGTCTCGCAGTTGTAAAGTTGGAGCTATTACAATTGCAAATAACACTGCCTTTTATTTTTGTTTTGCATTTGAAAAACAGAAAGGGCTTTGTCATTTACAAAACCAATAGCTCCAACTTTCCTACTGCGAGACCTATTGTGGACTGCACAGTGTGGGTGAAAGTGGCACTGCGTGGGTGTGAGTGGTCTTGAGTGAGTGACGTTGCGTGGGTGAGTGGCGTTGCATGTGTGAGTGTTGTTGCATGGGTGATTGACGTTGCGTGTGTGAGTGGCGTTGCGTGTGTGAGTTGCGTTGCGTGTGTGATTGGCATTGCATGGGTGAGTGTGGCGTTGTGTGTGTGAGAGTGGGCTTGCGTGGGTGTGAGTGGCGTTGTGTGTCTGAAAGTTGTTCTGTGTGGGTAAAAGTGGCACTGCGTGGGTGTGAGTGGCGTTGCGTGGGTGAGTGGCGTTGCGTGTGTGAGTGGCATTGCGTGTGTGAGTGGCGTTGCGTGTGTGAGTGGCGTTGCGTGTGTGAGTGGTGTTGCATGTGTGAGTGGCGTTGCATGTGTGAGTGGCGTTGCGTGTGTGAGTGGCATTGCGTGTGTGAGTGGCGTTGCGTGTGTGAGTGGCGTTGCGTGTGTGAGTGGCGTTGCGTGGGTGAGTGGCGTTGCGTGGGTGAGTGGCGTTGCATGTGTGAGTGGCGTTGCATGTGTGAGTGGCGTTGCATGTGTGAGTGGGGTTGCGTGTGTGAGTGGCGTTGCGTGTGTGAGTGGCGTAGCAATAATCTGCATTTGTGGAAACAATGTCTCCGGCACTTTTTTACTTCTAGGCAAATCATGGATTATTCTGTTGAGCACAGAAGCGCCCGGAGGGGGTTTTATTGGTTTATTGAGGTTTGTAAATCTTCTCACTCCCCCTTCCCCACACTCTTTTCTGCCAGTATATGCCTCTTCCAATGCGTTCTATATGTTTATTTCCTTTGCTGCACAGACTGCAAACCTATTTCAACAAACCACCTTCTTGGCGCTGTCCGGGGCAGAAAGTCAAATCTTTGAATGGGGGTCACTTCTCGGCTCTCAATCACCTGTCAAGATGGGGTTGGTGGTCCTTCCTGGCAAGCTGGTGCAGACTGGAAGGGCTTGGCTTCCCTGCTGCCCAGCCGGCACCGAACTCACACCCTCCCTGCCAGCATAGCTTTATTGTGCAATTCTCCCCCTCGCGGGAGGCTTCCTAGCGCTTTACGGTCAGCAGTTAGCAACGGATGAAACATAGTGAAGGGGCAAGCGAGCAGTGGGTACACTGAAAGAAGGGCGAGGGTATTTAAAAGTACCTGAGGCTTGGAGATTTGGGGTGGAGGGGGGGGGGGGGCAGGTTTGCAAGAGCAGAATTTCAGATTTCTTATTTTTTTAAATGAAATTCAAGACCGTTTGGATGGTATGTTTTTTTCGAATTTCTCGGAGAATTAAAGAATACATTTCCTGAACATTACCCAAAGCGCCTAGAGGCCATTCTGTTTGTTTCCCATTCATCAGTGCACCCACAATTACAATGTACGCTTGAGACAAGGCACCTTACATACATGCCATTTTGGGAGTGTTCCATCACATTTCATTTTTAATAAAGATTGTTACCTTTACGTTCACTGTTTATATCTGTACGTGTGTAGTAGGGCCTATGGAACAGATCTGAAGTACATATGTATGACCTTGGTGTATATAGGCGCTGTGAACTCTCTGTGGTTCTATACGTGTGCGCTATGTACCAAATATTGGACTTCAAACTGTAATTCATTTTCACATGCATGCATTGTATGTATTTTTAAAGTGCCTAGAGTCAGAAAAACAGACTTTGAAATGGTCTGGGTGGCAGGGGTGGGCCTGTGTTGTGGTGGTTATGAAGTTGCTGCATTGTATTCTGGCGGTGTTGTGTGGCTAGTGTTGTGTTAATAAAATAGTCTTGTGGCACCGTGGATGAGAGGGGTGTTTCTCCGTTTCCTACTTGGCCTCAATTGTTGTTCTCGATGATGGGCGGACCTGCCCTAATTTTTCCATCCATTTGAAACATATGTTACACATTGATTTTAGAGTGGAGGAGATCTCATTAATACTTTAAACACTTTGATGGAATGTTCTAGTAGGACTTATACGTTGATCAACGGTTGAAATAGATGAAACTAACTTGTTGCAAAAGTGGATTACACAATAGATCTCTCCACTTCTTTTGTGCCCTGAAGAAGTCCATTTGTATATGGACGAAACGCGTTGGCTGGTTTTTGCTGTGCACATATGAAGCAACCTTTAGAAAAAAATAATGAAGAGAAGAAAAATGTCTTTATCGATTGTTGAATTCTGTGCAAACACAGTATTGATCTTTGAGATTCGTTGTGAATGTGATGCACCTCTGTTTTTCGATTCTCCCTAGCATAGGGTGGCACCTCTGGCAGAGGGTGTTTACAGGGAGTGCACACAGTGGAAGGTACGTTCTTTGAACCATAGACAAATGTTATGGGAGATAACAGCTTAGGTGCGGCAATTTTTCTTGGTCCACTGACATTTTTCCTATTATATAGCGTTGTGGGGTTTTATGGCTGTTATATGCTTTTAGCCCCACCCGCCCTGTTTACCTACCCACAGTCTACTTCCATGGGGATATAGAAGGAAGCTATTAACTGCCCTGGAGCTACTAAGCAACCAATCTGGGACTATTGACTTTTCTTAGGGTAATATATATATATATATATAGGCCATGTGACCAAGCTTTGCAAGAGGCGAAACGCGTAATGGCGGCGGCAGGCTTGCTGGAGAATAAACACTTCAATTGAGCACTCAATCTGGGTCTGTTCCTTCGTCATTTACAAGTTGTGTGCTGGGGCGGCTGCTTCAGCCAGTGTGACGAATTTACGTTTATATATATATATATATATATATATATATATATATATATATATATATATATATATATATATATATATATATATATATATATATATATATATTTTTTTTTTAAATTTTTTTTTTATTTTTTGTTGTTGTTGTTGGACTTGGCCTTTCCCCCACCCAAAATGTTTCGCTTTTGACCCCCTTGTCTGAAAATTTCTCCCCCATGGGATTAAACCTGTATAGGCCATGAGTGGAGTGAGACACCTTGTTAATATGTGAAGTCATGTAATGGTGTGAGCACTTGTAAATTCCCCCCATTGTAAAATGCACCTGACTGAAATGTACTGTGTTTAAAATGGATGCCATGGCCATGGGTTTTGCCACCGGACTGGCATAGGTCAGCGGTCTAGATAATATTACCCAGCTACACCTAGCTTTTGGAGGGAAAGCCTGGCACCCAGGGTGCTCACCCCCTCCCCTTGAGCCAGTTTAGGCCAGCTTTGCCAACATTTTAGAAGGCTTTGGCACTGCCTGGGAGGAGGGTATAAGTAAGGGGGATGTGCCACCAGAGAGTCAGTCAGAGTTGGGACAAGAAAGAGAGGGGACCTGCTGCGAGGTGCTACCGCCACATGGGCCTGTGGGCTGGGCCCTGCACCCCTAAAACCCCCACCCCTCTGCTGTCCCCCGGGCCCCTGATAAGGGAAGGGCCCCTACCCAGGACACTGACGCTGTTTGGACCTGGAACTGCGCCAGCGCAGCGCGACAGAAGCCCCAGGAGGTGAGGAGAGTGCCCTGGGCTGCCTGGAGGAACTGTTGCCCCTTGTGAGGTGCTGCCTATCAAGCGCTATTCTGGGGAGGTTGATGCCCCCAAGGAAGTTGTGGCCCCCTGTGGGAGATCTGACGCTGGGAGGGACTGCCTGCATAGCGCTGTGTGTGGAAGTGCTGGGGCTGGTGTGGCACCCGGAGTGCTGTTGGCCCTGAAAGCTGTGTGGGCCGAAGGAGGAGCTGTGCTCTGTGAAAAGAGCCCTTTTTCTGAGGAGGATAGCGCAATATAAATAATGAATTAAAAGGGAGCCTACCCCTTACTGCCGCCGAAGAGACTGTGGCGCTGCTTGAAGATTGCGCCTAGTTGCTGCCGATCTCACCGCCGCAGGCCGGCGTTTGAGGGACCCCCCCACTGAGGTGGGTATCGTTGCGGTGGCCCCCGGTGCCAGGAGAGGGCCGCCGAAGTGGAGAGAGGGCCGCGCTAGGCCCTGAAGCCTTCCTCACCCCCATCAAGTGACGGGGCGCCCGGCCGCGTCATCGGCCCGCCCCTGCCAACGCCGCACAGGGATTGGCTGCCGGCCCGGGCGGCCGGGAAGGCAGGAAGAAGCTGAGTCTAAGCCCCGGGTCCCCGTGAGGTAGGAGGGGGACCCGGGTGAAGCACCGGTGCGGGGCCCCCGTGGACGAGGGGGAGCCCCGAGGAGTGAGCGACCAGAGCGGGAGCCCACCCAGCCGGTCTATGCCCCGGAGAGAGGGGCCGGTGGAAGAGGCGGGGCCGGGGCACACTGCTGGTGCCAGCCCCGCCGCCACATAAGAAGCGACCCGACGGTGCTACGGGGCTCCCGGGAGGTCGAGGGAGCCCCGTGTGAGGTGGGAGGAAAGCCAGGCAGGCTTCTCCCCACGTGTTCCGAGACACCGCGTGTGTCCCCTGAGGCCTCTCCGAGGCCGTATTGAAACCCTGGGCCCCTGTGAGGAAAGGAAGCCCGGGTGAGGCGAGTGTGGCTGCCCAGAGGCCGTTTTGAACCGCCCGGGCCCCCGTGAGGAGGAGAGGCCCGGGTGACGCCGCGGTGAGGGAGAGCCCCGAGTGTTGCGGCCACAGCCCGGAGGGGAAGGGGGGGCCTCGAGGCACATTGCCGGTGCCTGCCCCCCTCCGCCTCGGAACTGCAGAGGGCCCCGTTTGAGCGGCCTAGGCCTGAGTGAGGCCTTGCAGGCCCTGAGTGACCGGTGCAGGAGTAAGGAGAGCCCTGCGACGAGAGTGCTGTGCGGCAGGGGCCTCGAGGCACATTGTCGGTGCCTGGCCCTTACTGAGAAGGAGACCTCCCCAGAACCCCGGTGAGTGGGGCCTACGTTAGACTGTGTGGAGGGTAGAGTGGGCAACCGGGCACAGGGTCGGTGTCCGCCCCCCCCCCCCCCCATGACTTGCTTGGGATGGTAATCCTACCCTGAACTGGGCGACGGCCTGAAGAGTGAACTGGTGTAGGCTGGAGGTCAATACTGTGCCCCTGGGTTCCTCAAGGAATTATTAAAGCCCCAAGAGTTAGGGCCAGGATTTATGCTAATGCTGGGTTGATGTTCATGCTGATTGTTTCGCGCCCAGTGTGCTTATGGCTTAGTGTTAATGCCCCTGTTAGTGGTGGGCATCCCCATGTGTTATGCTGCTGAGGTCGACTGCCCCTCTAGGGATGTGTTAGTTGCCTGAAGAGGTATTTAGGGTGGCCCTAGTGACATGTTTATTCCTGCACAGTGACCAGGTAATAGGAAATGCTTGATTGGTCGTGACCAGTTATTACCGTTACTGATGCCAATGCATGTTGATGTTACTCGCCCGCTAGGTGATCCTACGCTGATTCCACTGTGTTAGACAACTAAGGTTGTGGGCCCCTGCGGATGTTATATACCTGCCTAAGGGAGCCGAATGTACGCACTGGTGAGGTGCACAATGTGTTAGATGCCAGGGTATTGTTTAGGGATAATGCGCCAGTGTTGAAATTCTTATGGTTAAATGCCTAATGCCACAGCGTAATGTGTATGCCCAAGGTTCAATTGCATACAAGGTGCCTACTACCCTGATGAGATGGTCATCTCCCTGGCCTAAGGTGATGAGACCGATATGTAATGTTGATGTGCCCTTTTACTGCAGGTGTTCTGCCCCGGTGCTGGCCTGACGTGTCATTCCAGGCGCCTGGTTATATCCCACTGCTGATTTATTACAAGTGTTCCTGTCTGTTGGGATTTACTGTGATGCCCTGAAGTTTTCCTTTCCAGGGGTTGGGTTGGAGTTAAACCGCTAAGGATGAGAGCCTGAGTTGGCCCCGCCATTGTGACCCCAGGTCTAATGACGATGTAAACATTCTTCTTTATTTTCAGCTATGGACTTGCAGACTCAGCCCTTACTTCCCATGTAAATAATCTCCCCTTGATACACTTGGCTCTGGTGCCAGTTGGCGCCGTGTTATGATACCACTGTTGATGCATTTTTTCCTTGCAGGTTGGAGATACTAAACTTCTTAATTTTCCAACTCAAACTGGTGTCCTGCCTCTTTTGTGGTGTGCCTGGTGTATTGACTGTGGGTACTGCTTGAGTGCTTCACATGTCCTCTGAAGTTTGGCCTGCCCGCTTGGTTCCATGTTACCCCCTTGGAGATTTGGTAATCCCATTATATATATATATATATATATATAAACACACACAGGTTTGGCGTGCTTAAGCCGTCTTCTACGGCGGGCTCTCGACGGGGAACGCCAACCCCTATAAATCAGCACACTCCTGGTCACAGCACTTCATAAAATGAAAAACCAGAGTCGGAGCCCAAATCAGATGCAGTGTTGTCAAGGTTTATTCGGCAAAGGAAACACCCAACGCGTTTCGTGATCCACTGACCACTTTCTCACGGGTGGAGTTTACCTGGGTCAACCTCCATTTAAAGCAACATACTTTTTAGAATTTTTACACACGTGATCATAGACATAGAAAAATTGAGTGACTTATAGCTATGTCGGCTTTTTTAGAAAACATAATTTCAAGTGAAAAATTATTATCACAACCAGGAATAACGGAAACATGTCATGTCCATAATATTGATGTAAAGTTCCCTGGGTATTTACACAGTTTTTGGGTCTCTTTCGCAAACTGAAGCCAGGTGATTTCATATGCGCCAAGGTTGGCCCGCCCCATTATGTAGTACTATGTTACACATTCACAGCAGTACTTATGATGGGTTAGTCAAAGGTCGTGTTGCCCCAGTGGGCAATTCAGTCCATTGTATGACAGGCAGGATTTTCAATGAGCTCCAAGTGGACAATAATTGAGGCCGTATTCCTGGAATAAATGAAAAATGGAATAGCTATAGATGATAGTGATTACATTTGGATCAGTGCACAGTTAAAACCAATTAAAAGCTTTGGAAAATTGTTACCAAAGAAGCAGCAGCATTATACTTTCACATGATTTAGTCAGAATCATTTACGTATGAAGATGGATTGCAAGTTCTTCCCCCAAGTTATGACCTGTCGGTTGTAAGGTGTTATACATAATGATATATTTAGATTCTAGTTTCCTCAAATCTAACCATCTGTTCCCTCCCCTTTCATTGCTTTCAATGCTGTCCAGAACACAGAATTTCATGACATTTGGATTTTTGTTGTGTACATCAGAGAAATGCCGCGCTACAGGGTATTGCTGATTTTCGTTTCTTATTGCCCTTTGGTGTTCCAGGATTCTAAGTTTTGCCTGTTTCGTGGTGCACCCTATATAAAACTTATTACAGGGGCACTCAAGGGCATAAACAACATACTCTGTGTTGCAGGTTAGGTGTTTTGTGATTTTGTGGGCCTCTCTTTCCATTGACAGTTTTATTGACTTGCGGTTATTGCTGTACTTGCAGGCTTTACAATTATGACAAGGATAAAATCCTTGGATAGGATTGATTTTCTTCTTGTCTTTTATGAGTGTGCTACTCAATATGTCTTTTATTGACCTCGCCTTTCTGAAGGTCAGTGAGGGATTTTCATGAATCACCTCCTTCACATCTTGATCAAGTTTTAGAGTTTCCCAGTATTTAGTCAAAGATTTACGTAGTTTCCACGATTGATTGCTGTAGGTGGTGATAAAGCGTACCTTCTCATCAACCGTACGTTGTTTAGGGACCAATAAGTCATCCCTATCCATAGCATTAACTTTTGAGAGGGCCTGTTGTATTACCTTTTTGCTATATCCTCTCTCAGAGAATCGTTGGGTCATAACTTGGCTTTCTCTTGTAAATCCCTCTGCCGAGCTACAATTTCTCTTAGCCCTGATAAGTTCACCCATCGGGATACTGCGTATAAGACTTGGGGGATGTCCACTCTCTGCATGTAGCAGGCTATTTCCGGCTGTAGATTTGCGGAATAGCGTGCTTGTTAATTTTCCCGCATCAACCTCTAGTTTGATGTCAAGGAATTCTAATTCTTTCTGGCTGATTACACTGGTAAATTTCAGATTTAATGAATTAGTGTTGAGGATAGTTTCAAATTCGTGTATCTGGTCGAGAGTGCCGTGCCAGACACAGAAAATGTCGTCAATGTACCTCTTCCAGAGGATGACGTGGGCACTATAGTGGGAGATCTCCTTCACCACTAACTCCTCCCACCAGCCTAGGTAAAGACACGCCAGGCTGGGGGCAAAGCAAGTACCCATCGCCACCCCCTGGGTTTGTCTGAACATAAGTTTGTTGAAAATGAAGAAATTGTTACTCATACATTCCCATATCATATCCAGCAACATGTTAGTGTGTGACAAAAATGAAACCGATCGGTTTCCAAGATAGAATTTACATGCCTCTACCCCCAATTCCTGAGGAATGCTGGTGTACAGGCTGGAAACATCAAAGCTTACCGGCCAGTACTCAGGCCTCCATACAAGGTCCTTAATGATACCCAAAAAATCTGAAGAGTCCCTGACATAGGATGGCAGACTAGTTACAAAGGGCTGGAGGAAGTGGTCAATATATCTGCTGGTGTTCTCATACAGGCTACCAACCGAAGAGACGATTGGTCTGCCCGGAGGTGCCTGAAGACTTTTGTGCACCTTGGGGAGCAAATATAGTGCGGGTATTTTGGGATATTTTACATAGAGGTAGGAAAACTCTTCGTCCTCAATTAAACCCCTTGCTTTCCAATCCCGCAGTCTCTCTCCATATGCATTTTTTGCCTTATTATAATCCTCTTTACTCGCTCTGGCATAATTACATTCATCAGACAATTGTGCCATGCCTTCTTTCAGATACATATCAATAGGCCAGACCACAACGTTCCCACCCTTGTCGCTATTCTTGATAACCACGTCTGCCCAATTCTCCATTTCCTTTAAGGCAGAATATTGTTTTTTGTTAAGGTTCCAAATCATTTTAGGCTTCACCTTGTCCATATGTCTCATTTCATGTATCATTCCCTGTTCAAAACTGTCAATGTAACTGTTGGCAATTTGTGGAACAAACACCGATTTTGGTTTGAAACCACTGCCACTGCTCATATTCACCGAATCCTCAGTACTAACTAAATTAAACAAGGCATCATCATGTACATCTTCGCAACCTGCCAATAATTGAACTGATTGCAACAGTTCTGCATCATTCACCGTTAATGTACTGGGTTTTTCAGACATGCCCTCCTTTCTGATCCGAGATTTATTCGCAAACCATTTTTTGAGTTTTAATTTACGTGTGAAACAGAAAAGATCAATACGGGCATTGGTAAAATTAAAATTAGAAGTAGGACAAAAGGAAAGCCCTCTCGACAGTACCTCAATTTGTACAGGAGTTAAAGTACGGGAAGAAAGATTTACCACGGTCTTGGATTCTACTTCCGCGCCGCCTTGCCTCGAGTGACCACTCCTACTGGGCTTGAGACCGCGTCGAAGGATTTGCTGCCTCTTCCGCGTCCTCCTCTGCCTCCTCTTCCACGCCCTTTTGATGGGGTGCCTGTCTGACGTTCCTTGGTCATCAGGGCTACTTCTTTTAAAATTCGGTCTTTTACTGGAATCGCTTCAACTGTGTCTGAGATGTCACTTTCGATTGATTCCGTGTCATCCATCAGTACTGATTCCGCCGAAGTTGTCGCCCCCTCATTAGGTACAGTTTGCTTTTTAGGCGTGGTATTCTTCTTCGTGTTCACTTTCTTTGTGGCATTCCTTATTTCGTCATATCGCTTAGCAAAGGTTAGGATTTGGCCTTTGCTATAATCCACCTCGTCACGATGGAATTTACGCTGTTTCTTTTCTTTAATTTCTTCCTCAATTTTATCAAGGCGTTTATGCATTTTGTCCATTTCCGTGGTGAATTCACTCTCCGTGTGTTTGCCTTTGATTTTGGTAATTAATTCTTCATTCTCCGTGTTAAGTTTGGCACACTCTTTTTCAGCATTTTTTATTAACATCTTAAGCATGTTAACCGAGCAGATGTGATTGTTGTCCATCCACTCACTGATTAACTCGGGGTCCGGATTCTGGAATGTGGGTATGATGAAGATCCTCAAACCGCGCGGTATCCTATCGCATTCAAGATACTTGGTTAAGGCAGCCGCCTCCCACCAGCGCGATTGCTCTCGTTTGAGGTTTTTCCACAGTGTGTCCCACCACACTTTCAGTTCATTAACTTGTTTACCAGGTGGTCTAATGTCATCTCCCACACTGGGTTCCGTTGAAGTGAAAAGTTTCGCTGCTGCTTCCGCTCTCCTACTGTTTCTCGATTCTGCCATATTACTTGACACAACACAACCAGCCGGTCTCGTGTTGTTTGCACCGCTCTTTTCCGTCAAGCACTGCTGGGCTAGCTGATCGGACAATCCAGGTATGGGCGGGAACCTTTTTGATGTTGAATTCACAAACACTCCAATCCAATCTGATCCCAGATATCGGAGTAATTTTGTAGCAAAGAAGTTCAAAAGGGTTCCGCTAAAATTGTATCACCTTAGGTTCCCGGGTCTCGTACAGCCATAGAGCAGGCGGGCAAAAGCTTCTTTTTGAAAATGTAAACACACACAGGTTTGGCGTGCTTAAGCCGTCTTCTACGGCGGGCTCTCGACGGGGAACGCCAACCCCTATAAATCAGCACACTCCTGGTCACAGCACTTCATAAAATGAAAAACCAGAGTCGGAGCCCAAATCAGATGCAGTGTTGTCAAGGTTTATTCGGCAAAGGAAACACCCAACGCGTTTCGTGATCCACTGACCACTTTCTCACGGGTGGAGTTTACCTGGGTCAACCTCCATTTAAAGCAACATACTTTTTAGAATTTTTACACACGTGATCATAGACATAGAAAAATTGAGTGACTTATAGCTATGTCGGCTTTTTTAGAAAACATAATTTCAAGTGAAAAATTATTATCACAACCAGGAATAACGGAAACATGTCATGTCCATAATATTGATGTAAAGTTCCCTGGGTATTTACACAGTTTTTGGGTCTCTTTCGCAAACTGAAGCCAGGTGATTTCATATGCGCCAAGGTTGGCCCGCCCCATTATGTAGTACTATGTTACACATTCACAGCAGTACTTATGATGGGTTAGTCAAAGGTCGTGTTGCCCCAGTGGGCAATTCAGTCCATTGTATGACAGGCAGGATTTTCAATGAGCTCCAAGTGGACAATAATTGAGGCCGTATTCCTGGAATAAATGAAAAATGGAATAGCTATAGATGATAGTGATTACATTTGGATCAGTGCACAGTTAAAACCAATTAAAAGCTTTGGAAAATTGTTACCAAAGAAGCAGCAGCATTATACTTTCACATGATTTAGTCAGAATCATTTACGTATGAAGATGGATTGCAAGTTCTTCCCCCAAGTTATGACCTGTCGGTTGTAAGGTGTTATACATAATGATATATTTAGATTCTAGTTTCCTCAAATCTAACCATCTGTTCCCTCCCCTTTCATTGCTTTCAATGCTGTCCAGAACACAGAATTTCATGACATTTGGATTTTTGTTGTGTACATCAGAGAAATGCCGCGCTACAGGGTATTGCTGATTTTCGTTTCTTATTGCCCTTTGGTGTTCCAGGATTCTAAGTTTTGCCTGTTTCGTGGTGCACCCTATATAAAACTTATTACAGGGGCACTCAAGGGCATAAACAACATACTCTGTGTTGCAGGTTAGGTGTTTTGTGATTTTGTGGGCCTCTCTTTCCATTGACAGTTTTATTGACTTGCGGTTATTGCTGTACTTGCAGGCTTTACAATTATGACAAGGATAAAATCCTTGGATAGGATTGATTTTCTTCTTGTCTTTTATGAGTGTGCTACTCAATATGGCTTTTATTGACCTCGCCTTTCTGAAGGTCAGTGAGGGATTTTCATGAATCACCTCCTTCACATCTTGATCAAGTTTTAGAGTTTCCCAGTATTTAGTCAAAGATTTACGTAGTTTCCACGATTGATTGCTGTAGGTGGTGATAAAGCGTACCTTCTCATCAACCGTACGTTGTTTAGGGACCAATAAGTCATCCCTATCCATAGCATTAACTTTTGAGAGGGCCTGTTGTATTACCTTTTTGCTATATCCTCTCTCAGAGAATCGTTGGGTCATAACTTGGCTTTCTCTTGTAAATCCCTCTGCCGAGCTACAATTTCTCTTAGCCCTGATAAGTTCACCCATCGGGATACTGCGTATAAGACTTGGGGGATGTCCACTCTCTGCATGTAGCAGGCTATTTCCGGCTGTAGATTTGCGGAATAGCGTGCTTGTTAATTTTCCCGCATCAACCTCTAGTTTGATGTCAAGGAATTCTAATTCTTTCTGGCTGATTACACTGGTAAATTTCAGATTTAATGAATTAGTGTTGAGGATAGTTTCAAATTCGTGTATCTGGTCGAGAGTGCCGTGCCAGACACAGAAAATGTCGTCAATGTACCTCTTCCAGAGGATGACGTGGGCACTATAGTGGGAGATCTCCTTCACCACTAACTCCTCCCACCAGCCTAGGTAAAGACACGCCAGGCTGGGGGCAAAGCAAGTACCCATCGCCACCCCCTGGGTTTGTCTGAACATAAGTTTGTTGAAAATGAAGAAATTGTTACTCATACATTCCCATATCATATCCAGCAACATGTTAGTGTGTGACAAAAATGAAACCGATCGGTTTCCAAGATAGAATTTACATGCCTCTACCCCCAATTCCTGAGGAATGCTGGTGTACAGGCTGGAAACATCAAAGCTTACCAGCCAGTACTCAGGCCTCCATACAAGGTCCTTAATGATACCCAAAAAATCTGAAGAGTCCCTGACATAGGATGGCAGACTAGTTACAAAGGGCTGGAGGAAGTGGTCAATATATCTGCTGGTGTTCTCATACAGGCTACCAACCGAAGAGACGATTGGTCTGCCCGGAGGTGCCTGAAGACTTTTGTGCACCTTGGGGAGCAAATATAGTGCGGGTATTTTGGGATATTTTACATAGAGGTAGGAAAACTCTTCGTCCTCAATTAAACCCCTTGCTTTCCAATCCCGCAGTCTCTCTCCATATGCATTTTTTGCCTTATTATAATCCTCTTTACTCGCTCTGGCATAATTACATTCATCAGACAATTGTGCCATGCCTTCTTTCAGATACATATCAATAGGCCAGACCACAACGTTCCCACCCTTGTCGCTATTCTTGATAACCACGTCTGCCCAATTCTCCATTTCCTTTAAGGCAGAATATTGTTTTTTGTTAAGGTTCCAAATCATTTTAGGCTCCACCTTGTGGTCTGGCCTATTGATATGTATCTGAAAGAAGGCATGGCACAATTGCGCAAGTCAATAAAACTGTCAATGGAAAGAGAGGCCCACAAAATCACAAAACACCTAACCTGCAACACAGAGTATGTTGTTTATGCCCTTGAGTGCCCCTGTAATAAGTTTTATATAGGGTGCACCACGAAACAGGCAAAACTTAGAATCCTGGAACACCAAAGGGCAATAAGAAACGAAAATCAGCAATACCCTGTAGCGCGGCATTTCTCTGATGTACACAACAAAAATCCAAATGTCATGAAATTCTGTGTTCTGGACAGCATTGAAAGCAATGAAAGGGGAGGGAACAGATGGTTAGATTTGAGGAAACTAGAATCTAAATATATCATTATGTATAACACCTTACAACCGACAGGTCATAACTTGGGGGAAGAACTTGCAATCCATCTTCATACGTAAATGATTCTGACTAAATCATGTGAAAGTATAATGCTGCTGCTTCTTTGGTAACAATTTTCCAAAGCTTTTAATTGGTTTTAACTGTGCACTGATCCAAATGTAATCACTATCATCTATAGCTATTCCATTTTTCATTTATTCCAGGAATACGGCCTCAATTATTGTCCACTTGGAGCTCATTGAAAATCCTGCCTGTCATACAATGGACTGAATTGCCCACTGGGGCAACACGACCTTTGACTAACCCATCATAAGTACTGCTGTGAATGTGTAACATAGTACTACATAATGGGGCGGGCCAACCTTGGCGCATATGAAATCACCTGGCTTCAGTTTGCGAAAGAGACCCAAAAACTGTGTAAATACCCAGGGAACTTTACATCAATATTATGGACATGACATGTTTCCGTTATTCCTGGTTGTGATAATAATTTTTCACTTGAAATTATGTTTTCTAAAAAAGCCGACATAGCTATAAGTCACTCAATTTTTCTATGTCTATGATCACGTGTGTAAAAATTCTAAAAAGTATGTTGCTTTAAATGGAGGTTGACCCAGGTAAACTCCACCCGTGAGAAAGTGGTCAGTGGATCACGAAACGCGTTGGGTGTTTCCTTTGCCGAATAAACCTTGACAACACTGCATCTGATTTGGGCTCCGACTCTGGTTTTTCATTTTATGAAGTGCTGTGACCAGGAGTGTGCTGATTTATAGGGGTTGGCGTTCCCCGTCGAGAGCCCGCCGTAGAAGACGGCTTAAGCACGCCAAACCTGTGTGTGTTTACATTTTCAAAAAGAAGCTTTTGCCCGCCTGCTCTATGGCTGTACGAGACCCGGGAACCTAAGGTGATACAATTTTAGCGGAACCCTTTTGAACTTCTTTGCTACAAAATTACTCCGATATCTGGGATCAGATTGGATTGGAGTGTTTGTGAATTCAACATCAAAAAGGTTCCCGCCCATACCTGGATTGTCCGATCAGCTAGCCCAGCAGTGCTTGACGGAAAAGAGCGGTGCAAACAACACGAGACCGGCTGGTTGTGTTGTGTCAAGTAATATGGCAGAATCGAGAAACAGTAGGAGAGCGGAAGCAGCAGCGAAACTTTTCACTTCAACGGAACCCAGTGTGGGAGATGACATTAGACCACCTGGTAAACAAGTTAATGAACTGAAAGTGTGGTGGGACACACTGTGGAAAAACCTCAAACGAGAGCAATCGCGCTGGTGGGAGGCGGCTGCCTTAACCAAGTATCTTGAATGCGATAGGATACCGCGCGGTTTGAGGATCTTCATCATACCCACATTCCAGAATCCGGACCCCGAGTTAATCAGTGAGTGGATGGACAACAATCACATCTGCTCGGTTAACATGCTTAAGATGTTAATAAAAAATGCTGAAAAAGAGTGTGCCAAACTTAACACGGAGAATGAAGAATTAATTACCAAAATCAAAGGCAAACACACGGAGAGTGAATTCACCACGGAAATGGACAAAATGCATAAACGCCTTGATAAAATTGAGGAAGAAATTAAAGAAAAGAAACAGCGTAAATTCCATCGTGACGAGGTGGATTATAGCAAAGGCCAAATCCTAACCTTTGCTAAGCGATATGACGAAATAAGGAATGCCACAAAGAAAGTGAACACGAAGAAGAATACCACGCCTAAAAAGCAAACTGTACCTAATGAGGGGGCGACAACTTCGGCGGAATCAGTACTGATGGATGACACGGAATCAATCGAAAGTGACATCTCAGACACAGTTGAAGCGATTCCAGTAAAAGACCGAATTTTAAAAGAAGTAGCCCTGATGACCAAGGAACGTCAGACAGGCACCCCATCAAAAGGGCGTGGAAGAGGAGGCAGAGGAGGACGCGGAAGAGGCAGCAAATCCTTCGACGCGGTCTCAAGCCCAGTAGGAGTGGTCACTCGAGGCAAGGCGGCGCGGAAGTAGAATCCAAGACCGTGGTAAATCTTTCTTCCCGTACTTTAACTCCTGTACAAATTGAGGTACTGTCGAGAGGGCTTTCCTTTTGTCCTACTTCTAATTTTAATTTTACCAATGCCCGTATTGATCTTTTCTGTTTCACACGTAAATTAAAACTCAAAAAATGGTTTGCGAATAAATCTCGGATCAGAAAGGAGGGCATGTCTGAAAAACCCAGTACATTAACGGTGAATGATGCAGAACTGTTGCAATCAGTTCAATTATTGGCAGGTTGCGAAGATGTACATGATGATGCCTTGTTTAATTTAGTTAGTACTGAGGATTCGGTGAATATGAGCAGTGGCAGTGGTTTCAAACCAAAATCGGTGTTTGTTCCACAAATTGCCAACAGTTACATTGACAGTTTTGAACAGGGAATGATACATGAAATGAGACATATGGACAAGGTGAAGCCTAAAATGATTTGGAACCTTAACAAAAAACAATATTCTGCCTTAAAGGAAATGGAGAATTGGGCAGACGTGGTTATCAAGAATAGCGACAAGGGTGGGAACGTTGTGGTCTGGCCTATTGATATGTATCTGAAAGAAGGCATGGCACAATTGTCTGATGAATGTAATTATGCCAGAGCGAGTAAAGAGGATTATAATAAGGCAAAAAATGCATATGGAGAGAGACTGCGGGATTGGAAAGCAAGGGGTTTAATTGAGGACGAAGAGTTTTCCTACCTCTATGTAAAATATCCCAAAATACCCGCACTATATTTGCTCCCCAAGGTGCACAAAAGTCTTCAGGCACCTCCGGGCAGACCAATCGTCTCTTCGGTTGGTAGCCTGTATGAGAACACCAGCAGATATATTGACCACTTCCTCCAGCCCTTTGTAACTAGTCTGCCATCCTATGTCAGGGCTAAGAGAAATTGTAGCTCGGCAGAGGGATTTACAAGAGAAAGCCAAGTTATGACCCAACGATTCTCTGAGAGAGGATATAGCAAAAAGGTAATACAACAGGCCCTCTCAAAAGTTAATGCTATGGATAGGGATGACTTATTGGTCCCTAAACAACGTACGGTTGATGAGAAGGTACGCTTTATCACCACCTACAGCAATCAATCGTGGAAACTACGTAAATCTTTGACTAAATACTGGGAAACTCTAAAACTTGATCAAGATGTGAAGGAGGTGATTCATGAAAATCCCTCACTGACCTTCAGAAAGGCGAGGTCAATAAAAGACATATTGAGTAGCACACTCATAAAAGACAAGAAGAAAATCAATCCTATCCAAGGATTTTATCCTTGTCATAATTGTAAAGCCTGCAAGTACAGCAATAACCGCAAGTCAATAAAACTGTCAATGGAAAGAGAGGCCCACAAAATCACAAAACACCTAACCTGCAACACAGAGTATGTTGTTTATGCCCTTGAGTGCCCCTGTAATAAGTTTTATATAGGGTGCACCACGAAACAGGCAAAACTTAGAATCCTGGAACACCAAAGGGCAATAAGAAACGAAAATCAGCAATACCCTGTAGCGCGGCATTTCTCTGATGTACACAACAAAAATCCAAATGTCATGAAATTCTGTGTTCTGGACAGCATTGAAAGCAATGAAAGGGGAGGGAACAGATGGTTAGATTTGAGGAAACTAGAATCTAAATATATCATTATGTATAACACCTTACAACCGACAGGTCATAACTTGGGGGAAGAACTTGCAATCCATCTTCATACGTAAATGATTCTGACTAAATCATGTGAAAGTATAATGCTGCTGCTTCTTTGGTAACAATTTTCCAAAGCTTTTAATTGGTTTTAACTGTGCACTGATCCAAATGTAATCACTATCATCTATAGCTATTCCATTTTTCATTTATTCCAGGAATACGGCCTCAATTATTGTCCACTTGGAGCTCATTGAAAATCCTGCCTGTCATACAATGGACTGAATTGCCCACTGGGGCAACACGACCTTTGACTAACCCATCATAAGTACTGCTGTGAATGTGTAACATAGTACTACATAATGGGGCGGGCCAACCTTGGCGCATATGAAATCACCTGGCTTCAGTTTGCGAAAGAGACCCAAAAACTGTGTAAATACCCAGGGAACTTTACATCAATATTATGGACATGACATGTTTCCGTTATTCCTGGTTGTGATAATAATTTTTCACTTGAAATTATGTTTTCTAAAAAAGCCGACATAGCTATAAGTCACTCAATTTTTCTATGTCTATGATCACGTGTGTAAAAATTCTAAAAAGTATGTTGCTTTAAATGGAGGTTGACCCAGGTAAACTCCACCCGTGAGAAAGTGGTCAGTGGATCACGAAACGCGTTGGGTGTTTCCTTTGCCGAATAAACCTTGACAACACTGCATCTGATTTGGGCTCCGACTCTGGTTTTTCATTTTATGAAGTGCTGTGACCAGGAGTGTGCTGATATATATATATATATATATATCTCGAAGAAGACCGTTTGGTCGAAACGCGTCGCCAATAAACGCAATTTTGAACATGGACCCTGGTGTGCGAATCGTTTGTGTGGTTCCTGGGAGGAAGAAACTCTGTTCGGGAGCCCTTTCAAATATATATATATATATATATATATATATATATATATATATATATATATATATATATATATATATATATATATATATATATATATATATATATATATATATATATATATATATATATATATATATATATATATATATATATATATATATATATATATATATATATATATATATATATATATATATATATATATATATATATATATATATATATATATATATATATATATATATATATATATATATATATATATATATATATATATATATATATATATATATATATATATATATATATATATATATTTTTTTTTTTTTCATACGCAGTGGCGGTCGCCACTATATAGTTAGGTCAGACTTTCCATAGGAAGAGCGTTTTTTGTTTTTGTTTTTGTTTTGCTAATAACTTTGTCCTTGTTTGACGACACTTCACAAAACTTTCCAAAAAACAAGTTTTTCCACCTCCCTTCTTCTTGAGAAGTATTTTTGAGGGTGATCCATCAAACGGAGGCAAAGAAAAACAGAAGGCTGTCCCTAAACACTCTTTTCTCCCATGTCTTTTCCGTAGGGGAAGATTAGGCTCCTACCCTGTGTTTTTCAAGCTGTTTGTCAATTAGCTAATTTGCATCAGAGTACACCCTTAGGCACCTCGTCACAGGGTGGAGTGGGATCAGCAAGGCTCATTTACCCTATCACACCCTGTGATGCATGGGAAAGAGTGCTTACTTTGACTCTGTGGTTGCAGGTGGGTCCCACCGAAACGTATTTTTCAGGGTGATCCATCGAACGGGGCAGACAAAAAAAGATGTCTGTAAACACGCTTTTCTCCCATGCCGTTTCCACAGGGAAGATTAGAGAGCAATGCAGACAAAAACGGCTGAACAGAATCACACCAAATTTGGCAGAAAGCTAGATCGGCATATATAAATATATACATTCGACACAACTTGCATGAACGTTGGCAGAGTTTGCCAGTGAGTGTGTACTGCACATGAACATAGATTGGGCACACGCTTATTTTTAAAAAAAAATATTTCGAACTCCACAATTGTTTTTTTTTAACATATCTTTATTAACATTTTATAGTTTTTGTTTCCACAATTACACTGTAAAACATTTGCACCAACAAAATTTCAATATGCGACTCAATCATTACAGTAGGCAGGGTAATATACACTTTAATTATTGTTATCCTGGGGTAGGACGTATCTGCATTGAGCGTAAATTGGAGCCTGGCGACTGCTCATCCTTGAGCGCCACTAGCTCGCCACCCCGGTAACTAACTAGCTGGGCCCCTGCCTAAGTGTACTCCCTCACCCT
This sequence comes from Lissotriton vulgaris, assembly GCF_964263255.1. Taxonomy (NCBI): domain Eukaryota; kingdom Metazoa; phylum Chordata; class Amphibia; order Caudata; family Salamandridae; genus Lissotriton; species Lissotriton vulgaris. Next base: position 40,568,628 of record NC_141700.1, read on the forward strand.
GCCTCAGGGGGCAGCTCCAGTCCGTACCTGGACCGGACAATGTCTCCAGCCATTGTACACACAGCCAATGAGGCTTAAACACATAATCCAATAAAATGAAAAACTAACCACAGAAAAAATCAAACAAATAATGAGAAACCAAAGACACTCTGCATGCCAAGAGGGGACAAGGGTGCAATAGTGTTCGTTGGGGTAGTCATGAGGTTAACAGTTATGTCAAGTATGCCGTTCCTCACTTGTGTAATTTTTTTTTGGGGGGGGGGGAGGAAAGGAGGGTAAACACCAGCCCCAAACCCACCGCCCACGGCCACTCAGATCCAGTCTCTTCCACCCATTGTCACAGGGAGGTGGGGCCATGCACCATCAGAGCTACTCCAACATGGCCCACCCGTGCAAACACGCCTGACTCATTCGCTATCACTCACTTCCTCCCCACCGGCACTGCGTCCCTGCTCCGGATACTCCCAGTTCCCCAGCACTCCTTTCCATGAATCTGCAACTGGCCGCCTGCGGATGCCCCTCGCCTCCTCCCAGCCCCGGGCTCTAGCCTCTGCTCCTGCCCAGCTAATAACCTCACTGGTCCAGCTAGCCACCTGCGGTCCCACACCAGTGCAATCCTCCTCTTAGCCAGGCCCAAGGCCAGGTCTGTAAACCGATTCCCTACTTTCTGCTTAGGAGGACGTGGGAAGAGCCCCAACAGACAGGCCTCCATGACACCACCAGGTCCATCCCCAAGGCACCCCTAATCTTGGCCAGGACTCCCTCCCAGTACAGACGCACTACACCACAAGTCCATGTCCTATGGATGAAGCCAGCATCTACATAAGCGCCCGTTGGCCATTCCTGCAACTCACCACCATACGTGACATTTAATCTATGAGGCGTCCTATATACCATGTGTATATCATTAAATTGAGTATATTTGAGTCTAGTGTTCCTCAAGATTTCCTTAAGAGATCTCCATACCTTACCCCATTCACCATCCGTGAATTCCCTTTCTATCGCTCTTTTCCATTTACTTTTCAGACCCGTCATGGGGCCCGTGGCTGCGGTAACCAATGCTTCATGGTGCCATCACACTTAATGCCCCGCCGTAACGCCACGATTGTTTAACCATTCTTGTTTGTGGAGTTCTCGAGCAAGGGCAGATATATTTGCACTTTTCACTTGTATCCTTCATGCACATTTTTGTTAACATCTCCAAAAAAAGGCAGAATAAAAATTAACAAATTCACAGAAAGGCTGCGATGCCATCAACATTTTGGAATTTGTATTTATCAGTTTCAGAGTTATCCACAGATTAAATCTTCTAGGGAAAATCAGTATTCTTTGAAAAGTGTCAAGCTCTAAGACCCTCTTATAACTTCTGGTGTTGGAGCACCCTGCACCAAACTTTGCACATCTTACAGAATGCGATTTCTGTCAAGTTTGGTGCAGATTGTTTGAGGGAGCGGTGGGGTGGAAGCTAATAAGACTGCAGTAGTGGAATTGCATGTGAAGGGATGTTTCAAACTTGGGTACAGAGATCTGACTGCACTTCTGTAAATATATATATATATATATATATATATATATATCCAAAAATATGCAGTTCCCAATTTTGGAAGAGCCAGGGGAGACCAAAGTGTTTGCAGCAGCCTTTATTCTTGAAGCACAGCCTGCCAGCAGGGTCTCTAAGGACAGGTAAAATCTCACCATTAGTGAAGCCAAGCCAAACGCGTTTCGAGAAAGTCTCTTCATCAGTGGCTGGTAAGGAAAGCAGGGGGAAAACGTGTATTGCAGCACCTTGATTTTAAACATCTACCCGCCCCCCGGGGGCGTGGCCTCACAGCCTCCTGGGAGATGTAGTCCGTGCTATGTTACACCCCAGTGGGTACGTTGTCCCTTCATAATAATGTCCATGAATAACAGGTACCTTGTCAATAAAGTCTCTGCCCCGCTTTGTTGCTGCGGTTCCTGCTGTGAGGAGGCACCTTACTGCTTCGGTGCATGCTCACTCTCCTCCGCGTAAAGACAGCATCATCTGACGCTGCCGCGGACCCGCTCACATGCAGTCGGCTCTTTCCAACGACCTGGGCAGGCCGTTAACAAATCCAAAAATATGCAGTTCCCAATTTTGGAAGAGCCAGGGGAGACCAAAGTGTTTGCAGCAGCCTTTATTCTTGAAGCACAGCCTGCCAGCAGGGTCTCTAAGGACAGGTAAAATCTCACCATTAGTGAAGCCAAGCCAAACGCGTTTCGAGAAAGTCTCTTCATCAGTGGCTGGTAAGGAAAGCAGGGGGAAAACGTGTATTGCAGCACCTTGATTTTAAACATCTACCCGCCCCCCGGGGGCGTGGCCTCACAGCCTCCTGGGAGATGTAGTCCGTGCTATGTTACACCCCAGTGGGTACGTTGTCCCTTCATAATAATGTCCATGAATAACAGGTACCTTGTCAATAAAGTCTCTGCCCCGCTTTGTTGCTGCGGTTCCTGCTTTCCTTACCAGCCACTGATGAAGAGACTTTCTCGAAACGCGTTTGGCTTGGCTTCACTAATGGTGAGATTTTACCTGTCCTTAGAGACCCTGCTGGCAGGCTGTGCTTCAAGAATAAAGGCTGCTGCAAACACTTTGGTCTCCCCTGGCTCTTCCAAAATTGGGAACTGCATATTTTTGGATATATATATATATATATATATATATATATATATAGCCACAGATTTCTTCTTCCCACGTTTAGGTAGATTAAAGACCACGGCACAGCAACAGATGGATTTCAGCGCTTTATTTACACACCAGTGCAAAAGATAACGTGCATCAAATGGACGGTCTACGCGTTTCGGCTCCTGCCTTCCACTATATATATAAATATATATAAAAAAAATACCCAGCCGGGTCTTAGGACAAATAAGCACTCTCGAGCACGGCAATCACTTTTCAGCAGGGCAGTTTATTTTACAGACAGCAGACGCGTTTCGGGAATGCCTCAATGACGACACAGGATATATATCCTGTGTCGTCATTGAGGCATTCTGGTGGTTTCATGAACCACAACCTCGAGTGATTTGTAAATGTCTCCAGAACCCAGAGATGGCAATGCTGGTCCCTGCCTGCGCATGTCACGTGTAATGAAAGTGCTCCCATAGGTGGAGTGCAGAAGTGCTTTCCCAAAATCGTACGTCATGATGCAAATTCTAACAACAGGAATATGCAAAGAGCAAGGCACCAATAGAGCATGTCTTGAAACCTTATTGCCGGTATTCAAATTTTAAAAGCCACGTCTAAATGCAGCCTTGCACAGCCAATCAGAATTGTGGATCCAATGGTATGGATTACTCTCTGGTAAATTGTTTGTCTGCTGGCGACCCGCTGTCCTACCAAACCAGGTATAGTTCATGTTTTGTTCGCCGCGTGCACTGTCATTCAAAGCACTTGGCGCGGACCAGGACAACGCAACTCATTACTATAAAAAATGCACCCCCTACAGTGCAACTCTGCGAGTTTCAGCCAGCACCAGAGAGAGTGTAGGGCAGTGATACACAAAGTACGGCCCGGGGGCCGCAAGCGGCCCTCCGGACCTTTACATGCAGCCCTCCGGACCTTTACATGCGCAGCAGCAGCAGCACTGGGCTGCTGTTTACTCAACTCAGCACTAACATAGAAAAAAAATTAAATATACAGCAAACACTTATTTAAAGGTTAATTGTAGTTAGGGAAAGGAAGTAGCTAGGCCGTTCACTTTAAGAATACCTTCATTTTTAAAGACAGCCACTAGATATACATACTTTCCTTCCCTACACCCACTGTACACCCTCGGTCGCACCATAGACCAAACTTTGCGGCCCCCGGAAAAATGTTTGTGAGTACCCATGGTGTAGAGGTTCAAGACCGAAATGGGGTTTGAAATGACTCCTGGCTGACCGGCCTACCATTAGATGAGGTGAAGGGGCCAGGTGGTGGCAGACTGCAGTCAACACCTTCCTTTGGGGAGGCACTGAGGAGACCCTGTGACCGGTTATGCCGCTTTCAAAGGGCCCCCCAAAGGGCACACTAATTATGCCCACTACCTAGGTAATCCACACAGAGTGCATCTCTGTAGACCCTCTGTGTCTGTGACCCCACTCAGGAAAATGGGACAGGAACAAAGACAGCCCTTTTTTTGGATGAACCCATTCCCCTTCGGAAAGAGGGAACATCCCTGTAATATTGCACCCACGTGAAGTGTTTATCACTTTTACCAGTGAGGTAGTGTGGCTCACTGGTTAGAGGCGGCAGACCCGAGAGCAGAGGACGGCCCGGGACCAGGGTTCGATTCCCGGCGCGGCAGGTTTCTGGACCAGGGTCAACAGACTCGATAATTCTCTCGCCTCGGTGCCCACTCTGATCAGCGATCACACTCGGCAACTCTGGGCATTAGCTTGCCTCATCCTCACTAACGGCCCCACCAGACCGCCGGGAATGCCTGGTCTCACCCTGGAGATACCCATTAAGGGACCATCTCTCAGGGAAGCCAGGAAGGGTTTCCCAGCGGTCGAAACGCCTTGGGACCCTCTGGGTAAGTAGTGCGCTATATAAATGCCTATACATACATACATACATACATCTGTGTAAAGAGTGTTGTGCCACACAACTGTCTGCGGCCTTTTCAGTAGTACAGAATTCTGCTGAGGGTGCAAAAATTACAAGCAAATTCCAGTCGGGTGCCAGGAGCACTGCTGCAATCCATCTTATGTATCAGGGGCGGCTTGTTAAAGTGGGCGGTGGGGCTCTGCCTCACCCTTAATTCCGGCTCCTATTTTGTTTTTAGGTCTCGCTTGAGACAGCGCATGCTGTCACTTCGAGACATTTAGTGAGTGGCTTTTAAAAGTGCCACCAGAGTTTTTAGGTGGCCTAAAGCTTGAGTGCACATGAGCGTGCACGCCCGCAGCCGCCATCTGCCTTTCTGTCATGGCTCATTAGGCCTTCCAGCGCTGTTGGACGCTTTATGGCCACCTTATCGTTTAGTATTGTATGCTCCAGCCAGACTTCGGTGTCAGAGCGCGCTTTAACCCTCTACACCCCAGCACAAAGCCATCAAGAGCGAACAACAAATGACGCCAACACACAGTTCCTTTTTATCTCTTGCTTTCATTTTCCTCGCATCTTTTGAGTCAGGCAGTTGTCTGACTAACAAATATGAGTAAGTCTATTCTTTCACACCACCCATTACTGTTGTTTATTTCATACACCTCTTGCATTTGTTGATGGTAAAATACCAGACGCGAGGAGGACAGTGATGAGAAAAAAGCTGAAATTGTTACTTAGGACACCCACTTTCAAGTTCAAAATGTAGATCCAGGTACAAGCACGTGGATTGTGCAGAGGACATTGTATGTGTGGTATCACAGTAGCTTCCTGTTATGAGCTGCTAATGCATGACGGTACCTTTTGAAACCTCAGACTTTGCTCCACGCTGTCTAGCACCCACCATGCTCTGCCAGCCCCTCCACTAGTCCTCCATTCTACATATCTTTGCAACACTTCGTTCTAGCATATTGCAGAAAACTCTATGCCTGTGAACTAAGCCCCAGTGCCCCCTCATCCTCCTCTGCTTTCTTTTGCTGCACAGTGTCGTGTATTTGTGTAGACCATTGTGCAGGACTTCTTGTTTGTCCATTGGACCTGGGAGGTGATATTGTGTTGGTCTATGCATGCTGATCATCTATGTCAGCATGGTGTGTGAATGTGTGCAAATACTATACAAAAGCAAGCCTGTCGGCTTTGTAAGTGCCACTTTGAAATTGCTTCCCCTTAAATGCTTCTGATATAGAAAAGTAGAAAAAATGTTGGTTGGGCCTTCGGAGGCATGTGTACACCCCCCCCCCACCCCCATCCCACACTTTCCATTCAAGAAAAAGGGTCCGACGCTACCTGGTTGAGTGCGAGTGGATTTATTCAAATAGATGTGTTAAGCGCAAGTTCAAATTCCTGTAACCTTTGTAGCATACGCGTTTCAGCCGGTATGCTTTCTTCAGTGCCAAGTTATTGAGGCAGCTTCCTTCACCTGGGGGTCCTTTAGATGCTGCAAAGACCACTCCCAGTTGAGCCTTGTCACGGCCCCTCCTGTGCCTCACAGCTGTGTTACAACTTTGCACTCACCAGACTGTTGCATGCAAATATGTTTATTTGATTTGCTTATTTGCGATCAAATTAATGTTCTAGTCTGTACATGACTAGGGTGGTACTGTCCTCGTATTTGGGGCATCCGGCTGGTGATGCTGTCACACTGTTGTGCTGTGTGTGTGGGGGGTGGGGGGTTGCTTGTGTCTAAAGCTCTTGTCAGTACTGTCTCAGTTCCCAGCCCTTCCAAGCGCGGCTCTGCGGGTGGGATGTGAGAGGCCATTGACGTGCAGCTGTGAACATGTGTCGACAGCCGCCATCCTTACAGGGACTCCTAAAGCTCACCTAGCCCCTCTAAGGGCAGTGCTGAACTTGGCCGCTCGACTTGTATCTGGAGTAAATAGATTTGAACACATCACTCCAACTCTCAACTCCCTGAAATGGCTTCCCGTGGAAGGGAGATGTATTTACAAGCTGGCCTGCATCACACCCAAAACCCTCCACTCTCCAGCCCCCAACTACCTGAACAACAAACTGGTTAGAGCAGGTCAAGCCAGATCACTGAGAAGCTCCAACTCACTCCTCCTCATTCCACCAAAAATGAAAAAGAAAACCACCCAAGACCGATCGTTTTCTGGCAACGCTCCCAGGATATGGAACGCTCTCCCGGGAGTCCTCAGATGCAACCCCTCCTTCTCCTGTTTCAAAAGGGACCTCAAACTCCATCTCCTTAACAAATACTTTCATGAACAACGTCTACTAACCTAGACCTTAATACTCCGAGTTGACTCCCATTCAAGGATTGTTGATGAATTGTTGAGGAGGCTAACCACCTTGTTTTTCTTATTTTCCTCCCCCTCCGTTGCACAGTTATTTATTGTTCATGCTGTATTCTTTATCCGTGGTTTGCTTACTTACTGTCAGCCTTCTGGGTAATGTAAGTCCCTTCTGCTTTTCACAATGTGTATGTGAAGCGCTCTGATACCTACAGGTCTAGCTAGCGCTATACAAAACTTTTAAAATAAAAAAAAAATAAAAAAAACATCCTAACGGGCCTCTGTCTCCCAGCCGAGAGGCCTCGGAAGCCTTCTCTCCTTGCAGCCCCACCAACGGGGTCCGGCAGATCATTCACGAAAAGACTTTATGGCTTTACAAACAAGGCAAGTGCTGCTCCAGTATGGTGCCTTGTACATAGGGAGGCCTAAATCATATATGTTTAGGTTTCTCCCAGGCTTTTATAGTTTAATAAAGATATTCTGCTTTGCCTCGTGCAGAATCAGATTAAAGCTACTTTTATTGTCTGTGTTGCTATCGGCATGACGCCATACAGACTTCAGAATGGCTTAAGTAGCATTAATGGAATTGGTAGTGTTTCCTTTCAAATGTATTGCTTCACACTTCAGCATATAAAAATATAAACTACGTAGTTACCTATCATCACCTTTCGATATTGATTGAACTTTATTGGACAATACAACTCCTTTCCACAGATACGATTCTTTGTTTTGTCTTCTGTGCTCTCGGTTTCTAAAAGGAAGATTCCACCTATTGCCAGGGTCCACGCAGCGGGCAGACTTTATTTTCTATTTCAGAGCATGCCCTTCAACTGTGGTTCCCTGTCTTCATCTGAATCAAATCAAACTTCTTGCCCCTTGCAGTATGTCCAAAAATTAGAATACATTTTAAAAATACAACATTTGGCGTCCCCTGAAGCAGTTGATGTAAAATTCAACAGATTTTGTAGTATCTTGCCTCTTCTCTTCAAGAGTGCTTGGTTATCGAATGTCCTGCAAGCCTCCCTCGAGAGGCTTATTTGATGGTAATATCCCCCCCTCCGTTATTTTGGCGCAGAAGCTGAAAATAGTGCTCCTCTAACTTTATATTCAGTTCTGGCATTCATCCCTTCCCAGCCTATGCAACATCTGCCATGGATGCCGTATACAGTTACATAAACCTCAGAGAAGTAAACGCGCTGCACATTGGCGGAATCTCATGATCAAGTGGAGTGCAAGGGTTTTTGCTGGACATCTTTTACAGAGCTCGCTGTCCCTCTGCATCAGTCTTTGCCACCAAACCGTGTCCCAACATGCGTTAAAGCATTACAGAACTTCACATGGCATTCCTTCCAAGGACTACTAAGAAACGTCTGGCCTAAACCCACGATGCCTCTGTGCATATTTGTAGCCGCACCTGTCATCACTGCACCAGGTCCGTTACTCATCATTTGTTACGCCTACATAATCAATTCTTTTTTTTTTCAATCTCCTTCCCTTCTATTTACTTCCCTCCCACTGACCATTTGCAAAATATAATCATCTTGACCGTCCTATAGTTTTTTCAGTCATTCCTCTTTCCTATTTTATGTTTATACAAATGTTCTTTGTGCCTTGAAGTTCAGAGAACAGCTACAGAACACGTGCGTGGAGTCCAAAATCTGCTTGGATCGAAGAAGTTGTAGTTGCGTGCATAAGAAGGGAGGATGTGGTCGGTCGGCTTAAACTGCCGACTCTGGTGCTGGAAGCCAGGGTTCGAGCCTCGCGGTCGCGTCCACAACCTGTGATTCTGGGCAAATCGCTTCATCTCCCCGTGCCTGAATGTGTAATGTAAATACGGTGCTCATGTAAAGCGCTCCAATAACTACGGGTCGAGTTCGCACAATAGAAATATGCACACACAAAAAATGTATACTGTCTCTACTTATAATTCTGAATTGCTATGTCATCCGTGTAAGATGGTATTGAGAAAGGTTACGGCATAAACGCAGGATTGGTGCATACTTGGATGTTTTCTACAGCTCTGCAGCTCCCTGCCACTCACCCTTGACCCTCCTGGCATTCACTCCTCACCTCCCTGCCACTCACCCTTGACCCTCCTGGCATTCACTCCTCACCTCCCTGCCACTCACCCTTGTCCCTCCTGACATTCACTCCTCACCTCCCTGCCACTCACCCTTGACCCTCCTGGCATTCACTCCTCACCTCCCTGCCACTCGCCCTTGACCCTCCTGGCATTCACTCCTCACCTCCCTGCCACTCACCCTTGTCCCTCCTGGCATTCACTCCTCCCCTCCCTGCCACTCACCCTTGACCCTCCTGGCATTCACCCCTCACCTCCCTGCCACTCACCCTTGACCCTCCTGGCATTCACTTCTCACCTCCCTGCCACTCACCCTTGACCCTCCTGGCATTCACTCCTCACCTCCCTGGCACTCACCCTTGACCCTCCTGGCATTCACTCCTCACCTCCCTGCCACTCACCCTTGGCCCTCCTGGCATTCACTCCTCACCTCCCTGGCACTCACCCTTGACCCTCCTGGCATTCACTCCTCACCTCCCTGCCACTCACCCTTGACACTCCTGGCATTCACTCCTCACCTCCCTGCCACTCACCCTTGACCCTCCTGGCATTCACTTCTCACCTCCCTGCCACTCACCCTTGTCCCTCCTGGCATTCACTTCTCACCTCCCTGCCACTCACCCTTGTCCCTCCTGGCATTCACTCCTCACCTCCCTGCCACTCACCCTTGACCCTCCTGGCATTCACTCCTCACCTCCCTGCCACTCACCCTTGACCCTCCTGGCATTCACTCCTCACCTCCCTGCCACTCACCCTTGACCCTCCTGGCATTCACTCCTCACCTCCCTGCCACTCACCCTTGACCCTCCTGGCATTCACTCCTCACCTCCCTGCCACTCACCCTTGACCCTCCTGGCACTAGCCCGGTTTCCCCCAAGAACAAAAAATAACCAGCATTGGCATAGCCAACAGGCCTCGCCTTTGGGACCTTATCAGTGTTTAGCCACGCAACGGTTGTTGTTGCACCAAGGATATTGTGCTGCATAACTCAATACTTGGAAGGTCCCAAAAGCGAGACCTATTGGCTATGCCAATGGTTGTTAAATTACTTAATTGTGCTGCATGTTTCTGTGGCCCTCACTCTGTGTGAGGGTCATGTAAAATCCTATCTGGATTGGTCTTTGGCGTGCGCCCTGGTCGCGCGTGCTTCCCATCGCAGGTTGTGCTGGGCTGCTCTCCTGACAGCCCCGGCCCTCCTGGGCCTGCTATGCTGTAGGGCAACACTTCCCTTTCTTGGAGCGGAACCTTGCTAATAGGATGCTTTCTGGGCAAATTAGGCCCCCACCCCGTGGTTCCCAGGCTGTTTGTCTGTTGGCGAGGACAGTGCACCCTTTTGCACCTCGCCAAGGGTGGAGTGAGGCCAGCCAGCCTCACTGACCCTATCACGCCCTGCGATGAGAGTGAGCTTCACACAAGGGTGCACCTTGAGACGCTTAATTTGACACAGTGCTCGCCGGTGGGGCCCACCAACATGTTTCTTTGAGAACCAACGCTTACTTGTCTTCATCAGACTTTGACCCCGAGCAAGAGGGAGAAAAACACACAAAGGAGAACAAAGGAGGGAGAGAACAATGGAAAACCCGTGGCAAAGGGAAGAAGTAGGAACCCGCAGGAGTGAGACAAAGAAGCAGGGAGTGTCTGTCTGCGGATGAAAGAGGCGTGGGGTGTGTAGCGCTCTAGTGCTCCGAGGGTCTCAGGTTGAGCCCCGGAAGCACTCCACACCATGTATCACTTTCTGGCCAGGCGTGGCCAGAAAGCTTTAAATAAAGGGACCGAAGTGGCTCGGCACTTCCGGTCCACACCAGAGCAGCACGTGTGTGGGTGTCCCCTCTCTTGTACGCGGCGCTGCGCTACACACTCACAACCAGGCCCCAGAGGCCCCACACTGGCGACGAGGGTGGGATCTTCATAAACCCACCAGCAGAACAGCAGGACCCACAGCGCCACCTGCCTGAATGCCAGCTAGCTCGATCTCCACAGCCGAAGGCCGGAGCAGAACGCCCGTGACGGCAGCCGCCGCCGAGAGCAGGAGCACCGGAGGAGAACGCCCATAACGGCAACCCCCGACGAGAACAGGAGCCGCGCACACCGGTAAGCAGCGTGAGCAAGGAGCTGCGTGCGGCACCAGCGGCAGCGGCGGCGGGAAGGCCCAGAACAGGAGACACGCGCCGAGAGAAGCGACCCGACGGCGGGCCCAGCAGTGCGCGCATGCGCAGGAAGACCGACGTCATCGCCGGAAGGGGAGCCCGAGAGAGCGCGAGGCCAAGAGGGTGCCTCAAGAAAATCGAGCGCGAGGCCCCGCAGTCGCCGGGAAGGCCTAGCAAGGTCAACGACATCACAGGGCACCACAACCGAGGCCAGACACAGGCGAGCAGCGCCCCCATCAAGCATTGGCCAAGGCAAACCCACAGCAGGCACAAGCGGAGACAGACACGCGCGAGCAGCGCCCCATCAAGCATTGGCCAAGGCAAACCCACAACAGGCACAAGCAGAGACTGTTAGTTACCTGGTGCACACCAGACCAAGCCAAAGCAAAGCAGCACTGGCAAAGGCAACTCACAGCTCAACAAACGTTGCTCCTCACAGACACCAGCAAACACGAGCAAAGGCAAACCAGAATATCGTAGAGAACCACCGCCCAGCCTCACAATGACCACTAACCCAGGAGGAGCCACTGGGGGAACCGCCCCGGCGCAACAAGCAGCGCAAGCAGCACCAGCAGTGAATCTCGGCACACAGCCACCTGCGCCATCGCAGCACTCACAGATCCAAGCACTACCACCCTTCAGCGAATTAATGGACCCAGGAACAGCGGCTCCCAGATGGGCCGTGTGGCTAGGTCAACTTAACAACTATTTCACTGCCACCAGAGAAAAGGACAACGCAGTGAAGAGGTCCCTGCTACTACATTTTGGAGGCACCGAGCTGTACAAACTATTCAAATACCTCCCAGACACAGGAGATGACGATGACTACGACGCCGCGGTTAACGCGCTGAACGCGCACTTCGACCCCCAGCTGAACCCGCACTACGAGCGGTTCAAGTTTCGTCAATCCAGACAGAGAGAAGGGGAAACCATGGATGCGTTCCACGCACGGCTGAGGGATCTCATAAGCACATGTACAGACGAAGACGAAAAGAAAGAAGTGACGGCGCAACTAATTCAAGGTTGCCGCAACAAACACCTAAGAACACTCATCCTAAGGCAACCGCGAATCACACTGGAAGAAATATTGATCCTAGCCAGATCCCACGAACTATCGGATGCACGCGCAACAGCGATGGAAGCAGCCCTAAACCCGCGGGCAGACACGGGAACCGTGGTGAAGACAGAAAGGGTGGATGCAGTCCGCAGCACCAGTCGAGGAAGCAGGGGAAGATGGCCGACCAGGACACCACGCCGAGCGTCATGTGGCTACTGTGGCCGAGACGAGCACGGCCAAGATGGCTGCCCAGCACGTGGCAAGACATGCTCGAAATGCGGAATACCCAACCACTTCGCAAGTGTGTGCAGGGGTGGCTCCAGAGGAAGAGGAGCGTCCGGAAGAAAACCAATCACAGGAGCGGTGAAACAACTGTCGCTAGACGACGCGACATCATCGCGATCACCCAGATCGCCGAGGCAACCCCAGTTCGACGGCTCCCCCTCGGAGGATGAAGATGAATGCTACTACGTGTCATTCGTAAGTGAATTAAAGAAACGACGGAGACCACAACCCAAATGCCAAATTCACATCGACGGGTCCCCTGCGTGTGGCGTCATTGACACCGGAGCCACCGTGAACGTCATGGGAATCCAGCACTATAAAGCACTGAAACCAAGACCCAATCTAGTTCCGTCGAGGGCGCGCATATTCACATACGGCAGCCAGGAACCCCTCCCACTACGAGGAAAAATGACGGTCCAGGTAAAAGCAGAAGACAACGAGGTCACGACAACGTTCCATGTAATAGACAAGGAAGCAGACCTGCTAGTAAGCAGCAACACAGCAGAAGACCTCCGCCTCGTGGCGTTTGCAAATGCCGTCAAAGCTCTACAAACCGAGGACATCTTGGAAATGTTCCCAACACTATTCGAAGGGCTTGGCACGATCAAGCGACCACCGATCAAGTTACACATCGACCCCGCCATCCAACCTATTGCTCTAAGACACCGAAGGATACCCTTCCACTTACGCCCAGCTGTGGAAAAGGAACTCAACCAACTCGAAGAACAAGGAGTAATTGAGAAAGTCTCAGGGCCGACGCCGTGGGTATCCCCGATGGTGATTGCCGAGAAACCACGCCAGCCAGGCAAAATCCGCATCTGCATAGACATGAGGATCCCCAACAAGGCCATCCGACGGGAGCGACACCTCACCCCAACAGTAGATGACATCTTAACTGATCTGAACGGGGCCCAATGGTTCTCTAAGTTGGACCTAAATGCAGGATATCACCAGCTCAGGTTAGCGGAGGAAAGCCGCTACATTACAACATTCTCGACACACCTGGGGCTGAGACGATACAAGCGACTAAATTTTGGCATCTCATCCGCTGCCGAAATTTTCCAGAACACGATAAAAGAAATCTTAACAGGACTTGAGGGAGTGCTGAATGTCAGCGATGACATTTTGATCCACGCAAAAACCAGCGAAGAACACCACCGTAGACTGAAAGCCACCCTACAAAGACTCGCACAGTATGGAGTCACCTTACACAAAGACAAATGTCAGTTCTTCAGGAAATCGATTGAGTTCTTCGGCTATGTATTCGACTCAGACGGAGTGAAAGTAGACCCCCGCAAGTCACACGCCATCAAGAACGCTCCAGCACCGTCAACTGCCTCCGAAGTAAGAAGTTTCTTAGGGATGGCGCAGTACTGTGCCAGGTTCATACCCAATCTAGCCACGATTGCGGAGCCTCTGAGAAACCTGACGAAGAAAGATAGCTCATGGAAATGGACCGAAGCGGAAGACAAAGCATTCCACCGGATCAAGGAGGCACTCCTAGACAGCACCACAATGGCCTACTTCAACACTGCACGGCCCACCGAAGTACTAGTGGACGCCAGCCCAGTAGGCCTGGCAGCTCTCCTGTCGCAAGAATCCGAACCAGGGGTTTGGGCCCCGCTAGCATTCGCAAGCAAAGCCCTGACTGCAACGGAGTCACGGTACTCGCAAATTGAGAGGGAGGCACTGGCAGTAAAATGGGCGTGCGCCCATTTTCACCTCTACATATCCGGTCATCCATTCAGAATGGTGACAGACCACCAGCCGCTAATCCCCTTATTCCGTGGGACTGCTCCACATCCACCGCCAAGGATCGAGCGCTGGGCAATCCAGGTTCAACAGTACCAAATGGACCTAGTATACCGACCGGGGGCAAAGAACCCAGCGGACTTCCTGTCACGCCACCCCCCCGCAGAGAAGTCCGGCGATGCTGACCCAGAAGTTCAGACCGAGGAATTCATCAACATGCTAGCAACGGGCGCTTGCCCATGCGCGCTGACTGCTAACACCATCATTTCCCACTATGACAGCGATGCAGTCGTCGGGAGAGTAAAGGAAGCCATACAGTCCGGAACGTGGGCGAACTTCCTAAAAGATACCAGCGGTTGGGAAGGAGCAGACAGGACACGCCTGCAACAGTATTGGAAGGTCCACGACGACCTCAGCTGCGCAGATAACGGCCTCCTACTAAGAGGGACTCGCGTGGTCATTCCCAAGGCGCTGCAAGAGAGAGCGACCTCCCTGGCACACGAAGGACACCAAGGCACCCGCCGAATGAAAGCGAGGATGCGAGAAAAGGTGTGGTTCCCCAACATGGAAGAGAACATCGAAGCCTGCGTGCGAGCGTGTCGTGCATGTCAAATCACGAGCAGCCCCGAAGCACCAGCACCGATAATAACGGAGGAACACGCCCCAGCGCCATGGGCATGGTTAAGCCTGGACTTTGGCAGTTTCCCAGACGGGAGGGTCACAGTAGTGCTAGTGGACAACTATACTAAATACCCCATAGTGGAAACGGCGGCTTCAACCAGCTTCGCAAACATTCGTCCCATCCTCACCAAAACCTTTGCTTTATTCGGCATCCCAATGGTCATCAAGACAGACAATGGGCCCCCGTTCCAGGGTAACGAATTTAAGGAATTTCTGAGCAACCTTGGAATCAAACACCACCGAATCACCCCACAATGGCCGCAAGCCAACGGTGAGGTAGAACGCTTTATGAGAACAATCAACAAAATACTGAGGATATCGTCAGCGGAAGGGAGTAACCCGGAAGAAGCACTACAAGCATTCCTAAGGGAGTACCGCAGCACACCGCACAGCACCACCATGCGATCACCTTGGGCATTGATGTTTGCCGGCCCCCGGAGAGACCTTCTACCAATGGCTGACGGTTGGGCTCCCGAACCATACTCCCCAGCAGACGCCCAAGAAAGGAGAAGGAAGACAAACGAGAAAGCGAGCTACAAGCGAAGAGCCCAAACCAAGGCACTGAATCCAGGAGAGACGGTACTAATCCGAACAAGGCGACCCGGAGGAAAGTTCAATACCCCATTCGAACCAGAGCCCTGGGTCATAAAGGAAACTCACGGAACAGCCGTCACAGTCAGCCGAGACGGAGAAGAGGTAACTCGCAACATATCATGGTTCAAGCCCATACCCGCTCAGAAAGGACAGAACTCAAATGACGACGCGCCAGTAGCAAGAGAAGAGAGAGAACCCGCAGCCTCAAGAGAAGTTTCGAGCATGGCCCCGGACATGGCAGACCACCCATCTCTACCCTCACCGGGACCTCCTCGAGACCCGATCCCTCCGAGAGGCAAGTGGCAGTACAATCTGAGGTCCAACCCACGACCCAATCATAAACTGGCTGATTTTGCATGTTGAACTGACTTTTATGATTATGTTGAAAATCCAAGTTGGGGAGGGATGTAGCGCTCTAGTGCTCCGAGGGTCTCAGGTTGAGCCCCGGAAGCACTCCACACCATGTATCACTTTCTGGCCAGGCGTGGCCAGAAAGCTTTAAATAAAGGGACCAAAGTGGCTCGGCACTTCCGGTCCACACCAGAGCAGCACGTGTGTGGGTGTCCCCTCTCTTGTACGCGGCGCTGCGCTACACACTCACAACCAGGCCCCAGAGGCCCCACAGGGTGGAACCAGTCGACGCAGCCTTGGTGTCGCGCGCCGACGGCCATTAGTGCATGCAGGGGGCTTTTGAGCAAGGCTTTGTGCTGCAGGGGGGCGGGCCAACACAGGTGCCCTGCAGCCATCAGTGACGCCAGTTAAAGTGCTCCAGGGGACGCACTGCACGTGCCCCAGCTAAGCTGAGGCATGCCCGAAGCACACGTGCATCCATTTAAAAGTTTAGACGCGACTGCGCGCGAGAGAGCCGGGCTAGTTTTTACGTTGCATAAACTTAACTGGCTTACAAAACCGTCCTTTTGAAAACATTTTCTTTTTGTCTGCAAATAGGCGGCATCACTCTGCCAAGCCGTCAAAAACGTCTAGATGCCATGTCCAAAGTTCCCTGTGGGCTCAAACCCTGTTTCTGTTCTTCCTGGCATGGTGGAGCGCATTTACAGTCGCAGCAGATGAACCCACGAGCGCCCCCGCCCCTCCATGTCCCTCTGACGTAGGCATGGCCGAGCCCACCTCCAATCTGCTGGCCAAAGCAGTCCAGGTTCACCCCTGCTCTATGGTTGACACCTGTGCCGTTTGGCGTATGTGGGCATAGAGTAATGTTATTCCGTGGCACGGTGCCCACTACCTCTGCTCAGTGCTTGAAATGGAAAAACAGAAGTGCAGGGACTCTACCAGAGTACCTGCTTGTTTCTGAGAAGTGCCGGTACTCTCCCATTGAAAGTATTACGTCACTCTTGAGAAGTGCCGGTATTCTCGAAGTGCCGGTACTCTACAATGAAAAGTATGACATCACTCTTTCGAAGTGCCGGTACACTCCCTCTGAAAATAAAAAAAATGCCAGTACTCCGGACAGTACCGGCCCATTTAAAGCACTGCCTCTGCTGTAATTATAACCATTATCAAAAATGGGGTAACCCAATAGGTCAAGGACCTGGTTGGAGTGCGATAAGAGAGACAATGGTCCTTACCATCAATTAAATATTGCATGAGTCAATACTTAGTTACTCAGGCAAAACATTATTTTAGAGCATTTCATAACTCAACAGCTTAATGTAATGAATCCTGTATATGATACAACAAAAGCAACAGACTTATTTCTTACCAAGCAATTTAATTCATTGCTAATCTAGTAGATACTTTTTCATAATTCACAAAAACAGTTTCTGAATATCAATTCAATACTGTCAAAAATCACAATAGTACAGCAAATAATTAACGGTGATTATGCCCCAAGAGGGGACGTGCAAAGAAGGTAGACGTGATAAGAGATGATATAAGTGTTTAGAGAAAGTATAGAAAGAATAGGAAAATTGTGACAAAAATGGATTACAATCTTTACAATGGAAGAAAAAACGGTTTATGAATCACCGTCCAAATAGACACCCAGCCATAATATTATTCATATAAAATTTCATCAATGCAAAATGGACATAAATTCCAAATTGAGCACGTCAAGTTGGAGGGGTGAATAAAGGTCCGGGTGGGATCAAGAATTGGGCGTCGACGTTTCGACTCGTCTAGTGGCCCGACGGGTAGGTTACACCTCGGCCGTGCGAGTCTTCATCAGGACAATAGGAGGAAGGGCAATATCACCAAGGCTTGGCAATCCCTAAAATGATTAAGGGCATAGTAAGTCTGCTGCACTAATCTAGCTATTCCTCAATAATTTTTAGATAGCCCCATAAGGGGCAAGGCTTACCCGCAAAATGAAGAGCGGACGTTTATCAACCGTATGTGGACTCTCTCACATCGGGAAGGGGTTTATTATTTCCCTTGAGGAACAGATATCCGTATGTGGACTTTCTCACACCAGGGAGGGGTATATTATTTCCCTTGAGGAACAGATATCCGTATGTGGACTTTCTCACACCAGGGAGGGGTATATTATTTCACCTAAAGAACAAATATATAGTAATAAAAACTCTGTAGGATAACCTCAAGAGTATTCTGCTTATATATTAAACGCGGAGGGGGGGGGGGGTTTAGGTACCTTACGCTATCCAATTGTACTCGATGGGTATATTGATTAGTTCCCAAATTGGTGATATTGCCCTTCCTCCTATTGTCCTGATGAAGACTCGCACGGCCGAGGTGTAACCTACCCGTCGGGCCACTAGACGAGTCGAAATGTCGACGCCCAATTCTTGATCCCACCCGGACCTTGATTCACCCCCCAACTTGACGTGCTTAATTTGGAATTTATGTCCATTTTGCATTGATGAAATTTTATATGAATAATATTATGGCTGGGTGTCTATTTGGACGGTGATTCCTAAACCGTTTTTCCTCCATTGTAAAGATTGTAATCCATTTTTTGTCACAATTTTCCGATTCTTTCTATATTTTCTCTAAACACTTATATCATCTCTTATCACGTCTACCTTTGCACGTCCCCTTTTGGGGCATAATCACCGTTAATTAATTTGCTGTACTATTGGGATTTTTGACAGTTTTGAATTGATATTCATAAACTGTTTTTGTGAAATATGAAAAAGTATCTACTAGATTAGCAATGAATTAAATTGCTTGGTAAGAAATAAGTCTGTTGCTTTTGTTGTATCATATACAGCAGTGGTTCCCAAACTTTTGACTCCTGAGGACCCCCACTGAATCACTACTGGAAGCCGGGGACCCCCAAGCAATTTGTACAATTTCAATTTCAAAAAATTAAAACAGTAATTCGCAAAAAATACACAAACAAGTACACACCAAACAAATACGTGCATTAATAAAGCTTTTATTATTTTATATTGAAAAATATGCAAAAATCAAAACATTTTAATGGGAAGGATGATGCTGCATCTCGGCTACTAACTTTTCTATGTTTGGTTTTTATTCCAGAACCCTCTCACCCTCACAACCCTCTCTCCCTCACCCCCTCACACACCCCTCACTCTCACACCCCCTCACCCTCACACCCCCACTCCCTCACCCTCACACTCCCTCACTCACCCTCACACACCCTCTCACCCTCACACACCCTCACACCCTCTCACCCTCACACACCCTCTCACCCTCACACCTTCTCACCCTCACACCCTCACGCCTCACACTGCTGCACGCCACACACTGCTGCATTACTCATACTCCTGCATGCTGCACACTGCTGCCCACTGCACACTGCTGCCCGCCGCACACTGCTGCCCGCCTCACACTGCTGCCCGCCGCAGCACACTGCTGCCCGCCTCACACTGCTGCATGCCGCTGCACACTACTGCACGCTGCACACTGCTGCACACTGCTGCAAGCTGCACACTGCTGCATGCTGCACACAGCTGCACGCTGCACACTGCTGCATTACTCACACTGCTGCATGCCACACTCAGGGGCATCACTCAGGGACACCACCACATCACTCTGGGACACCACCACATCACTCTGGGACACCACCACATCACTCTGGGACACCACCACATCACTCTGGGACACCACCACATCACTCTGGGACACCACCACATCACTCTGGGACACCACCACATCACTCAGGGACACCACCACATCACTGTAAGACACCACCACATCACTCAGGGACACCACCACCACATCACTCTGGGACACCACCACATCACTCGGGGACACCACCACATCACTCAGGGACACCACCACATCACTCTGGGACACCACCACATCACTCTGGGACACCACCACATCACTCTGGGACACCACCACATCACTCAGCCCAACCACATCATCACTCAGCACCACAACAGCACTTTACTTGCTTGCTACCAACAAGCATTGCCATAGCCAATAGGACTCGCATTAGGAAAGTGTAAGCTATTGGCTTTGTGACTAATGATGCTATTAATTTATATATTTTCAAAGCCAACACACATTAAAAAAAATTGTCATTTACAATACCAATAGCTCACACTTTCCTAATGTGAGACCTATTGCATTGCAAATGCTTGTTTAGAAATACAAGCTTGCCTTTGTCTCCACTCATGGTGTATGGCAGGTACCACTAGTCAGAGTGCCCACTGCAATGTTAGCACGCTGGATTGTCCAATTCATGAATTCTCTCTTTTATTTTACATCCAGCAGATGCACGCTGTGGTGGTATCTTGGTCCAAGCACTGCACTTCTGTACTGGGCTCACAGCCCATAATTAATGTTAGAAGGGTTATGCATGTAACAAAGGGCACAACCTATGTTAGGGGATTTGTGGGGGGCAACAGGAAGAAGTTTAGAGACTAAAGCAAACCTTACTGCTACAGTGGAAATGCTATTTCAAAGTGGTAGGTGATCATCGAAATGAAAACTGTGGTAATAATCACACAATCCTACTATTTTTCAAAGTTGAAAGTCAGCAAAAACATAAATCGTAACAGCGCCCTGTGTTAAAACGTGTCCTTCATAAACTTCAATGGTGGGGGCTAGCATGTAATGTTGGTGAGCCAGAGGCTGTGGTCAAAGCAACAGGCTTAAGTATTGCGCCTTCTGATAAGACTGGAAAAACCACTGCAAAGAACTCGAGTGGAACACTTTTTTTGTAAAGGTCAACTGGAAAATAAAGAAATAAATATAGTCCTGAGTGGATGCGTCAGAGATTTTGGACTGCTTTCTTAAATGCAATTACAAAACAAAACAAACAAATCTACACACAAACACACAAATTAAATACTTACATGCAGTTCCAGAAGAAGAGCCCTCCTGCCCGTTCAACTCTGGTAACAAACAGATCAGGAACCACACGCACTGCTGTGCGAGCTCGAGGTCGGGTGAAGGGCAGATTGAATAGCACAATATAAGGGCAAGCACCTACAGCGGAATGGTGATTGCCCCGCTTTCATTGCAGTCTTGCCACCCCAGCGCCAAGGACATTCACACCTCTCCTGTGTGGAGAGCCTGAGGGGCAGATTGAATGGCAGTCTTGGTGCCCTGGCGCCAAGTATATTCACACCTCCTTATAAGCTGTGAGGGCTCATGAGTGTTTAGTTTTTTTATACCGAGTTAGGCACTCAAGTCCTGCGGACCCCCTGGGAATGTGTCACGGACCCCTGGGGGTCCGCGGACCACACTTTGGGAAACGCTGATATACAGGATTCATTACATTGAGCTGTTGAGTTAATATATGCTCTAACATTATGTTTTCCCTGAGTAACTAAGCATTGACTCATGCAATTTTTAATTGATGGTAAGGACCATTGTCTCTCTGCTGTAATTATAGGCTCGCTAGCAATCCTGCATAGAATTTTTTTAAGTTACAGACCATATTTGCTTGACACTGATGTCATATTTTTGCTAAAGACATAACACTACTTGGACACTGCATTTATTGCCAGAGCATTTGTGCTCTCTGAACTAGTCATTCTGCACCGCACTCCCCTCAGGGCCAAGACGCCTCTGGGAATTCGAGCGCTGTACACATTTAAAATCAAATCACAGCCAAAAGTAAGCCTCGAGTGCTCGACTAAGCTACTCCTTGAAAGCCGCGGCTAAAGATGGCGACTCGGTGAGATCCCAGCAGCACCTGCTCCATTTGTCTCTAAGGACAGTAGCAATGCTTGTTAGAAGGGTTGCCTAGCTGCTCTTGAGAAACCCCGGCCCGACACCGCTGAGGCATTAGGACCCTGAAGATCGCAGTTCACACAGTATCTTTGAGTCATATATGGTCCAGTACTACTTAGTAAAGGTAACCGCGAACAAGTGACTTTATGATGCAGAGTAGGCGGCTGTTCCAGGAGCTTGAGCTTAACATCAAACAACGCCCATTGAAGCAAGATGTAAAAGGAACCGCTGGATAATACTACTGCCCTGATGTGTCTGTGATGCTCATTTGCTGCAACATGATGCAATGAAAACACATTTTCAGTGGCGGCTGTCTTCAATAAAAAAAGGTGAGGCGCAACGTAGCTACGCACCATACACCTGGAGCACGACCACTGCAGCACTTCTCCCTTCCACGAGCAGGAAAACAAAGGACTTCCTTCCTGCTTGTGAAATGGAACCCCAACCAATCCTGGAGCTGCTTTCATGCTATGAAAGCAGCTCCAGGGTTTATTTATTTATTTTATTTATTTATTTAATGTGATTTTCTATAGCGCGAACATTACCCGTAGGTGTCAAAGCACTTTACATAAGAACCAGTTGCGACACATAAGGACTTAGGATTACATGAGTTACATAAAAGATACAAACAGAAAAAATTGCAAATTTACAAGTTGTAAAGTCACACAAGGAAGAGATAGAATCAGAAAAACAAATTGCAAATGTACAAGTTGTAGAGTCACACAAGGAAGAGATACAAACCGAAAAAAAATGCAAATGTTCAAGTTGTAAAGTCCCTCAAGGAAGAGATACAAATGGTTAAACTCTAAGAGTCACATAGGAATGGTAGAGAGTATAAAGGTCTACTACATATACTAGTGGTTAGAGTTATCTCTATATACATATATATACAAATAGTAGATTTTCTCAGGTCAAGACCCAAAAAACCAGGAAAGCAAAGTTCCATTAAATAATAATAATAATAATAAAGAGCTTATAGAGCGCTCAGTAACGCCATCGCGGCGTGTCCCCGCGCTAAGCTACCAGTAAAACCTGCCTAGAAACATCCAGCCTCTATGCAGTATATAGGTGAGTTTTGAGCAGAGCCCTGAAACGTAGTTCATTGCCCTCCAGTCGCAGCACAGGAGGTAATTTATTCCAATTTTGCGCTGCTAGTAACGCGAAGGAACGTCCACCTATTCTCGCCTTCCTGATCCTGGGGACTGTCAGCAGACCGGTACCCTCTGAACGGAGGGTCCTGGTAGGCTCATATCGGCTGACTAGCTCCTTCAGATATGTTGGTGACTTGTCCCAGACAATACGATGGCAAAAAAGGAGGCACTTAAATAGCACACGCTTCTTCACCGGCAGCCAATGAAGCGCATCCAGCGCCAATTTCGAGCTAGCTCTCCTGGGTCTTCTTAACACCAGTCTGGCGGAGGAATTCTGGATGACTTGTAGGCGACCTATGCTGCCCTCGGTTGCCCCCAAGAACAGAATGTTGCCGTAATCTAACCGCGAGGTCACCAGTGCTGTTGGAGAGGGGACGCAGTCACAGCTCCAAGGAAGGGCAGTAGAATTTCTGCTGTTTCACAAGATTGTGGACCCAAGGAAAAGAGCAACAACAGGAGACGGTCCCAAAATGGCGGGGCGCACATGTGTTTCCAGTCCAAAAGTTACGAGTGAGTGCTCCCCCCCGGGCTCCTTCCCCGGGGGCCGGGCGGCTCCTTCGCCCGCATTTGAAGGCATTTTTTCCCCGTGGGATGTATTTCTTTGTAAGGGTGGGGGCAGCAAGGGGAGGGTAGTTTCTCCTCTTGGGGGCCGGGCGGCACCTTCCCCCAGTCCGATTCCTTTCCTCCGGTGGATTAATTACTTTGCAGGGGTGGGGGCAGCAAGGGGAGGGTGGTGCCTGCGGAGACGCTGCCCGGGCCGCTGCAACCTGGCATGGTGGAGGGGTTCTGCGGCATGCAGTGGTCTTGTCTGGGGGTCTCTCCGGCTGGCCCGGGGCACCTGGGACCTTGCGGTGCGGGGGAGTGGAGAAGTGTGGCTCACTAGTTAGAGCAGGCAGACCCTGAAGCAGAGGTCAGACCCGGGACCAGGGTTCAATTCCCGACGCGGCAGGGTCTTGAGCTCAAATGTCCACGGAATGGATAATTCTCGCTTCGGTGCCTGACCTAATCATGGGTTCACACTCTGCAACTCTGGGCATTAAGCTTGCTTAATCTCCACAACGGCCCCCTGCGGCGGGATGCCTGGCTTTCACCTTGGGGATGCCCTGTAGGGGATATCTCACAGGGAAAAGCCAGGACGGGTTCCCAAGGCAAGCGCTTAGAGACCCCTGGGTGATAAGCGCTATATAAATCCAATATACAATAAAATACAATACAATACCTTACCTGCAGGGGACGGCTGCTTTCTCTCCACCCCGTCCCCGGGGGAGGTTGGGCTGCGGCTCCTGTTTGGGCCCGTTTTCCATGCCGGGTAGCGCCCAGGTCTGTGTCGGCGCCCCAGACCTGGATGCGTGGCGGGCCCGGGGGGGCCAAGGGCCTAGTGCACGGTGTTAGAGGTGGGGAGATCCGACGCGGCAGGCGCCCTCCCTCTCCTCCCAGCGCCATGGGCTACGGCCGGCGGAGGCGGCCACCGTGACAGTGCCCCTGGGGAGTTCGCAAACCCACGAAATGGCGGCATGGCTCCGGCCGGCGGCAGAGTCGGACCCGCGCCGTGGGAGGACGGCACTTCATCGGGCATCCCTGCCCTTACCTTCCACCTTCTTACCGGCCGCCCGCCGTGCAAGAGGCATGATCGATCGCGGCGGGCGGCTGGCTTCCGAATGCTTCAGTGACTGGCAATAGACTCTGCTCTTTCCACTATTCCTTCCTCCCCTCTAGATTTCTTACTATTTTTGCAGGCTCGCCCAGTGCTCATTTTGAGGCTGAGGGCCTGCGCCTGCAATCCCGAGGCTGTTTCACAGCTTTTGGATTGCTGGGTCTACACTGCGCATGTCGCATAGGACGGCTGTCGACAATCGTCATTGTAGACCAGTGCTGTAATACTGCATTTGCAGGATTCAGCCCCACCCCCACCCTTGCGCTGTACACAGCGTTAGCTGGTGCGGAGGCAAATTAATAAAATGGCATTGACATGCCATTTCAATTATTTGTGTTTGCCTGCTGCACTCGCAGCAGGCGGGGCAACGCTCCCCGCTCCTGTGGGGGATCCGCCCCTGCCAATTCTGCTGCTTAAGCTAACCAAATGTTATGTATACACTTCTATTCATATTTATATGGTGTGACTCACATCTCTCTCCTTGTTTAGGGAGGGGAGAGGGGGATGGGACAAGTAAATGAACTGTAATGTTATCTTGTTCCTAAAATCAATAAATAAAAATAATAATCAAACAAAACCCATAGAACATCTGTTATTTACAGAATGGATCTTCTTGAATACAGCTATCGCACCAGGACACCTTGCTGGTAGCATTGCTCGATACCAGCTGCATATTCATTAATTTATTCATTAAGCCAACCTGGCTCATTACACATCCCCCCAATAGGTGCATTGTAGACTGTCCTACCCACACGTGTCAAAACCACCTCTTAACTCCATGTTTGGCCTTAAGCGGACGTCCATCATCATGCGACACTCACTATCACCACCACCCACCACAGTCCCACCTGTAAGTAGTCACCCTGCTGCAGCACACACCAGGCTGAGCCCTTGCACCTGCATGCACAGAACTCTCCAGAGCCATATAGCTGTTACAGAAAACAGTAGCATAGACGCAACACACAGTAACTCAGACCGTTGACCCACATTGTAGAGGTGTACAGACACCTCCACTCTGGAGCCGAGCAATGGAAATTCAACTCTCCAACTGAGACAGACAACCAACTCCACCCGCAGATTAGCACAAAACTGAACTGTTGCAAGATCAGACTTTCTTTACTATCACACTACCTTGCGCAAGTAATTTTTGAACTTACAAGCAATACATTCTCCACCACATAAACACAACCAATTGCCAACATACAAAAATAAAATACCAAATAATGGTTCCTCAGGTTTGTGAATGGCCTCCCTGATCCGCTCGAAAAAGCACCAGATAGAAAATGTGTTGCTATGCCATAACAGCTGTGGTTGGAGGTATACAAAAGAAACAAGGCACATATTTGGAAAGCATCATAACATAACAAAACGTTTTCCACCTGAACTTGGGACCTACACAGAGTTCAATTCAACAAGGTGGGTTACTGTTCCTAGTAAGACACTCTGAGTGTCAAGAAAAAGTAGAAAGGTGAATAGGTTGCCAGGCACTGCACCAAATGTTTGGGAACAATCACCAAGAATGGCTCTTGTTTAAGCATGGGCGAATTTTGCGAATCTCGCGTTCGCGAATTTTGCGGATTTTCGAACTCGCAATCCGCAAAATCCGCGAATTCTCGCGAATTTGCGGATTTTTTTATTTTTTGTGTTTGCCACTCTCTGTCACCACTGCCACTCTCTGACTACTCATGCCACCCTCTGGCCCACCCATGCCACCCTCTGTTTCATCACAGCACCCTCTGGTTGTCCAGTCAGTGTACATTATTGTGGCAAAGCAAAGCACACCTTCCCTGCCTCAAGTGACCTGAATTAATTTGGGGCTGATTAATGTGTCACCGAATATTTTTTTAGCTGGCACCTGCTTCCTTAGTGCTTCCTGATTAGTGATCTTTTGCACTTGCTAAGTGCTTTCATTGTTGCAAAATTAGTTACAACACCTGCCCTGCCCCAACTGACAATAATGAATTAGGGGCTGATTAATGGATTTGAACTTCCAGCCTGGCTCCTGCTTGTCTCCCTTAGCTGTAATTCAGGACCTTTGTGGCATATGTGTAACTATTCTGAGGTTCAGAGCAGGGTCACATAATAGTTGCAACTGGCAACTGAACTCTGGAGGGGCCCCTCAGGAAACACTACAGGAAATGGCTACTAATGATGAGCCTGAACTTTTGAACCTGGTAAGTAGTTTCAGTTTTGCTAAGATCGTATTTCTGCAATTTAGCGCTTATTCGCGGGGCGCGAAGTTGTACTGGGAAGCCGCGAACTCACGCGAACAGTGCGAGCAAGCCATAAAATCCGCTGCTCGCGGATTTGCGGATTTTGCGGGAGATTCGCGAATCTCGCGGATTGCGAATTTACCGAAAATCCGCAAAATCCGCGAGCGAAACGGATTTTCCGCCCATGCTTACTCTTGTTGCCCTCACACATCCCTAGGGATATCATGCATCATCATCGGGCGGGTGCTCCTAGTTGGGCCGGCGCTGCGATGCCTTACAGGTCTCCCGAAGGGTCACTTTGACGGATATCTTTTCACACCCTTAGACCGCCCTTTCTTAGTAATCTGATACTTTGGGAATGTTTTCATACAGTATGGCAGCTGTAAATCATGACATCCTTTAACCAGAAGCTGCCGTCCCAAAATACGAAGCCGTATGAATGTTTTACTCAATAGGGTCCAGGTTGCGTCACAAAAACAAGCTCGCTATTCACTCCACATTAAATGGCTTATGCCTCAGGAGCACAAAATCTGGCTGTGCCAACTTATTTGGCAAAACTTCAAAAGCCTGGAGTGCTTGCCCATGTTTTTGCTGCTTCACACTTGATGCAACTCATGGGGTTACCAGGTGATTCCATGTCAGTGGAGTACAGCTTTCATGTCCATGTTCTTTCCTTTTCTAGTTTGCTGTTTTCAGATATGGTGGTTGAGTTGACCTTCTCCAAGGCTACACCCTCAGAATGCAATGATTGTGTTAACCAAAAGCCATACTTACTCCAGACTTCAGAGCTTGCAGAAAGGACGTTCACCATATTTGATGTAGTCACCCTAAAATATAATTTGTTCCTGGTTTAAAGGGCATGTGCAATATCAGGTGGCACTTATCTGTATTTTTGGTTCTCACACGCTGGCCAGATGCTCATCTTCGCGGAAGCAGCGCACGTTATAGAGCCCGTACAACCTGTTTGAGGTGGATAAGCTTTAAAATTCCAAGTTAAGACGCATGACAGAGTTCATGATTCGTTACAGCCTTGGGTGTTAATAAACAAAGGTGGTTGAAGGAGGGAGCCTTAAGGTATTTCTGCTCCAACACTTCCTGTTGGGGACTCTGAACTGCTCTTCGTACCCCTTGAGCTCCGCAGTGGAACTGGAGATCTCGCTGGTATATCTAGTCTGACCACATGCTTTGGAAAATTCTATTTAGCAACAAGGGCGTAACTAAGAAACGTACCCACTTGTTAAGCTGGATTCCATGTTTTCTAGATTTGCAGTCAGGTACAGTTGTGTACAGACCCTCCAGCATGGGCGGCCTCCACCGTCTACAAATAGGATTGTGTCCAAACTACGGGCTTCTGAAGGCTAGGTCCACCCTCTCACTGCGCAGGTTCTTGCAAAGACCAGACTCTGCCTAGATCCAATGCTTGGTTAGAAGAAAAAATAAATAAATGCATGTGATAGTCTTTGCAAATGCTGTGAATGGAGAATATCGAGGCTGCCTGGTCTTGATTCCACATTGTGCCTCTTTCTTCCCCCCCTACACTTCCTGTCTCTTTATCTCATGAATACCAAGGCTGCCTGGTCTTGATTCCACCTCATGCCTCTTCCTTCCACCCCCTACACTTCCTGTCTCTTTATCTCATGAATACCAAGGCTGCCTAGTCTTGATTACACGCCATGTTCTTTTCTTCTACAGCGTGAGTACCCTGCACCTCCTTTCTTTTTATCTCACTCTTGCAGGTTGTTTTTCATCCCTTCTTTCCCCTTTTGTCACTGTTTTCCTTTTCCTCCTTGTTTATCCCTTTGCTTTCTTTCTCTCTCTTGCTTCAGGTAATGTCCACGGATAAAAAAATAAGTCCCTGTGCCCACCACCTGCAGCGACTGCCACAAACAGGGATTGCCGAGACCTCTGCTTTCAAACACTGACAGCAGCGCAAGCAAATTCACAATTTTTCTTTAAAGAGAATGAAGCCGTTTCACACAAGAGAGACATCTCCCTACCACAGGTCCCACTACAACAACCATGCATCAACCAGTCTCTCCAAAGCAGCAGTTACACTATACCCAGGCCTCAACAAGGACCTTTTCATCCCAATCAAGTTTTTCTTGAATTTTTGCTCCTGGTGCTTCTTGCCTTTCATCGCACTAGTCCCATATACCATCCACAGAAGTTCTCTCCCCATGCGGTTTCTCTATTTAGTTTTTATAACCTCTTAGGAATTACCTTTATTTAGGTCCAGGATGCCCTTATTTGGCCGACTGCACCCTTTATCACACCGGGGCAACCGCCACTGTGCAATATAATTAGGGGGCGTATGTATCAACATCCGTGTTTGCGATTCTCAAATAGCGATTTTTTGGCGAATCGCTATTTGAGAATTGCAAAACGGGATGTATTCAAAAACTCGCAAATATTTAGCGATTTCTTAGTATTCCTTAATTGCGATTAGCAAATTGCTAAATCGCAATTAAGGAATACCTTCCCATTCATTCATATGGGCCAGGAGGCCGGTAGGAATGAATGGGAAATCATTCCCAATTTGAGATTCGCAATTTGAGAATCGCAAATTGAGAATATTTTAAGGGTGTCATAAGGACACCCTGATGCACCCCTGAAATGAGCATGTGTGCGCATATGGTGCACATACATGCCCTAAGGGGCATGTATGTGCGTCACATGGCACTTTGAAACATGCCAAAAAGTGCATTATTGACAGAAAACGCAAATTACCACCAACTTGAAGTTGGTGGTAATTTGCGATTTCTTAAGGAGAAATCGCACAACTTGCATTTAAGGAATCGCAATATGTGAATTGATGATGCTTTTTTCCGAATAATTTGATAAAATTGAGTTTAAAGTGATATTGGAGAATTTGAATTTCTTGTAGTGCGCACTAGAGTCCTGGATACCTTGGGTCCCAGGCCATAACTTTATCTGCTGCAGAAAAAAACCATAATGTTGGCATGACACGCTGCCTGTATGCCATGCCAACTATCACTGCCTAAGGTATAGGCAAGTCACCTCTCTAGCAGGCCTTGCAGCTCGTAGGCAGGGTGCATTATCCCACGGGGTTGGGCATATCTGCATGAGCAGATAGGCTCCTACAATATTCAAGTCTAATCTTAGATATTGCAAGTGCCAGGGAAGCCAGAGAGAGTACATGGTCTGGAAACTCAACAACTCGAGTTCCACAGCACCATGATGGCTTCCCTGAACCCAGGAGTGTTTGGTACCACACTGCTCCTCTCAAGAAACCTGCACTGATGCTAGTGTGGGATATATTGAAATGTACTTGGAGGGCACCTCAGATGAGCCCCGTGAAAAACCTACCAACTCTGGTGTGGCCTCTGACCGGCTGTAGGCAGCCTGCCACCACTAGACAGGGTCCTTGACCCCTGGGTCGAAAGCCCCTGCTCCCTCAGGCCAGAAATAAAGCCCATCCTGGGCGGTGGTGTCATACCTCCTCCCCCAGGATGAGCACAGTGCTTGAGAGTCAAGCTTCAAAGGCCTTGCTGCCTTTGTAATGCAACCCCAGCTTCTGCTGCTGGCAGCAGGTGAGGTGGCAGCCCCTGGTTTAAACCCCCACTTTGGGCTGGAAACTGGCGGGAAAAACTAGGAAGAATAGAAGGTGTGCCCACCTCTGCCAACTCCACCACTAAGATGCAGAAGGTGAAACACATTTTCCAGTCCTGCCATCTTGAAGATGGGGGTACCCCCCTGGTTAGGGCTAGGACTATGCTCCCTCCCACAGGAGGGTGGCATAATTGAGGGTGTAGACGCCCCGGGTAAGGTGCCCAAGGGCCCTACCTTCTACACCCCAAAACCACACCTAAATCTATTATTTAGGGGGCTCCTCTGACCTGGAAACTAGTTCTTGCCGACCTAAGAAGAAGGACAAAGAAGATGCCATGAAGAGAAGACTGTCAATGCCCACTGACTTGGTCACAGCCCTACCGGCCTGTCTGTAGCCCTCGAAGATCTTGCAAAGACACATTGCATGTCCTGCAGTCAGCGACCTCCACAACCGCTGTGAAGACTGCCTGCCTTTGAAGAGGACCAGAACACCCGAGGACAGCAGCTCTGATCACAAGAAAGCAACCCCAATCCCTCTGGTCCGCTTCGGATCCCCAATCCCGGACCACTCTGCACCCGACGCCTCCGGCCTGTCGTCGGGTGTCCCACCGATCCAAAGAGGTTCCCCAGCAATCCGGAGTCCAGGTCCAGGGTTGGTTGATGCCTGCAGTGTGAATCCAAAGGATACCCCCAACTGCGACCGGCTCCGGCAAGAGAAACCCCACGTCAAAGGTCAACCCTGCACCTGAAACTTGAGCACTGCAGCGGATTTACTTGCCTGCAAGCAATGTGTCTTCAAGCACCCCCAGTTTCTATTGGATAACATTGGCCTGTTCTTCAATTTTGACCTCTGCAACCGGCCGCCCCTGTGTCGCAGGCGGTTCAGTGTTTGTGTTTACCTGAACCTTGCCCTCTACTGACCCTGCAACTCGAAGACTGGGTTTGTAAGTTGGTTACTTTCCTGTAAAACCGCATTGTTGTTTTCCTCTATAGGTCAACATCGCAAAGACTAAAAAATTGCACAGGGTCCACTTCTGAAACTGAAAAGAATTTCTATTTAAAAACGTACTTACCTTTTTGCAAAGATCTTGGTCTTAAAATAAATCTTGAGCAAAGCTTATTTTTCTAAAAATGGTGTGGGTCTCCTTTTTGAGTTGTGTGTCATTTATTGGCTACTGTGTGCACAACAAATGTCTCACACTCCTCTGTGTTAGGCCTAAGGCTGCTCGACAAACTGCCACAAATGGAGACCTTTGGGTTTACATTGAGCCCGGTACACTCCTGGGGAAATCACTGGACTCTGTGCACGCACTGTATAACCACCTAGTGGCATACCATATACAGAGCCAGCTTCCCACACTAAGCTTACTAAAACTTGATCCCCCGCTTATGATCTCATGATGCTTTAGATTTAGCCTCATCTCTGCTCTGCAGCAATTCGTTCTTGTTTCTTGTGGTTTTAACATAGTGCATGCAGACCCCAAATGCAGCATATTGAAGAGTAAAGCTTCTGAGACTGAGTCATTTATATAAACGTTACTACCCCGATGGGGTGTTGAAGCATTCGGGACAGAGCAGCACGTTTCCCCTGGCAGCGCGCTTCCCCTGGCAGCGCGCTTCCCCTGGCCGCGCGCTTCCCCTGGCCGCGCGATTCCCTGGCCGCGCGCTTCCCCTGGCAGCGCGCTTCCCCTGGCAGCGCGCTTCTCCTGGCAGCGCGCTTCCCCTGGCAGTGGAGGAGTGTGGCTCAACGGTTAGAGGCAGCAGACCCGGAGGCAGAGGTCGGCCCGGACCAGGGTTCGATTCCCGACGCGGCCGGGTGCAGGACCAATGTCAGTGGGCCCGATAAATCTCGCCTCAGTGCCACTCTAACCATGGGGTCCCACGCTGCAACTCTGAGCAATAGCTTGCTTAATCTCCACTCCGGCCCCATCACCGCCGGGGATGCCTGGCTGCACCTTGGGGATGCCCAGTAAAGGGACCATCTCACAGGGAAAGCCAGGACAGGTTCCCCAGTGGTACAGCGCTGGGACGCCTCAGGGTAACCACGCGCTCTATAAATCCAACATTTATTCATTCATTCATTCAGCGTGCCCCTTGGGAGCGCGATCCTTTGGGCGCGCAAGGTTAGTGGTCAGGACCGTGTTCATTGGCTATTGAGATTAATCTTGAGCCCTGAAGGACACCATACCATGCGTTTACTCCAGTTTCTTTATGGTAGATTAGATTAGAGTCAGGTGTGACGGAATTAATACAAGAGCTGAGGTGGAAACAAGGGTGTTGCATACACAGGAGTCTGTTGTAATCTTTGAACGATATGTGAGTCAATTGCAGAAATGCCGTAATCGAGATTACAGAGCGGTGGCTTGGTTCAGAGAGAGCAGGCGTGCGGGGATGGAAAGTAGGAAAGTGTGGTTTGGGGGCAATAAAGTAGGCAATCAGGATTTTTAAGTTCAGGTCTGATTTTCTTGCAGGTTTTAGAAATATGGAGCAGGCCTTTTGAGATGGCGGGCAATCTATGAATGGAAGACACCAGGAAGAAACCTTATTGCCATGAGATTTAGTGCCCTGTTGGGTGCTTTAATGACGAGCACTGGAATCAGTCAGTCTGTCCACTGCTCAGCTGCACTAGACCCCTGCTACGGCTAGACCACCACTTCAGCAAGGGCAGCTGATCAGCTCCGGGTTGGATGAGTAAAGTGACGGCTGGATGCATATACCGGGAGATATTGGGAGATTTAGGCAGAACTTGAAGGAAGAAGTGACCTCTTGACCATAGCTATGTGAGAGAGTGTAAGGGTTAATAATGCAAACATAATCAAGTGAGAGATGTGGGGAGGGTGTGGTCTGGCAGATACGTGGCAGACTTTGGTGCTGGAAACAAAGGTTCGAGCCTCTGGGTCGAGTCCACTTCCCAGAATTCTGGGCAATCACTTAGGCCTAGATGTAGGTAATAGCAAATTACTGAATGGTAAATACCGAATTTTACCTATTCGGTAATTGCTATGTAGGTAAAAAATTCGGTAAAAATACCAAATCGGTAAGATTCAGTAATTACCAATTCGGTAATTACCGAATTGATATTTGCCATTGATTCCTATGGCCTTGAAGCCCATAGGTTTCAATAGCAAATACCGACCAAATCGGTAAAATTACCAATTTTACAAGGGGGACAGGGTGTCACTTTGACACCCTGTTGCACCCCTGTTACTGGCTTGTGTGCCATGTGACACACATACATGCCCTTAGGGCATGTCTGTGTGCCACATGGCACAGATGTACATGCACAGATGTGTATGTACACTGGAATTCGTTATTTACCATGTAATAGTATTACATGGTAAATAACGAATCGGTAATGGCCTGTGGCACTGTTTCTAGTGCCACCTACATCTGTATTTACCGATTCGGTATTTTACAGAATCGGTAAATTTACCGAATCAGTAAACATACCGATTCTGTAAATTAAATGCCACCTGCATGCCAATTCCCAAATACGGCCGTTACCGACCGGTAATTGGCGACCTACACCGGGCCCTTAATCTCCCCGTACCTGAATGTATCGTTGTGTAACGTAACCGGTGCTCATGTAAAGCGCTCCAATACTTTCGGATCGAGTTTGCGCTATATAAATCTGCATTAAAAGAAAAGTGGATTCTGCCGAGAGTCTGATGCCTTCTGCTGTAGGTTAAAGTTTGTCTCCGTGTATTAATTACAAAAGAAAAGCGGATGCATTTGGCTGGCCCTGGTTTAGCGTGGCACAAGGTGAGGGTGACGAATGCCTCTCCACGTATGGAAATGTGTGGCCGCCTTTCACATGGGTTGAGAGTGGAGATCTGGACACTAAAGTGTGGAAGTGGAGCCGGGATAACTTTAGAAATTGATCCTTAGCACGGGGCTCCTCAGAGCCGGTCCTAGGCCTTCTGAGGCCCCGGGCGAAAGGGAAGATGTGAGGCCCCTCTAAGTGCCTTACTGCCTGCGCAAGTGCGCTTTTCCCTACTCTGCGGGTCGGCAGGGGGCCCCCTGAGCGCGAGGCCCTGGGCAGCTGCCCATACCGCCCATGCCCGGCTCCTGGTTAGTTCTTCCTGAGCGCTGTCATTTGGTGGACACTGCGGGCGAGGGTGGGCCTGTAGTTTCTCTTTTCTTGCCCAGGCCGGCTCTCCATCTGCTTCAGGGAGGTTGAGGCGCAGAGAGATGAGGCCTTCTTGAGGGTGCTCTGCTCCTTGGTGTGAGAAACATCACTTTACGCAAAGACCTAGTCTGGGGAGCTGCCTCGGAAGGACACTTGAAAGAGAACAGCCCTGCGTTGGTGCTGCAGCAGGAAACAGACGGTGCACTCTGTGTGCAGAGGAGCACACGGCGCCAAGATGGAGGCGTGAGGAGCGGGTGCCAATGTGAGCTGGTTCAGATCCGTTGACGGGTCTAACCCAGCATGCCCCTCCCAACACACACAATCATTCCAGTTCTGCGCTTGAGGGGGTATAAAGCATGCTATTGTACCCCCCGCCACACTTTCAGTTTATCTGGTCTTGCACGAGTGACCAGGTATTCTGTATTTCTCTTCAATGACAATAAAAACGCACACTTTGCCAGGGTCAAGTATCGAGGCGCTATGTGCCTGGGCGGCTCTTCGAAACTGAACCCGAACAAACGTCCAAAGACCCTCGGGCCGTGCTCCTGATTTTGGGGTGGGGGGCCTGGGTGCTTAGACACAGCTGCCGGCTGGGGGCGCACTTGCACGCCATGCTGGACCGGTTCCACCTGCGAGGCAACTGCAGAGAGAAGCCAGCGAGTTCAACCGCTGTGACTTTAACACCACAGGGAAAGCGAGGTGCAGCCGGGAAGTGTTTCCGGGGTGCAGTGGGACACTTCGGTTACTAAGTAGCTTCATCGATTTATCCAAATCTTTAAAAGTCCGCATGGATCAGCGTTGGTCAATGGAAGGAAAGGCGAGTTGAATACTTGTCTGCCGGCGCTGCGCCACCTCCAGTGTGTATAGGGCAATATCATGAATACATCACATATATTTAATCCCCCAGTGTTTCAAGCATTGATCCCACTATGTGGATTTAAAAAAATAAAAAATGTTCAGTCGCGATGTTTTATTTGTAAGTGCAATGATGCAAGTGAAGCTGCAGCCAATAGCTGAAGCCAATTTAGCAGTGTCCGTTATATCGACATCGGAAGGATAAAAGGCTGAATTGTCCCTTCCATTAATCTGAGTAGAAGCGAGGTCGAGAGCGGACCAATCAAACGTGCTACTGTCTGTGGGCGGCAATTGCAAAAACAACAAGTGATGGACCGAATGTGGATCAATGTCACACATTCCCCCAGTCAAAAGATCTGGGCCCAAATCCATCATTTTTTTGCACTCCACACCACCCTGGGTTAGACAATGGCGATATGCAAATCAGCTCTGACCCTGTGCCCCATGGGAACAGTCCAGTCCGAACTACAAAAGCCATGTCCTTCCCAGAACGGAATCGAGCATCCGAGGACCGGACCGGTTTCGAGGTAACACCTCTCATCAGCCCGGCTAGCTTGACTCCAGTGGTGTGGAGTGCCTGGGACCCACGTCTGGGCATCCCCAGCGCACTTAGGGCGGCAATTGCAAAAACAACAAGTGATGGACCGAATGTGGATCAATGTCACACATTCCCCCAGTCAAAAGATCTGGGCCCAAATCCATCATTTTTTTGCACTCCACACCACCCTGGGTTAGACAATGGCGATATGCAAATCAGCTCTGACCCTGTGCCCCATGGGAACAGTCCAGTCCGAACTACAAAAGCCATGTCCTTCCCAGAACGGAATCAAGCATCCGAGGACCGGACCGGTTTCGAGGTAACACCTCTCATCAGCCCGGCTAGCTTGACTCCAGTGGTGTGGAGTGCCTGGGACCCACGTCTGGGCATCCCCAGCGCACTTAGGGCGGCAATTGCAAAAACAACAAGTGATGGACCGAATGTGGATCAATGTCACACATTCCCCCAGTCAAAAGATCTGGGCCCAAATCCATCATTTTTTTGCACTCCACACCACCCTGGGTTAGACAATGGCGATATGCAAATCAGCTCTGACCCTGTGCCCCATGGGAACAGTCCAGTCCGAACTACAAAAGCCATGTCCTTCCCAGAACGGAATCAAGCATCCGAGGACCGGACCGGTTTCGAGGTAACACCTCTCATCAGCCCGGCTAGCTTGACTCCAGTGGTGTGGAGTGCCTGGGACCCACGTCTGGGCATCCCCAGCGCACTTAGGGCGGCAATTGCAAAAACAACAAGTGATGGACCGAATGTGGATCAATGTCACACATTCCCCCAGTCAAAAGATCTGGGCCCAAATCCATCATTTTTTTGCACTCCACACCACCCTGGGTTAGACAATGGCGATATGCAAATCAGCTCTGACCCT
Organism: Lissotriton vulgaris; assembly: GCF_964263255.1. NCBI lineage: Eukaryota > Metazoa > Chordata > Amphibia > Caudata > Salamandridae > Lissotriton > Lissotriton vulgaris. The sequence goes on from NC_141700.1 coordinate 40,605,207, forward strand.
GTGCCCCATGGGAACAGTCCAGTCCGAACTACAAAAGCCATGTCCTTCCCAGAACGGAATCAAGCATCCGAGGACCGGACCGGTTTCGAGGTAACACCTCTCATCAGCCCGGCTAGCTTGACTCCAGTGGTGTGGAGTGCCTGGGACCCACGTCTGGGCATCCCCAGCGCACTTAGGGCGGCAATTGCAAAAACAACAAGTGATGGACCGAATGTGGATCAATGTCACACATTCCCCCAGTCAAAAGATCTGGGCCCAAATCCATCATTTTTTTGCACTCCACACCACCCTGGGTTAGACAATGGCGATATGCAAATCAGCTCTGACCCTGTGCCCCATGGGAACAGTCCAGTCCAAACTACAAAAGCCATGTCCTTCCCAGAACGGAATCAAGCATCCGAGGACCGGACCGGTTTTGTTTCGAGGTAACACCTCTCATCAGCCCGGCTAGCTTGACTCCAGTGGTGTGGAGTGCCTGGGACCCACGTCTGGGCATCCCCAGCGCACTTAGGGCGGCAATTACAAAAACAACAAGTGATGGACCGAATGTGGATCAATGTCACACATTCCCCCAGTCAAAAGATCTGGGCCCAAATCCATCATTTTTTTGCACTCCACACCACCCTGGGTTAGACAATGGCGATATGCAAATCAGCTCTGACCCTGTGCCCCATGGGAACAGTCCAGTCCGAACTACAAAAGCCATGTCCTTCCCAGAACGGAATCAAGCATCCGAGGACCGGACCGGTTTCGAGGTAACACCTCTCATCAGCCCGGCTAGCTTGACTCCAGTGGTGTGGAGTGCCTGGGACCCACGTCTGGGCATCCCCAGCGCACTTAGGGCGGCAATTGCAAAAACAACAAGTGATGGACCGAATGTGGATCAATGTCACACATTCCCCCAGTCAAAAGATCTGGGCCCAAATCCATCATTTTTTTGCACTCCACACCACCCTGGGTTAGACAATGGCGATATGCAAATCAGCTCTGACCCTGTGCCCCATGGGAACAGTCCAGTCCGAACTACAAAAGCCATGTCCTTCCCAGAACGGAATCAAGCATCCGAGGACCGGACCGGTTTCGAGGTAACACCTCTCATCAGCCCGGCTAGCTTGACTCCAGTGGTGTGGAGTGCCTGGGACCCACGTCTGGGCATCCCCAGCGCACTTAGGGCGGCAATTGCAAAAACAACAAGTGATGGACCGAATGTGGATCTGGGGATGCCCAGACGTGGGTCCCAGGCACTCCACACCACTTGGAGTCAAGCTAGCCGGGCTGATGAGAGGTGTTACCTCGAAACCGGTCCGGTCCTCGGATGCTTGATTCCGTTCTGGGAAGGACATGGCTTTTGTAGTTCGGACTGGACTGTTCCCATGTGGCAACAGGGTCAGAGCTGATTTGCATATCGCCATTGTCTAACCCAGGGTGGTGTGGAGTGCAAAAAAACGATGGATTTGGGCCCAGATCTTTTGACTGGGGGAATGTGTGACATTGATCCACATTCGGTCCATCACTTGTTGTTTTTACTGTCTGTGGGGGCCCGACTCCTGCCAACCCACCGGAGCCGCGTCCTTAGTATTCAAAAGTCTCTCCAAAATGCGGTTATTGAATTAAGGCGTTTTTCAAACTCCGAATTATAGCGTTTGACGGCACCACTGGTGGTGTATTCTAGTCTGGCAAGGAAGGATAACACCCAACAGGACACAAAGCTATGTTAACTGGGATATATTATGTCCCGTGAAGGAGACCCGATGAATGTTTATTTTTTTTGCATTTTTGTGTAGCGCGAAGTAGGCCCAAGGCAAGTGAAGCGCTTTACAAGAGCAGCGCTTCACAAGAGCAGCGCTTCAGAGCCCCCGTGACGTCAGACGCGCCTTTCCGTCTGTCAGAATGTGGCTGTAAGGCGTGGACCACTTAAAACTCCCAGGCGTGCCCCCTCAGGGCAGCCTCCGCCTGTAGAGTGCACTGAGCCGCCGACGTCGGGCCAAGAATTTAGAACCGCCCTAACCAGCCCGACAGCTCCGACCTCATGTTATTGCACCCATTCTCTGTAACTGGAAATTCTCCCGCGTCCTCTTCGGTCATGCGTGTTGGGACTAGCTACCCCGCATTTAATATATGCGGCCACACCCTCTCGGACAACTCCACCTGTCCCGCAAGCCTAGGGAAGAGGATGTGGCATAACGGACAGAGCGGCGGTCTTAGGAACTGGGGAAACAGGTGTGAGTCCCGGCTCAATATCCCGTGATTTTGACACATCACTTAATCTCCCTGTGCCTACCAAAAATGTGTCCATCACTCTGCACCCCACGCCTCCGGCCTGTGTCCAGGTGGCCCACCGATCCACAAGAGGTTCCCCAGGAATCCTGAGCCCAATCCAGCGTGGATTGATGCTTGCAGTGTGAATCCAAAGGCTCCTCCCCCCCCCCCCCCCTTCCCCCCCTTTCGACTGCGACCGGCTCCGGTAAGAGAAACCCCTGTGTGAAGTAGTTCGAGTTATGTGTTGGCCGCAGAACATCGGAGGGGGTGAGGGGGGCGGGGCGAAGGTAAGCTTTGCTTGTCAGGTACAGTTCTTTCCCCAGAGGCAGACCTCGGAGAGGGTCCGCTTTTGCAGCCCAATCACCGTTGGGTTCCACCACTCTACCACTGAAAGCCCCAGGAAGAGAAAGAACGGGTCTCTCTTCCCAGTCCCTCATCTCCACCAATCACCACCAAGAGGCGTTCTAGAATATTGATGAAGCAAGTGGGGGTGCGCCAGGTAATGAAGTCCAAACACTTTCCTAGTTTCAAATCTGTATTTCAATATATCATTTTCGAACTCCATAAGCCTTGATATACTTTGTGTGTGGACGCGACGCTGTAACGAGGAGTATGATGATGCCCTGGGTTCCCATGTTATCCAGCGGAATGAGTTGGAGACTAACACTGTATATCGAGGCTTATGGAGTTAGACGTTCACTGTCATTTAAGCCCTGAGGAAGGTCTGTATGTGGCTGGGCTGGATGTGCCATTGAAGAAAAGAAAAGAATATATTCAAATAAAGATTTTGAAACTACGAAAGTGTTTGGACTTCATTACCTGGCGCTCCCCCACTTGCTTCACCATTTAAGGATCTGGAACAGAGGGGCAACACACGGCTGGTGCAGGAGTTTACACTTACGAAACAAGTGTGAGGTGCAAACCTACAAGTCTGCTGTTGGGTTTCCCTTTGTAGAATTCTAGAATATTGCTTTGTTTGATGACGGCAGCTGGTACGTTTTTAGACCAATCGTGACCTTGTTCATCAGGTGGCCGCTTTAAGTTGTAGCACTCCAACCCCTCGGTGGGGTACTAAGCACTATATAAATGCAATTACAGTTCGTTACAACCCTGTAGGTGCCCACATGTTGACTGAACACACTTCCACTCCATTTAGAGTCAAATCTTGGTTGAGAGAGAAGGGTCATAAATTACTGCTAAAAACATCCAACTTGACTTAAGGCTTCCTTAAGGTACCTGCTTTTAATATAGGATGCATTTTCCAGGTGAGTGGTTGCAGCATTGCGCTTGTAGTGTGTGCAGACCAGACATGCTCACTATGGTTTCTGTCTCGGCTGGTCTTCAGTTCTACCGCATAAGGCCTTCGGTCTAGAGTTATTTTTTAAACCGCTGCAGGTGTTGAGCTCTGGCTGTAGGGTTTCATTGTGGTTGCCAAAGTCCCCATTTTGCAACACATTGATCTTTTCTGTGTAACATGGATTGTGATTGGAATGTAAACTATTGCCTTTTCTGTTACGTTCGCGCCCCAGCACCATCTACATCAGTTTATAGTTCCGCGATAAGAAATAAAACCAAACCATGGCAAAAATGTTAAAAACAGAACGACATGAACTATATACAAGTTAGTGAACATGGGCCCTCTATTCCGGGTGCGTGCGGGTGTTATGTTCTTTCCATGCCATGGACGTCAATTCATCAAAATGCAAGGGGTAGTGGATGACATCACATGCCGTGTGACCCCCGCCTAATGTCACAGGAAATGACATCACATAAACTTTGACCTGATGACATCCTAGGAAGTGACATCACCTGCCCTTTAGAACCCCATGAAATCAAAGGAATCGACACTGCATGACCTTTGACTTGGTGTTATCACAGGAAGTGATGCACCTAACGTTTGGTTACTTGCATCACACACAGAGGCTGAAAAATCTCTCCAGATACAAAAGAAGTACCCTATAAACAGACATACTTCAAATCCTATTGAAAATGCAGCTGCATACATTCTTTCAGGAAGTATCTTCCGATAATCAATGAAGATAATGTAGCATTGATTAAGGACCAATCAAATGGTGTACATCAATGGAGAATACGCTAGTCAAGTTGAAGTCAGCCATTATCAATATAAAATAACTTATAAAATGGGAAGGTTTATAGGCCTGTAATGTTCTTTTAGAAATGAAGAGTATCATGTAATTAAATCTCAGTCTTGGAATGTAGATAACGGCGCTATTTGATGCAGGCCAAGTTCTCCCCGCAGCCTTCCTTTCCATGACATGGTATACATGCTTCTAAACCTGTGAGCCACTGAACCTTTCGAGATTTAGTGTCATTCATTTCTTCTACAGAACACACGCATCACGGTTACAGTGTTTGTGTTGATCAATATATGCATTAGCAATTTAAGAGTGTTGAGAGAAATTGGGCAGATCTTACTCACATGGACAAAGATCCTGGCTGTCTTGTTGATTCTGTATTCCTGAGAACAAGAGATGCTGCTGCTCAGCTTCCTGGAAAAGAAGAATGCTCTGACTGGGCGGCTAGGAAGAGACCAACAGTTCACTTGTCCCCTTCTAGACCTGTCTCTTCTTGTATGAGCAGCAGTCGGTTCTAGTGATGATTGGTGCATCCTCCTTTGTAGAGACTGACTTGAGGGTAAGTTGATGCTCAGCTAATATGAAATATATATTTCATACATCTCTTGCCGGCCGGAGCACAATGTCTGGACTGTGACGTGTAAGCTAATCCTAGAAAGCTCTGTTGCTCCTTGACTTACTGCAACCCACCGTCATCCTCTTTTCTTACCCAATAATTCATACTCCTGCGAAGGACAACAAATGATGTGTACAGTCATATTTTCTTCAACAAAAATGCCCCCTTCGTGCCGGCAACTAAAATACCATCTATTACTATCTCTATATACACTTAACACTGATCCACTAAGTTATCGAAATGAAACCAATAGACAGTCCCACCATCAAGCGCTTTCCCCTATATATTACAACATTGAATTTGTGATAGTAAATGTATTTGTCCATTAGACAAGAGGGGATGAGTTTGTATGGGAATCTTCTAACTGTTGAAATGGCTGTCAGTTTTGAGTGCATGCAGACATTATTCGAGTTGATAGTTTTGTGTAAACATATGTGCCGTAGAGTTGTACGGCTTTAGCACGCATGCCTTTAGCACGCATGTAGTACAATGTATTCACCTTTATATTACATTGTATTTCATTGTCAGTCTTTACCATGCATTTTCCTGGTACTTACAGTTTTTATATTACACACATATATACTTTTATTTGGACGAGGTGACTCCTCAACTCCTTGTATAGTTTCTATACGAACCCTAAAAACTCCCTATCTAACTTTACCTCTTTCCTCCATATAGCTCAAAAACATATTTACCTCCCTTTGCCCTCCCCTGAACCCTAAAAATCCTTCCCACCCTTTACCTTTAACCTCCCCGAAACCCTAAAACCCCTAAAAAAAACGGTACTTCCCTGATCCTTAAAAATGTCTACCACCCTTTACTTCTGGCTGCAGCTGAACCCTAATACCTCTTTACTACAATTTATCTCTACCCTTAATTCCCTTACCTTCCTATAACTCTACCCTTCCCAGAACCGTAAAAAACCTTCACCTCCCTTTACCTCTACCGGTCCCTAAACCCTATAAACCCTTTACCCCTTTACCTCTACCTGTCCCTAAACCCTATAAACCCTTTACCCCATTACCTCTACTTGTCCCTAAACCCTATAAACCCTTTACCCCATTACCTCTACCTGTCCCTAAACCCTATAAACCCTTTACCCCATTACCTCTACTTGTCCCTAAACCCTATAAACCCTTTACCCCTTTACCTCTACCTGTCCCTAAACCCTATAAACCCTTTACCCCTTTACCTCTACTTGTCCCTAAACCCAATAAACCCTTTACCCCTTTACCTCTACTTGTCCCTCAACCCTATAAACCCTTTACCCCTTTACCTCTACCTGTCCCTCAACCCTATAAACCCTTTACCCCTTTACCTCTACCTGTCCCTAAACCCTATAAACCCTTTACCCCATTACCTCTACCTGTCCCTCAACCCTATAAACCCTTTACCCCTTTACCTCTACCTGTCCCTAAACCCTATAAACCCTTTACCCCTTTACCTCTACCTGTCCCTCAACCCTATAAACCCTTTACCCCTTTACCTCTACCTGTCCCTAAACCCTATAAACCCTTTACCCCATTACCTCTACCTGTCCCTCAACCCTATAAACCCTTTACCCCTTTACCTCTACCTGTCCCTAAACCCTATAAACCCTTTACCCCATTACCTCTACCTGTCCCTCAACCCTATAAACCCTTTACCCCTTTACCTCTACCTGTCCCTCAACCCTATAAACCCTTTACCCCTTTACCTCTACCTGTCCCTAAACCCTATAAACCCTTTACCCCATTACCTCTACCTGTCCCTAAACCCTATAAACCCTTTACCCCATTACCTCTACTTGTCCCTAATCCCTAGAAATCCCCTACCGCCTTTAGCTCTTCTCCCTCCTAAACCCTACAAACCCCTACTATTCTCTACCCTTACCCATCCTTTTACCCTAAAACTCCTTAGGACCCCTTACCCCCTACTAGCCCATTAAACATATTTTTAATTTAATTTTTATAAAAAAATGACATAATATATGTTTAATATCTATAGTCCTATAACGCTTGGAAGTGCACAAGGGATTGGCTTGTGTTAATGATCAACATGACCAAGGGGATATTTCGGCGTCATGCTCGTCCAAATACAGGACAGTGAGAATAATCTTAGAACGACTACCCAGGGGACGGCAATACAAAACGAACTGAAATAAATTAACAAAGGCACGGCACAGCAAAGGGAGCTTTTAACCCAGACGAATATAAAAAAATATCAGAGGGACATGAAAATATTTAACAATGCTGCAACTTTTTTCTATACCAGTGATGAGTACTTTACTACTAATGACAAACAACCACCGACACAAAACCAGCATTTCCAATGCAATAGGTCTAATTTTACTGAAATTTTGAGCTATTGGTGTTGCTTTATTATTAGCAATGCCAATAGCTGAAACTATTAGTATTGCAAGACCTATTGCATTGCAAATGCTTGTTTCTTTTACATGGAACATATTACTTGGGTTCAGTCTGCTTCTAAGCGCTCAGATAAGCAACCCAAAGGATATTAAGATAAAACAAGCTGTCAGAGAATCCCCCAATTTAAATCACGAGGTGAAGCCAGGGCAGGAAGCAAACCGAAGCAAACGAAAATGACAATTTAGTCACAGATTTGTCTGATCCAGGTGAAATTCAATAGATGTCAATCATTGCGGTATTGGAAGTATGGGGTTATTTTCAGTAATTTTTTGTGATATTGATTACATTTGTTAAAATTTTTAACACATTTGAATTTTTTTATACCCATTTTAACCTCTTAAGCGCTGCTGATGGCCAACGGTCGTCACGAGCGCTACCTCCCCAGTGCTGCGCACGACCATTGGACGTCCATTCAGCACTAGTTCCAATGGACAGCGCAGCACTGGGGAGGGATATTTGCGAAGCAGCTAAGGTGTTAAGGAGATTTACAGAAAAGCACGGGGCGATTAACAATTGTTAATGCTTTCAGCCCTCGAGTTCATGCATATGTGGGTTGTCGGAACGTGAACAGATCATACATTTTGAACCATGGGCCGCAGGTATTGATTTAGACTAGGGATGGAATGAAAAGTTTATAGTTTGATTAATTAAAACCTTACAATATATATGCAATAATTCTTACTTATAAAATCCAATTTATAAAATCAATTATAAAAACATTTGGGCATCGAGTTAGTTATACTATTTACATATTATGTACATCCAAGATTACATTTTATTAGTTTTTGTTGTTCTAACTTAATTCTCAGCCGTGTTAAGAACTTTACAAAAGCTGAATTTAAATTGATATCGTCCGTATGGAGGCATCTTATCAGAGCTTGTCTGCAGCTACTTATTCCACGAACATTAAAATGTCTCTTAAGAATGGACAGTCTTTCAACTTTCAGTTCTGGACAAGCACAAAGGAGGTGCATAATGTTCTCTTCGACAAGTTTACATAAGCTACAGGTCGTTAGTCCCTCTGTACTCAACCATGGCATTAGATGACATGTGCCCGGAAATACTCCAATGCGAGCATTAATAAATATTTGCTTGTACTTCACAGACCAAGGAATTTCGAGGTACAGTTGAACTTGTATAGCCATTCATTAGAGGCCACGCATGTTTTCTTTTTGAAAAGGTATCTTTATCCAAGAGGAGTGATAAATGTTTTTTTGTACTATTAATAACTTTTTTAAATGATTTCATGGGAATTGGCATTTCCCAGACCAAGTTTACGGACTATTCCTCTCATGATGTAAATAGGTATTTCCACGCCTGGGCTTTCCAGTTTAAGTTTATTTCCTGCCACAATAATTTGGACAATTGATTTACAGATTCCGTTTTTATCCTTTTCCACACTTTAACAAATTGGCCTTTTCGCGCAAGTGCCTGATTAGTTATCCCAAATTCCATTCGTATCCGTGCTGGTGATGCATTATGTGGAATTAAGAAGATGGCTTTATAGATTTTCGTGACTGCATTGTTGATTATGGCTGAGTCTTTTCCACACAATGCTTCACTTCCATATGTTAGAGTTGGCAAAGGTTTTGCTTATATGACTTTTAACAACGGTCCATTACTCTGCCCTTCTATGGTTTTCTGTATAATTCTGAAAGGCACTAGCGATTTTTTTGCTCTCCGTTGTACGTCAATCTTATGTGGTTGAAATGATCCTCAGTCATCAAATAATACTCCCAAGTATCTATATGTACTCCCTTGTTCTAGTTGTGAGTTATCCAAAATCCATTTATACTTATGTTTTGACCTTGAGTATTTGTTAACCTCCATAACTTTTGTCTTTCTTTCGTTGATCACCATTCTATTTTCTTTAGAGTAGGTAGATATCCCATTGAACAGGCTTTGCAGTTCAACCTTCATTTGACTAAGTAGAATAACATCATCTGCATATATCTGGTTTGATATCGGAGTATTGGCTAATTTCGTTGGACAAGCATTAATCTCATCCGGGGCATGCGTTCGATCAGCTAAAAATAAGTTAAAAAGCAACGGGGCCAGTACACATCCTTGTTTCAAACCTGACACTGTTGGTATTTTTTCTGTTACTATTAGGCCATCTCCCATCCGGACTCTGACCCATGTGTCAGTGTAAAGAAGTAGGATTCATTCTAAAAGGGAGAGTGGTATACCTTGATTATTAACTTCTGCCACAAAAGATCTCTATGCACACAGTCGAAAGCCGACTTAAAGTCTACAAAGCACAAGTATAGTGGTTGTTTCTTTGTAATGCATTTGTCCATTAATACAGATAACACAAGGATATTTGTTGTAGTTCCTAAGCCTTGTATAAATCCAGTTTGGTTCGGAGGGATTATCTGCTTTTCTCTTACTCATTCTGTTAAATTAGATAACAGTACACAGGCATAGGAGGGTTCAGTTTTTGCAAAATTTTACCATGAGGTTCAAACTGTGGATTTGGTGGGAAAAAAATGTTTAAAAAAAGCTTGAGGTTTGGAGAATACAATTGCAAATGTTGTGTGACAACTGGAAGAAAAGCATGTGTAAATTGCTGCCCCAAGCAAGTACCTGCACCTTCATTCCTGCACTCCGCCTACAGTGTTACATGTAATTCAAGAGGCGCCACATCTCCCTCTCCAAGCACGCACTCATATTCGGGCTTCACATTCCTACCTCCATTCGTCCGCGTGTGCTCACCGGTGAAACCTAAATGGGTTTGTTTCAGTTCACTACAAAGTGCACTCATTTAGGCAAGGGATGAGCACGAACTCGCTCGCGATAGGCAAGCAGGTCACAATAGGAGAGAGCTGTAATCACAAGAAATGAGTGGGAAAGCATGAGCGATAGAGACGAGTGGAAAGAGCCTTGATGTCACGAGGAAAGAGCGAGTACTCTGTTGCAAGAGATGTGTGCACCAATGTGGCAAGAGGAATGGTGAACCTGGAGTGGACACTCGCATGATGAGACCAGTCGGGAGAGAGCACAGGTGCCGCAAGCGATGAGCAGAAAGCGACAGAATTGCTGAAGGGGCGTGAAGGTCCCACGGGATGGCTGTAGAATGTTCAGGGATTTCACATGAGGTGGAATGGTAGTGGCGAGAGAAGAGATGTCAGGGAAGTGAGTTGTGATGTCACAGAAGTTGAGTGGTCACAATAAATAGAAAGTGGTGAGTGGGTAATAAAGGCACAAGAGGCTTAAGGAGTGAAAACTCAAGTAAGAAGAGGCGATTGAGGACTGGGATCTGATGTCACAGCAGAACGATTCAAAGTGGGTAATCACGACCCGAGAGATGATTGTAGACTGACCACCATGTCACAAGAGACGAATATGGATGACCACGTGAGATATATGGACTGGGCCCTGGAGTCTCGAAAAATGAACATGGAAGGGGCGGTCCAGTTACGAAAGATGGGTCAGCTGGGCACAGGGGTCACAAGTGACCACTTGGAAATGAGAAGTTATGTAGCAAGAGATGAACTTAAAGAGTACCCTGATGTCATGCAAGCCAAGTGTGAGATCTACTGTCATAAGCAAATCACAAGAGGTGTGTGGAGTCGGCCCATGTGACATGAGGTGGATGCATCAGTAACAAGAGGTCAGATGAAGGAAGCACAGATGACAGAAGCTACTTGGGACGAGTTGGAAATGTGTACTGGTGCCACAACAGACAGACCAATCTTGCACGGATGAAGTATGCGTGAGGTTGTTTAGGTCCAAGAAATGAGATTTTCCACTCAAGTTATAGTCCCTTATTGGAGTGGAAAATTGAGCATTGCAGCTCTAATCCTTACCAGAAACAGAGTACTCTGACTGCAACAAAAATAAAAATATATTTATCCGCATACTACGAATGTCAGAAATACTCTGTGTGTGGGAGGGAAGCTACTGCGGCCCTAATTTCTCCTGAATCGTACCCCCTCGCATCAAGCGAAGGAGCCCTGCCCCGAACGCGCTTCTCCAAAGCTGCCCTCGGCGCCCACTCAGGGCAGAAGTGACGAGGAAGGCTTGTTTAAGCCTCAGCACCTGCCACGTCACTCCCGGAAGCCTTCAAGTCTCCACTCGGCTCCCAGCAGGTAAAAGAAAGCACATGCTCAACTGAAGGAGCCGCTGCCATTGTGTCAAGAGGGTAACATGCAATTCTACTACAACTAGCTTCCTGGAAGCACTTGTCTGAAGAATCAAGCGTTTCTAAGATTATTCCTAGAAACCAACCTCAGAACCATTGCTCACGGGCAGCGTCCTGGGAGTGGTGTGTTTCTGCCGCCATTGGGAAACCGAAAGCGTGCATGGCGCTCTGGGAAAAAAAATAAACAAGTAGCGACCGCCATTGCTCAGGGGCATCTCCCCGTAAGTGGTGTGTGCAGCCGCCATTGTGAAACGGAAAGCGTGCTTGGCGCTCTGTAAAAAAACACAAGATGCGTCCGCCATTGCTCAAGCAGCATCACGCAAGTGGTGTGTGTGCGTCCGCCATTGCTGAAGCGCGGGATGTGGGCTGCTTGAAAAAATATATGATTATTTTCAATCCAAGGTGGGGCGAGGGGGTGGACGCTACGCTAAAGCAGTGATTTAAAGAGGCAGCGCTGTGTTGGGCTGAATAGAAAAGAAGCGGCCGCCATTTCTATGTGCTCGCATAGCTTGTTTTGCCTTCTTCTGCAAGACATTTATTAAGTAAATAGTTCTTCCTAAGTGCTAATGAAAGCTAGAGAGTCAGGACACATGTAAGAGGGGCTGGCCTTATGGGAGGTAACAACAGGAGAGAGGGAGGGACTACTAAGCCTATTGACAAATCAAAAGCCATCATTTACAAAGGACAGGAAGAGAAGCTAATTGTAAAATGGGCAGAACTTGGGTGGAGCTTAATGCCCATATCCTGAATACAGCATGTCTTGAAGAGACAGCGCAATTATTGTCTAGCTGAGACCTAAACCGTGTACAAGGAGATGACCAACACCTCAAAACTGGTCATTTAGCTCGTATGAAAGAAGTAGCAGCAGTGATCAAAGTGATTGAGGAAATTACCAACCCTACATACTGCTCCTGGCACCAAAGCTGGGGTACCATCTTGTACTCGGGCCTGACCCCTATCAGCATTTTGAAATGAAATTCCCCTTTCCACACAACAATCAACTTGTTTTAGGAAGGGACTGAGGAGGAGGCCGAGGGAGGCAGGAAGACAAAATCAGTTTCTAATGTACTGACGAGCCTGAGATGGTGACGAGGAGCAGAGGCAAGGACAACTAGCGGCGCCAAGCAAGGCAACAACCTTGTTGTTAACCTCCGCTCCTCCACCTCGACCGACAGAAAGTCCTCAACTGTAAGGAAATACAGCTTTCTGCATGATCACCCCCAAAGTTTTGGACTGACGTGGCTGGTTTTTGAACTCTGAGAGTGCACTGAGACCTGCTAACATGACCTCCGTGCCAGTGTTTTTGACCCTTACAAGTATATGTTTGATTGGCTATGCCCAATTGGCATAAGTTAACTTACTTAGAAGTCCCCATTATATATCGTACCAGGGTTATCCAGGGCCTGTAGGTTAAAGTTTCACACCAAGGCTGCAGCACATATTGTGCCACCCTGTAAGTGCCAAGGTGAAAACATGTCTCCCAGCCGGCCACTGCTGAGTGGCAGAGCAATTATAAAGTTCTATCTAATGTATATAAGTCACCCCTACAGCAGGCCTATTGAGCCCTAAAGTAGAGAGAGGACTGTGCCTGTGGTACCTGGCTTGTGGAAAAGTTACTCCAGAGCCCCAGACTGAAAAGACAAACTTCAGGAGACAGCTGGCTAACTTCCTGTTGCAGCACCAGGGCCACAAAAGCTGTAGCAGCCAGTTCTGGTCAGCCAGTAGCCACAATCCTTAGACTGCGACTGACTGCCACCGTGCAGCCAAGACAGCCGAGTCCCGATGTCCTATCGGATGGGAAGAGCTAGGAGATCCTCGTGGAGAACCCCACTCCGAGACTGAGGTCCATCCTCAAGGGCATGGTGGAAGACGTTTTAGAAATGCGACGGATTACTGGCCACGAGCTGCAAGTCTATCAGCTGAAGAGCCGAGGGTAGCACCGTTTAACGTCTTTCGTAAGATCCATAGGAGTAGAAACCCCTCCGGAAGCTGCCTGAATACACTCCGAGCTACTTTACTTTATGAACTGCGGTCTGCCCCCCCCTCCTTGAACTATTGGGGATACCGCTTTAAAATTAAGGTTCACTTGAACTTAACTTAGTTCCCTCTCGCCCTCGACCACCGGTACAATGTCCATCGTGCTACCGGACTAGGCACGATTGAATTCGACTGCCCATTGTGTACCAACTGGTTCTCGACTGAACCCTTAGTCTGAGCAGAATTTCTCAGCCAGAGGTGCATCGCCCAACTGATCTGGAATTGCGACACCTTTGCAATTTCTTTTGGTGCTTTCCCGCCCCCTGTCCCCACAACCGTCCTGAAGAAGACCCGCAGCAGAGGTCGTGACTTTCCCTTATTGCGCCAGGGTCGCAATGTCGACGATCCCCCCGTTGTTTCTTTAAAGCCTACACCTGCCCCTCCCTGTCCCCCTGTATAATATTGTATATAGACTGTGAATGGGTAGGCTTTACATGTGCAATGTACAAATAATTTCTTTGTTGCACTGAATCACTTTAAAATCTATACTTACACCTTCCTTTACTTGAGCACCAACCTTTTCCTTTCCTTTCTCTTTTTGCTGAAATTTTATGAATTTGTAAATAAACTGCAGTAGAATTTGTTGTGATACTGTTGTGTTGGGTTTCTTGCATTTTTGCATTTTTGTTGCATTTTGAGCTGAATTAAGCTAATAATACATCTCCATGTGTTTGTATGTTCAGATTTAGTCTGACTATTTGTTGACTGTGAAGAAGTAATACTCACATCACTAGCCGTGTTTAAAAATTGTGTCTAGGACCACTTTCTTTATATATATGAAGAGCTGAGGGTAGCACAGTTTAACATCTTTCCTAAGATCCACAGGAGTAGAAACCCCTGTGGGGAGAGCTATAGAGTCTGGCATCAGTTCAATCCTGGAATCATTGTTGCAGTTTTACGACTGGTTCCTCAGGCCACTGGTCACAAAAATGCCCTCATACCTGTAGGACACAAAAGATGTATTGTTTTTTTTAAAGTTCCTAATTATGGTCCTTACCGTGACATACTGGTCACAATGGATATAGAAGTCTTGTACACCAGCATTTCACAAGAACGATCATTGGCGGTGGTAGAGTCCAAACTTGGAGACACTGCGATTGATTCAAATGCTCTGCTCACTTTGCTATGGAGTGGGAAGGATAACCTTTACTGGAAACGTCTTAGAGTATGATGTAGTACCGTACCATCGGATCCAGGGTACGTCAAGGGACAGCACCGTTGCCCCATTCTTGTCTTTTTATGTGTGCATCGGTTCAATTGTGACTACATCTACGCGGAGAACAACCGCTATATGGATAACATCGTACTGGGAGCATAGGTATAAAGAGCATGTAGTAATCATCTGGCGAGGGAGTATAATCAATGCCCTGGAGTTTACTCAATGGATCAATGAGAGTGATCCATATTTAAAACTCGCCCATGCCATCAGTCAAAAGAGAACTACATCTTTGGACCAAGTCATAGAGATCGGAAACGGAAAATTTGCAAGTAAAGTATTCCAAAAAGTTACTGACAAGATCAGACTTTTAAGGATTGATAGTTATTATCACAGATCACTATAGGAAAATCTTCTGTATGGCAGGACCAATGGATTAGACACAACTGTTCTGATCTCCACGCATTCAATGAACAGGCGGGTGTTTGGACTAAGAAACTCACAGCTCGAAACGAGGACGCAACAACAATGGGGATATGTTATTGAGGGCTCACCCTACTGAACAATCGGAAGATTCAACCTGCTATACTACTTCTTTAACAATTTCCAATGGATGTTTTGAAGTGAATACACACATTGTATGCCGAGTGCAGTGGCACAGAGATAAATTCAGCGTGCTGCAAGTAGCATCTTCTCCGTCCGGCGTTATGTCCTTTATGTCTTGTGTCTTATTGTCCCTTGCATCTGCTGCAAATGTTCGAATATATACTACAGGCGCTTCTGAATCTTGCAGACAAGCAACATTATTTTCCACCATCACAACATTGGCACTGTATGTATGCCCGTTGGCTTCGTATGAATTCAGCAAGGGACTTGGGGCGCGATTACGGGTTCGGTGGTCCGACCGACTGGAAGGTTGTTGAGGCAGTCTGGATAATGCCACCAAGCTGGCGGCATCCCAACCGCCATATTACGATTACACCGCTGGGCTGTCGGTCTTGTGTCAGCGGTGCCATGGCGGCAGCATGCTTTGGCTCCTAGAGAGCTTGAATCGTATGCCGCCACCGGGGCTGCGTCAGTTACAATGTAAAAACAACTTTTAATGCTTTTAGTGATCATGCAGGAATCACTTGCATCATGCAGTGTGGACAAGAACAAAAACCTCCAAAGAATCCTCTACTTAGACCCTACTTTGGTAGGAAAAATGGTGTCACTGAAATGGAAAACGCTTAATACCCAAAAATCGATTGGGGGATTGTTACTAAATGAGGCAGGAGATATGCTTAACCCAACTGATAACTCTATCCAACTAGCTTTTGATCATATCTTAGTAGAAATTAAATAGAACTTACCCCGCCCAAATTTGCATTAAAAACATAGGGAGGTGCGGTGGTTCGATGACGCCTGCTCCAAAGCCTTAAGATCAAACCGCCAGATATTAGCTTGGTGAGATCACTCTTTAATACTTGTAAATTAGCGAGATTAGCAAGATTGAGGATGCTGAAAGAGGAGGCGTGGTGAAAATGACAAAATGCAGTAGTACTGAGAGACAGTAAAGGCTTCTGGAGAATCGTCAATGACCCCTTCCTAAAAGGATCTGAGAGCTCCAGCAGGACCGCAAAGGAGCCAACACTACTCTGCCTACCGTCTTCTGAGGATAGCGAAAGAATAGTGCTAAACCAACAACATCGAGTAACAACTGTAACCTCTGCACAAAATGATATACGGAGACTAGGGGAGGGGTACACCACCCAACCAGCCGAACAGATAAAGACACAAATAGCAAGAGGCCGACTGGCTGGAGCCCCCGGCCCCAATGGCATTCCACCAATGCTTTTCAAAAACGACCCGGACTACCGGAGCAATGCACTTGAACCTGTTTTTAAGTATGCAGTCAGAAACTCTATAGTTCCTGAGTCATGGAGAGGCTCAATTATAAGCCCAATTTATAAACAAGGAGCGAGGTATGTGCCGAAAAACTACCGCCTAATAACCTTGATTGACATCGAGGCCAAATATTTCGCAGGGCTCCTCCTAAACGATCTAACCATTTGGGCTGAAGAGAATCACATAATACCGCTAACCCAAACTGGATTTCGGAAAGGGAAAGGTACAATAGCAAACATAATGGCCCTGACCTTGCTCATGGATGCAGCTAAACCGGTAAAATACCCTCCTTTTCTCTGTTTCATAGATTTTGTTGCAACATTCGACCACGTCGACCGAACAAAACTTTGGCAAAAACTGGATGTCTGGGGGATCCCTTCAAATCTTTTACACCAACTAAGGAACCTACACACCAAAACATGGGTCAGGATAAAGCTCGGCGAAGGTCTACAAATATCCCAAAAAATTCTTACAACAAAAGGGCTTAAACAAGGGTGTGTTCTAGCCCCCCTGTTATTCAATCTCTTCTTAGCAGACTTACTGGGGAAGCTGAATAGCTGCGCAGCCCATGCACCAAAACTAGGGAATTCCACTCTGTCAAACCTGCTATACAGGTACGACCTAGTTTCGATAAGTAGGACCCAATTGGTCTCCAGCATTTACTGAATGTTACTTACAGATTTTCACAAGAAAATGCACTAAAAATAAACTTCAATAAAGCAAACATTATGGCAGTTAATTACCGCAAGAAGAAACACCTTAATTGGTCTCTCGACGGTCATTGTTTGGAACAAGGAGTAAGCTACAAATACCTAGGGGTAATACTAGACCAAAATAACTCATCAAAACCACAAATAGAATCCTTGCAGAGAAAGGGGGTAACAACCTATTTAGCCATAAAACCCCAAAAGAAGCTTTTACCGGATTTGACGTTTGACCCTTTGCTAAGGGTTCTGCAAGCGAAACTCCAGCCAACAATTACTTACGGGAGCAAAGCATTGAAGGGAAAAGATTCAACAACTCTTGACAATGTAATACCCAACTCATACCGAGCAATCTTTCAACTCCCCAGAATGGTTTCCCCGGCCCAAATACGATTTGGAATTTGGTCTACAAAAACAGTCACTGGAACGCATGGGAGCGAATGCAAAATGTTGGCATGAAATTAAAGACAATGAAAAAGGAACCCTGAATGACCAACTTTGGACGGAACTTTGGCACCCAGGGAAATCACCAGCAAGTCTATATCTCCTGGAATCTATTTTTATTTATTTATTTATTTATTTATTTTTTGCACTTATAATGCGCACAGATACCCACAAAGGGTTTCCCGGCGCAAAAGATGTGAGAGCTGAGAAAACACCGAAAGCGCAGAAAACAACCTATTAGAAGCCTGTAATTATTTATCAAAGAGCCAGGTTTTTACACCTTTCTTGAAACTGGCGAGATTTACCTCCTTACGCAGGGCTAAAGGCAAAGAGTTCCAAAGAACTGGTCCCAGATGGGAGAAAGACTTTCCCCCCATACGAGCCAGTTTAAATCTAGGAACCACAAAGTTGGCTCCATTAGAAGAGCGGAGGTTTCGTTCAGGAACGTAGGGCCTAACCAGATTCTGCAGGTACTTTGGTGCGGTCCCTGCCTTGATCCTAAACATGTAGGTCAAAGCTTTGAACCGGACCCGGTTCTCAACCCTAAGCCAGTGAAGGTCCTTCAGGTGCTTTGATATCCTAGCTGTCCTAGGGATCTTACAAAGCAGCCTGGCGGCGGAATTTTGGACCGGTTGGAGCCGCCTAATCACAGCTAAATTGGAACCCAGGTATAAGATGTTACCGTAGTCAAGCCTAGATGTAATCAGTGCATTGACTACGGTCTTCTGGGTATCCATAGGCAGCATCCAGATGATCTTCCGTAACCATTTCAGGATGGTAAAGCACGTACCAGCTACTCTGTTTACCTGCTGTTTCATTGATAAAGAGTCATCAATGCATACCCCTAAGTTTCTGACTTGAGTGGCCGGGCAGGGGAAAGCACCCAGGGAGGGCGGCCAATGGGTATCCTGCCATAGATCTCTCTTTTTCCCTAGGAGAAGAATCTCCGTCTTCTCCCCGTTAAGCTTCAGCTGATTAGTTGACATCCAGCTGAAGACTTCCTGAAGGCCTGTTTTCAACGCAGAGGGGGATGAAGGCTTTGCGTTGGTGAGGGAAAAAATAATCTGCGAATCGTCCGCATAAGACATAAGTTCTAAGCCAACTCGCTCAGCTAAATCGGCGAGTGGGCGGAGATACAGATTAAAAAACAGCGGGCTCAAGATTGAGCCCTGAGGCACGCCGTGTGGAGACAGAAAGGTGTCTGACTGAGCTTGCGAGGACGAGATCTGAAACGTCCGGTTGCTCAAGTAGGACACGATCCAGTCAAGCGCTTTCCCTCCGACACCATCATCACTCAGCCTAGCAAGTAGTCTGTTGTGTGAGATGGTGTCGAAGGCCGCACTAAGATCAAGTAAGACAAGAGCAAATCTATTACACACCTAAGTTTAACAGAGCTGTGGGACGTCCCAGCGAATCATCTTACATTTAAAAAAACGGTAACAAAGGTAAGTCATTTCAATCCGCAATAGAGGACAAAAAAACATTATCCAAATGATCGCACGGCTGGATGGTCCTATACACATACAAAATGCTAAAACCCCAGCTCTACCTGAAAATGGGATTAAAAATTAATATCAAGGAAAACCCCTAAGACTGCGACTGGGGGTTGGCCCCTTCAATCAATTTATGCCGCCTTGGGAGAAAAGGGAGGAGTCCAGCCTTGTTGTTTATGCGGCAGCAGTGTTGAAGACGCAATTCACCTCATATGCACCAGTAATATGTTAAAAGACATAAGGATCAGTCTGCTAAAGCCAGCGTTCAAACAGTACGGAGTCAGATCGTGCAGACAAGCGGTAATGTTGTGCTTCAACCCTGAGCTGGTCCAGCTAAATTGACGGCTAATTAAATACCTCAACATAACTGCAAAAAGAATAACGCACCGGACCCAGCGGCCAAACGACTACTGACTACAAGAACCGATTTGAACTTTATAAGAACGGCCACAGTCGAAATAACACTTACAGTCAACACGACTAACGTGCAGAATCTTTTAATAATTTGTGCACTTTCTTTTAACGTGATGTAAAATCGTATGTCATTCTAATTATCGTTGCTGATAAAAAGTTGGGAATATTTATAATGATTTTATCAAAAACTGTAAGATATTTTACTTTTTTTGGTATGCAATGGTTTTAAATAATCAACCATAATAAAATAAACTTCAAACTTCCTAAAAGAAGATGTAGAGAACACTTTAGATACGTGTGTCAAAGATGAGGCATGGGTGGCTCATTTCGAACATATATTTGGGAAATCAGGAGAGGAATCTACCCTGTCTATAGATCTACCAGCATCCAATGTTTGAGATCTTATGCCATTTACCTTGGAAAAAATGAAGCACGCTCTGAATCAGTTTAGCAGATTAAAAGCACCAGTACTAGATGGCGTCCCGATAGATTTCTATTTAGGTATTCAGGAACTTTGGGACCCACTCGATACTTACGTTTTTAACGCAATAGCACATACAAGGGATCTATCCTCTTTGGAAAAAATGGTACTAACCCCTAATCATAAAAAAGGGATAAGGCAAACTCAAAAAACTGTAGACCGACCTCTTTACTAGATAGTACTACTAAATTAATGGGCAGTCTACATAGATTGAAGGAATGGGCCACTGAAAAGAATATAATAATCCCCTCGCAATATGGCTTTAGGAAAGGAAAAGGGACAATGGATCGGTGCCTAAACCTAAATCTGATAAGTACACAATGGCTACCGTTGGTCACCTTTATATGGCCTACTGCATAATTTGTTTTGACTACTTTTTGAGTAAGTGTCGTAGTGTTTCATAATGTGTTCTGAACCTCGACCAGGGCCAGATGTATCAAAGGGTTTAACCCATTCTGTGTCTATGGGAAATGCTTTTGTTCATATGGCCCTTAGTCCTTACATGATGCACTCCATCCCCATATGCCCCAATTACAGATGAATACTGGACGACATCTGATGGATGGAGCTTTAGGTTGCTGAAGTGTACTTTCTTGCTATGGTACCACAATAATATACGTGCTAAAGGAGATATATAGACGTGCTAAGGATCACTTTCTACTTAATAA
This sequence comes from Lissotriton vulgaris, assembly GCF_964263255.1. Classification (NCBI taxonomy): domain Eukaryota; kingdom Metazoa; phylum Chordata; class Amphibia; order Caudata; family Salamandridae; genus Lissotriton; species Lissotriton vulgaris. The sequence continues at coordinate 40,626,014 of NC_141700.1, forward strand.
CCCGGTTGTTTGCGAAGGGGCCATGATTTGAAGGAAGAGACCCGTTTAGGGTCACTCGTGACCACCTCTCAGCCTTCCATACAAACGAAGAGTTAGTCAGTCAGTAGAGAGTACAAACCTAAGGTATTTATTATAGGTACACTCGAGTGGAGTCCGGTCTGACCAGCCTCCTTAGATTGCTGCAGGGCACTGACGTCTGCCAACAGGGTAGCAAGTGAACAAAGGAGATACAGAAGGGTGAGCCGCAACCCTATGACTGGGTACATGCTATCTCACCGCCAAGGTTACTCTGCTAATACTAATTCACCACTAATCCTTTATGGGTTCCAGAGTAGCGTGCTACTCGCCAATAAAGCATCTCAACACCCTATCAGGGTTACAAGTGCTATATAAATGCAGACCCCTCCCCAACCCTTCTCAGTCCAAATAACTGACTAACATATCCACCACTCAAATTAATTCATATTTTACTATACTAATTTTCCACACTAATTCTTTATGGGTTCCGGAGTGGCGTGCTTTTCGCCAGAAAAACACTTCAACACCCACCTGGTTTAACAAGTGCTATATGAATGCAAACCTTTCTTCCCCTCTCCGCTATCCTTCTCACTCCAAATAACTGACTAATATCCACCACTGAAATTACTTTCATATTTCACTATATTAATTCACCACTAATCCTTTATGGGCTTCCGGAGTAGAGTGCTTCAACACCCCATCAGGGGTAACAAGCGCTATATAAATACAAATATTTTTTCCTCCTCTATCCTTCTGCTATCATTCCAAATCCAAATAGCTTACTAACCTAGCCACCACTTAAAATGTACTTGCATGTTTCACTATACTAATTCAACACTAATCTTCTATGGGTCCCTGTGCAGCATGCTACTCACCGAAAAAAAGCTTTGACGCCTCGTCAGGGGTAGTAAGCGCTATATAAATGCAATTGCAATATAATACAATACAATTACTACAGCAAAGCACAACCTTGGGGAAATACAAAAAAAATTGCAGCTACTTTTCTGCTGAGGCAGACAGGGTGAGACAGAAGTTAGTTTCGATCATGGCTCAAAATGGTGGCTGAATACAAAATAGTGCAGCGAATGCTAACTTAAGTCGTACAATGCAAAGAGAATTCGGCTAAAAGCATTTCTATTCTAACAGATTCACAAGAGGTGGAGCCTCGTGTCCATCAATATTTTATCACCACCCATATCCCTTAGATTAGATGTTGCCTTTTAGGTCTGGGCTTTGAGAGTGCATTTGTCAAACAGGCCAAATGTGTACATCATGCATAGCATGCGCTCTCGGTCTGCCCAGTTCAAACACTAGCTGTCTTTGTCAAGACTCTTCCAGCGATTGGCTTGAGGCTTTGTCAATTACTTTTTGCCTCAATCCATTGGTGCATTCATATTCCGCTTAATGCTGTTGTCTGTTTGGGTGTATCTTTCTGGCTTCAGAGGAGTGCTTGCGTTGAACCGCATGAGCATCTACTACCTATGGCCTCCCCTATTCCACTCCTGGGGTCTTTAACATGCTCCCGGTGCAAGCGTTCTCGCATAAAACTGGCAGTTTGTAAAATTCACTTAATTCTCATTAGCGTAGATTCACAAAATTACACATAATTACACAAAAGGCAACCCCCAGCATTCGGCATTATATTTTAGCGCTAAATGCATCCTTGTGACTATTTTGGACGTGAGATGTATTTCTCGCACAAAAAAGCACACCTATGAATCCAAGCACAGCAAACCCCAGCTGCTGGTGTCATGGTGAGCAAGCTTCAGGCCCATCTCCCTGCTGCCCGATCCGGTAAAAATATTGGAGCGTGCAGTCAGTAAACCCCTCTCTCTTTTTCTAGAAGAAAATCATCTGTTGGCTGAGGCCCAATTTGGGTTTCGCCCGGGGTATGGATCTGAAACCGCCCTAGTGCCAGTATGAGATAACCTAAGAATGCGGGCTGACAATGGTAACTCGAGTGTACTGGTATTATTGGATATGTGAGCCACATTTGATACGGTGAATCATAGCATTCTGTTGAAAAGACTAGAGAGTATCAGAGTGAAAGTTCTGGCACTGAGTTGGTTACGCTCATACCTGACGGGTAGACAACATGTAGAAACAATTCCACCTTTCAAATCCTTGAAAACCCCCGTGTGCCACGGGGTACCATAGGGATCGGCTATAAGCCCAATTTTATTCAACATTTATATGCGCCCCCTCATCTCCATTACCAAATCCTTCAACATTGATCTTGTAAATTATGCAGATGACCCGCAACGGGTGTTTTCACTAGAAGGGAGCCAGGCAGTCTCCCTGAACAAATTTCAAGAGTGTATACAGCAAACTACAAAATGGCTCAGAACCAACTTGCTACAATTTAACACCTTCAGCGCGGCGCGAATTCTCGCGCTGTGCTGAAGGTTCTAATGAGCCAACGGGCTCATGACTGAACGGTTCCGTCATGAGCACAGGCCGACCGACGCTCATGACGGAATCGTTCCGTCAATAGCATCGAAAGGGTTAATGGACAGACAACGGAGATTGTATATTGCTCAACAACTAAGATTGCTCGTCCCTTTCCTTCAGAATTTCGACTTACTCCAACAGATAAACCTCTGGCACCAGCTAAAACAGTGCGAAACTTGGGGGTTCTGCTGGATGATAATCTCCACAAAACAGTTAGCACGTGCTTCTCCCTGCTCAGAGCTCTACAAAAGATTCTGCCGCTCTTGCCTGCTGCCACCAGAGCACAAGTCGTGAGCTGTGTGATTCTGAGCAGGCGGGATTACTGCAACTCACTGTACTTGGGTGCCTCAAACTCAACGATACAGAGGCTGCAAAGGATCTAGACAATAGCGGCCAAATTAGCTCTGAACAGACAGCGCCGATCTTCAACTTCTTTGGCCCTGAAAGATCTTCATTGGCTGCCAGTCCACCAGAGGATGCAATTTAAGTCCCTCTGTATTGTGTTTAAAGCAGTACATGGATTGGGACCAGAACCCCTGCAGAGGAAATGTACCTGGAATGTCCCAATGAGAACTCTTCGTTCGTCAAGCGCATACTCGGTGTATACCTCAAGGTTTAAGAAAACGAAGTCTGGTGGCAGAGCCTTTGGCGTGGCATCCTCACGGCTATGGAATAAACTCCCCTTAGACATCAGGTAAACACACTCTACGCTGCCATTTAGGAAGAGGCTGAAAACTTGGCTGTTTCCTAGGTAGAAGTAATCTGAGTTATGACTCCCAGGGGCAAGTCGTTTACAGGTACCTTGTCAACTCAGTAGGTCACAGTGCCAGGATACCCGAAGGGTGACAGCATGCGCTACACAAGACTCCTTTACATTACATTCACAATGTTCCTGCACGCTTGCGCTACATTTTTGCCACAAATGCTGTGTAATTATGTAAACTGGCGTAATAGTGTAATTTTGGAGATTTCACATTATGAACGTAATGTGAAACAAGCATAATTCTGCGAAATTCTGCTGGTGTATTAGATATTTCGCCTGGGCCTTCATTAAACACAGCCTTTTTGGATTTGCCAATGCTTGTTATTTTTTCCTTTCATGCCTAGTAGCCAGCACTTGGCTGTAGCCCTAATTGTGGTTATCTGGCTTTCAACATTCTCCTGGTTGGCCTTTTCTGCAGTCACACTGTGTACTCCTTCATTGTTTAACTACAAACTATACCTGGAAGGTGTGAGAAGGGGATATTTGTTACCCAATCTGAATAGAGTGATTGTTTGCTTAAGATATTAATCCGTGCGTGTAGTTGTTATTCTTGCATACACTTTTGTGTTGGAGTCTGAGACTAATTGAAACATTATTTTGACAAGTCAAATCCATGTTCCTGTGTTATGAAGTTTTTTTCTGATTTAATGGCTTTGTATTATGTCATCTGGGCATGAAATTGTTCTCTGGGCCCAGTGAACCGCAGAATGGTGCTTGTGTACCTATGTGTGCAGCAACAGTGACTCTCTCCTTATGCTTGAATCTCATTTCCCATTGGAAGAGGCTTTCGTAAAGCTTGAACTTTGACCTCCATTAGCTAGACTGCACAAAGAGTTCCCCAAACATTGTCTGGCCACCAGACCTTGAGCATGGCTGGTGTGATACTAAGGCTCCACGTTTTATGGTATTTATTTTTTTAACATTTCCGTTTGTATTTATTTATATTTATTTTTTGCCCATTTTATCCGTATTTATTCATACTTATTTTGTGTTTTGCGTATAAATGAAGTTGTAAAACTGTACATTTTCATATTTATTCAACTGATAGACACGCAGTCATACTTTGATGTCCGTCGTGTTTCAGATATTTAAGCTGCCAAATACTACATAACAATACATCCACTGGTAAATATAAGCATTATACCTCAAATGTAAGTTGACAAATGCCTTTAGTTTAAGAAATGTCATTCTATTGCTTAATTCCCCTTGCTATCTCTCTATTCTCAGCTGTTGGCCTGCAATTAATGAAAGACAGAACAGAGAGTCACTTAAAAGAAGCCCAATTTTCTGTATTTATCTGCTTTTCAAACTAAATGCAGACAGGGAACACATTGTTTTCTGTCTTTATTTATCAGTCAAAATCATTTAAAACAGAAAACGGGAGCCTTAATTATGGGTAATGTTCCTCCATGCGCATCAATTTACCAAAATGCCAGGGTTCGCGGAAGACACATCTGTATTCTATTCAAAGTTGTCGTTTAGCGTCTCTCTTTTTTCAGCTATTGCTTCCTCACCTGTCCACTTACCAGCCTCTCAAAGATGTCTTCCTAACCTGTCTGTTAATGGCGCCTCTCTCACACTTGCCTTCCCTCGGAGTGGTCTCTCGCACCAGTGCATCTATCGCCTCTCTCAACTGTCTCTCCCACCCTCTGCTCCTCCTTAAATCTAAACAGACTCCTCCTTAGCATTCTCTCACCTCTCCCATCCGTCCACACCCTCTTTCCCATCTGATGAAATACTTTATTGTATGATTACCTAAAATCATTTACAAAGAACGAAGCATATTACGACCAAGATAAAACAAACAAAAACAAAACATTTAAAATGCAATGAGATTAAAAGAAGTCTATTCAATTAGGGTGGCAATGCTGTTTCTCATCTGCAGTTGCGACCTGCATGACTCGCAGGTGAGGGCGTGCCAGAGGCTGCACGGGAGGGAGTCGCGCGTGGGAAAGCTTCAATTTTAACACAATAAAAAAAATACTGACCCGGTCCCACTTCGTCTCTGCTCCTCACAGGAAGCAGTACAAAGGGGGGTGGTGATGGACGGAGCATCTGAATCAATCAAACACTCACACCCAGTCAAAAGATCTGGGTTTAATCCATCACCATTCTTTAGCCCACTCCGCCACCCCAGTTCAGACATGGCTATATGCAAATCAGTCTGACCCTGTGCCTCATGGGAACAGTCCAGGGCGAACTGCCAAGCCATGTCTTCCCTGGACCGGAAACAAGCTTCCGAGGACCGGTTTCTGGCATTCCAGCCGTCTTCAGCCCGGCTTGCTTGAATCCAGTGGCAAAGTGAGCAAGGGACTCACATCTGAGCATACCCTCCCACACTTATGGCCGCCAAAAGCGGTACAAAAGGGGGTGGTGATGGACGGAGCATCTGAATCAATCAAACACTCACACCCAGTCAAAAGATCTGTGTTTAATCCATCACCGTTCTTTAGCCCACTCCGCCACCCCAGTTCAGACATGGCTATATGCAAATCAGTCTGACCCTGTGCCTCAGGGGAACAGTCCAGCGTCGAACTGCCAAGCCATGTCTTCCCTGGACCGGATACAAGCTTCCGAGGACCGGTTTCTGGCATTCCAGCCGTCTTCAGCCCGGCTTGCTTGAATCCAGTGGCAAAGTGAGCAAGGGACTCACGTCTGAGCATACCCTGCCACACTTATGGCGGCCAAAAGCGGTACAAAAGGGGGTGGTGATGGACAGAGCATCTGAATCAATCAAACACTCACACCCAGTCAAAAGATCTGGGTTTAATCCATCACCGTTCTTTAGCCCACTCCACCACCCCAGTTCAGACATGGCTATATGCAAATCAGTCTGACCCTGTGCCTCATGGGAACAGTCCAGCGCCGAACTGCCAAGCCATGTCTTCCCTGGACCGGAAACAAGCTTCCGACGACCGGTTTCTGGCATTCCAGCCGTCTTCAGCCCGGCTTGCTTGAATCCAGTGGCAAAGTGAGCAAGGGACTCACGTCTGAGCATACCCTGCCACACTTATGGCGGCCAAAAGCGGTACAAAAGGGGGTGGTGATGGATGGAGCATCTGAATCAATCAAACACTCACACCCAGTCAAAAGATATGGGTTTAATCCATCACCGTTCTTTAGCCCACTCCGCCACCCCAGTTCAGACATGGCTATATGAAAATCAGTCTGACACTGTGCCTCATAGGAACAGTCCAGCGGCAAAGTGAGCAAGGGACTCAGTGTGGCAGGGTATGCTCAGACGTGAGTCCCTTGCTCACTTTGCCACTGGATTCAAGCAAGCCTGGCTAAAGACGGCTGTAATGCCAGAAACCGGTCCTCGGAAGCTTGTTTCGGGTCCAGGGAAGGCATGGCTTGGCAGTTTGGGGCTGGACTGTTCCCATGAGGCACAGGGTCAGACTGATTTGCATATAGCCATGTCTGAACTGGGGTGGCAGAGTGGGCTAAAGAACGGTGATGGATTGAACCCAGATCTTTTGACTGGGTGTGAGTGTTTGATTGGTTCAGATGCTCCGTCCATTACCACCCCCTTTTGTACCGCTTTTGGCGGCCATAAGTGTGGCCGGGTATGCTCAGACGTGAGTCCCTTGCTCACTTTGCCACTGGATTCAAGGAAGCTGGGCTGAAGACGGCTGGATTGCCAGAAACCGGTCCTCGGAAGCTTGTTTCCGGTCCAGGGAAGGCATGGCTTGGCAGTTCGGGCTGGACTGTTCCCATGAGGCACAGGGTCAGACTAATTTGCATATAGCCATGTCTGAAGTGGGGTTGCAGAGTGGGCTAAAGAACGGTGATGGATTAAACCCAGATTTTTTGACTGGGTGTGAGTGTTTGATTGGTTCAGATACTCCGTCCATTACCACCCCCTTTTGTACCGCCTCACAGGAAGCAGGCAGCCTCCCTCCCCTAACCCATCACAGCGCTGCAATGGCAGCGTTCTAATTGGTGAGGATGGTGCCCAGCCAGGCGCCTATGGGGAGGCCATTTTCTCCATGTAGGCTGCATGCAGCTACATGGAGAAAAAGGCAGAGTGCGCATGACTGGTTTGGTCGGCCCCAGAGGGCCGCGCAAACAGTCAGGGCCCGTGAAGATTGGGCTAGCCACTCCTCCCCTGCCATGTTGCAGGACCGCCCACCCCCAACCAAACGCTTCTGCTCTCTCGCAGTGTGAGAAACAGTAACATAAAATGGTATTTATGACATTTTATGTTACTGCTTCTCACACTGCGAGAAAGCAGTGGGGCGACGCTCCTTCGCCCGCATGGAGGAGCCGCCCCTGCTCATCTGCCTTTTTATTACTTGTCATACTTGTCAAACAGGGTCTTCCCTACCTCCTCTTCCCTCTCAGCTGTCTCTTTATTTATTCTTACCTTAGTGGAGAAGTGTGGCTCAATGGTTAGAGCGACAGACCCTGATGCAGAGGTCTAGCCCGGGACCAGGGTTCAATTCTCCGCCTCGGTGGGTCTTGGGCTAAAAAATTCCACGGACCTGATAATTCTCACCTCTGTGCCTATTCCAATCATGGAGTCCCACTCTGCAACTCTGGGCAATAGCTTGCTTAATCTCCACAACGGCCCCCTCAACGCTAAGGATGCCTGGTTTCACCTTGGGGGTGCCCAGGAGTGGACGCCTCACAGGGAAAGCCAGGATGGGTTCCACAGCGGTATTCGTACAAGCGCCTTGAGACCCTTGCGGGTGATTAGTGCGCTATACAAGTATCAATTTACATTAATTTACATTACCTGTCCAACAAGTTATTCGCTCCCTCTCCCTCCTCTCGGCTGTCTCATTGTCACATCTTTATATAACAACATGGACGGACCCGTAGGTATAGACTAGGATTTTCCGACTTAATGTAGTGCCTGAGAGCACAAAAATCGACCAGAATTGTTAAAGTTCCCTCACCCACCAACCTAGTTGGTGGCATGCTTCATCATCGTTTTCCCAGTTGTGCTGCCGAGTGCAACTCAGCTGTGCTTCGACTCCTGGATTACAGCGGAGCGTTTTTTGGGGGGGAATGTGAGTGTGAAAATGTGCTCAAAAAGTGGTGCTGTTTAAAAGTATCTCTAGGATGCCCAGCCCGGTACTGATTTATTCATATGGTCCTAGGACACGTTTAAAAATGAGGTGAGCTATTGTGAAGATAATAATTGCTCTTCTATATCTCTTAAATACTGGTCGACATGTTTCAGCCTTGTTTATGTTAGTGAGGCTTTCTTCAGGACCAAAAAGGTGGTGATGTGGCTGCGAAAATTGGAAGTAGCCATGTGAGTGTGTAAGTGATATACAGAACAAGAGCTAAGGTGTGCTGTGCGTGTAGTGGATGAACCGTACTTAGGGACCCACAGTTGGTGAAAATCTTTTGTGAATGCTGAATGATCAAACGGATCCAAGAAGCAGGGGTCTCCTGTAGTCACACATTTGTCAAGGATGACCTCCCTTCTACAAACCTATTCTAGTCTTCAATGGATCCGGTCACGTCGGTTACACCTGTCCACCTTTTCTGTCATTCTTGGCTGTCTCTTTGTCACCTGTCTGTGTTTATCACCTCTCAAGCTCGCCTCTCTCACTTTCTTTCATTCTTTATATGGCTCCTTTGCATCTGCTTCCTCTCTGATGTTTCTCTAACCCCCTTGTCTCTCTCTCCCACATCCTCCGTCCTCGTCTCTTGATTCTCTACTCTCTCTGGAGTGTCCTCTTCCTTTCCCCTCATTTCACTCCACACTCTTTTTGCTTTCCTTCTTTCTCTTTTCCTCCTTCTCTCTCCTCAGTTTCTTGCTCCCTCCACATGCCTTGGTGCAGCAGAGAACACAGCCATGCCTTTTTACTGAGGCCAGCACCATTTGCACCAATAAATGATTCTTTTGCAAGTTTGCTATTTCACTCAGAGGCCAGAGGTCACAAGTATAGTGCTAGGGGTCGCAGGAGACAAACCAGGAGTCGCAGCTGCGACCCGTAAATGACCATGTGTTCCTCCTCGATGAAATGCTTTAAATTTGTTTGTGATTTTTGAGAAAAATGATAAAGAAGAATGGAACATTAGGCTTACATATATATTTTTTTATTTGAATATTTATACAGTACAGACCTGACCCGAGATGCATCGGATGGGCTTTAGAGAAGGGAACAGTACCAACAAAAATAAACCATCTTAAAATATTCACATTAGATTATTGGTCAGGTCGAGGTATACTGAATAAAAGAAATAACTCTATAGCAGTAAATACCCTTACCAGGAGCAAATGAATGAACACAGTTTGTAGAGCGCATCGCTGCTGCATCAGAAGCTTCCCGGCGCTACAGTGAGTGACTCTACCTAAAACGGAAGGTTTTAGACCCTTTTTAAAGTAATCTTCTGACGTGCACTTCCTCAGGTCAGCAGGTAACTCATTCCATAGCCGATGAAGAAAAGGAAACACTAACAGCAGGCAAGACCCCAAAGGCAATGAAACTGAGGGTCTGAGACCCTAACAGCAGGCCTGACCCCAAAGGCAATGAAACTGAGGGTCCGAGACCCTAACTGCAGGTCTGACCCCAAAGGCAATTAAACTGAGGGTCTGAGACCCTAACAGCAGGTCTGAGCCCAAAGGCAATGAAACTGAGGGTCTGAGACCCTAACAGCAGGCCTGACCCCAAAGTCAATGAAACTGAGGGTCTGAGACCCTAACAGCAGGTCTGAGCCCAAAGGCAATGAAACTGAGGGTCTGAGACCCTAACAGCAGGCCTGACCCCAAAGTCAATGAAACTGAGGGTCCGAGACCCTAACTGTAGGTCTGACCCCAAAGGCAATTAAACTGAGGGTCTGAGACCCTAACAGCAGGCAAGACCCCAAAGGCAATGAAACTGAGGGTCTGAGACCCTAACAGCAGGCCTGACCCCAAAGGCAATGAAACTGAGGGTCTGAGACCCTAACAGCAGGCCTGACCCCAAAGGCAATGAAACTGAGGGTCCGAGACCCTAACTGCAGGTCTGACCCCAAAGGCAATTAAACTGAGGGTCTGAGACCCTAACAGCAGGTCTGAGCCCAAAGGCAATGAAACTGAGGGTCTGAGACCCTAACAGCAGGCCTGACCCCAAAGTCAATGAAACTGAGGGTCTGAGACCCTAACAGCAGGTCTGAGCCCAAAGGCAATGAAACTGAGGGTCTGAGACCCTAACAGCAGGCCTGACCCCAAAGTCAATGAAACTGAGGGTCCGAGACCCTAACTGCAGGTCTGACCCCAAAGGCAATTAAACTGAGGGTCTGAGACCCTAACAGCAGGCCTGACCCCAAAGGCAATGAAACTGAGGGTCTGAGACCCTAACAGCAAGCAAGACCCCAAAGGCAATGAAACTGAGGGTCTGAGACCCTAACAGCAGGCCTGACCCCAAAGGCAATGAAACTGAGGGTCTGAGACCCAAACAGCAGGTCTGACCCCAAAAGCAATGAAACTGAGGGTCCGAGACCCTAACAGCAGGTCTGAGCCCAAAGGCAATGAAACTGAGGGTCTGAGACCCTAACAGCAGGCCTGACCCCAAAGGCAATGAAACTGAGGGTCTGAGACCCTAACAGCTGGTCTGACCCCAAAGGCAATGAAACTGAGGGTCTGAGACCCTAACAGCAGGCCTGACCCCAAAGGCAATGAAACTGAGGGTCTGAGACCCAAACAGCAGGCCTGACCCCAAAGTCAATGAAACTGAGGGTCTGAGACCCTAACAGCAGGTCTGAGCCCAAAGGCCATGAAACTGAGGGTCTGAGACCCTAACAGCAGGCCTGACCCCAAAGGCAATGAAACTGAGGGTCTGAGACCCAAACAGCAGGCCTGACCCCAAAGTCAATGAAACTGAGGGTCTGAGACCCTAACAGCAGGTCTGAGCCCAAAGGCAATGAAACTGAGGGTCTGAGACCCTAACAGCAGGCCTGACCCCAAAGGCAATGAAACTGAGGGTCTGAGACCCTAACAGCAGGCATGACCCCAAAGGCAATGAAACTGAGGGTCTGAGACCCTAACAGCAGGCATGACCCCAAAGGCAATGAAACTGAGGGTCCGAGACCCTAACAGCAGGTCTGACCCCAAAAGCAATGAAACTGAGGGTCCGAGACCCTAACAGCAGGCCTGACCCCAAAGGCAATGAAACTGAGGGTCTGAGACCCAAACAGCAGGCCTGACCCCAAAGTCAATGAAACTGAGGGTCTGAGACCCTAACAGCAGGCCTGACCCCAAAGGCAATGAAACTGAGGGTCCGAGACCCTAACAGCAGGTCTGACCCCAAAGGCAATGAAACTGAGGGTCTGAGACCCTAACAGCAGGCCTGACCCCAGAGGCAATGAAACTGAGGGTCTGAGACCCTAACAGCAGGCCTGACCCCAAAGGCAATGAAACTGAGGGTCCGAGACCCTAACAGCAGGTCTGACCCCAAAGGCAATGAAACTGAGGGTCTGAGACCCTAACAGCAGGCCTGACCCCAGAGGCAATGAAACTGAGGGTCTGAGACCCTAACAGCAGGCCTGACCCCAAAGGCAATGAAACTGAGGGTCTGAGACCCTAACAGCAGGCCTGACCCCAAAGGCAATGAAACTGAGGGTCTGAGACCCTAACAACGGTGATACCCCAAAGTCATTAAATGTATTACCTTGAGAGTCTGGATCCCAAAGGCATCAAAACTGGGACCTGACACTGGGGTGAACTTTCTGATCAAGCCTCAGACCCCAGCTGCATCCAGTCAATGGGAGTGGACCGCTAGCAGCATTCCGCACCAACCTCCAGATATGGGGCCCTAGGATGCTGACCGGGGAAGAGGGCTCTTCCTGTTTCATTTTACAGAACTTAGAATAGGGGTCAGGTGACGAATAGCTGTCCGGTGAAAGGAAGGGTTGGAGAGGGGTCAGGATGCCCTGCCAAATTCCCCAAAGATGAAGGCTCTCCTATTCGTACTGACAACATCTTGAAACTGTACATTTCACACCCATATTACCCTTTACCAACAATAACACCCATCATTGTAACTGTGCCCCAGCTGCTTGTAGGAAAGGAAACCATTACTAGAATGGGGTAACCCAAAAAGGTTCAGGGACCTGGGTAGATAACGTTATACTGGAAACAGTGGTCCCAACCAAATTTTTTATCAACAGACAAATCTGCACAAAATTAATTAGTTTAGTGAGCTTCCTAAATCAAACGCTCAGTTGAATCAATCATGATTACCACTCAGGTAACCTATACACAACAAAGTTCTTATGAAAATACCTGACACAAACCAAGGGTTTATTTTGAAAAAACGCAGGAGTTTAATAATTTACTCCATTTCGATATGCTGTTTTTATATACATTTATACAGTTATATACAATTTCAAACTAACGGTAAAAAGGGGAGCAACCAGCTTCTAAAGTAGTGCAAGAAAAATGAAGGGAGAGAAAGTGATTGTGATGAGAAGGGTGTAAGCCTCAAAAAGAATAGTGACAAGTGAAAAAGGGAATTTTTACAGATTCGAAAAATGTTCCAGCTGTACTTAGGATTCAGCTAGTATCACAGAAAATGCCACAATTAGTTGCTGTTATATTTCATACATTTATACAGTCGAATAATGACATGTATAATGGTTTTCAAAAGTGGTCCTATCTGTACATAAAAAGAAAGGCGTCGACGTTTCGACCCGTCTTTTGGTACATGGGCAAGTTGGAGCCTCGACCTGCGGGTCTTCCTCAGGACGAAGATTGCACACACGTTTTTTACCGTAGACAATTCACAGAAATGGCCCACTGATTGTTAATGGGCTGCCTCCGTCCTCCTGTACTGGGATAGACGGGTGGTCTGGTTGACCGAGGTGGGACACCATGAACTCGATGGTGCAGCGTCTGTAATAGGTATTCAGGCGTTAAGGTCACAGACACTCAAGTGATATAGTTGACCGAGGTAAACCACCCTGGACTTGGTGATGTGGCGTCCGTATTGGGTATTCAGGCTTTAGGGTGACAGACACTCGAGCAGCGCGCCCCCAAACACTTTTGTTTCAAACGTTGTATATCACGAGTGTCACCCAGGCATGTATTCCGGGTCAATATTCTCTCCGCAGTATAGCGATAGTAAATCGCGCTTTCTGTCGGCTCCTGATACAGGGCAGAATCCTGGGCCCTGGGGGTTGGGGAGGTACTGCCCTGCCTTTTCCGGGCTAGGACGGGCCTGCCCTTGGCACGGGCTTTGCAGGGGGGGGAGTCCCGCGCTGCCGGGAGCGAGGCAACGCTTTTGGGACTTGGAGTCCCACCAGGGTGCATTGCCTGCTTTCCCATCTCCGCAGCTGAGGAGGAGGCGCTCTCCATCAGGCTCAAAAGCGTTGCCTCGCTCCCCGCAGCGCGGGACTCCCCCCCCTGCAAAGCCCGTGCCAAGGGCAGGCCCGTCCTAGCCCGGAAAAGGCAGGGCAGTACCTCCCCAACCCCCAGGGCCCAGGATTCTGCCCTGTATCAGGAGCCGACAGAAAAGCGCGATTTACTATCGCTATACTGCGGAGAGAAAATTGACCCGGAATACATGCCTGGGTGACACTCGTGATATACAACGTTTGAAACAAAAGTGTTTGGGGGCGCGCTGCTCGAGTGTCTGTCACCCTAAAGCCTGAATACCCAATACGGACGCCACATCACCAAGTCCAGGGTGGTTTACCTCGTTCAACTATATCACTTGAGTGTCTGTGACCTTAACGCCTGAATACCTATTACAGACGCTGCACCATCGAGTTCATGGTGTCCCACCTCGGTCAACCAGACCACCCGTCTATCCCAGTACAGGAGGACGGAGGCAGCCCATTAACAATCAGTGGGCCATTTCTGTGAATTGTCTACGGTAAAAAACGTGTGTGCAATCTTCGTCCTGAGGAAGACCCGCAGGTCGAGGCTCCAACTTGCCCATGTACCAAAAGACGGGTCGAAACGTCGACGCCTTTCTTTTTATGTACAGATAGGACCACTTTTGAAAACCATTATACATGTCATTATTCGACTGTATAAATGTATGAAATATAACAGCAACTAATTGTGGCATTTTCTGTGATACTAGCTGAATCCTAAGTACAGCTGGAACATTTTTCGAATCTGTAAAAATTCCCTTTTTCACTTGTCACTATTCTTTTTGAGGCTTACACCCTTCTCATCACAATCACTTTCTCTCCCTTCATTTTTCTTGCACTACTTTAGAAGCTGGTTGCTCCCCTTTTTACCGTTAGTTTGAAATTGTATATAACTGTATAAATGTATATAAAAACAGCATATCGAAATGGAGTAAATTATTAAACTCCTGCGTTTTTTCAAAATAAACCCTTGGTGTGTGTCAGGTATTTTCATAAGAACTTTGTTGTGTATAGGTTACCTGAGTGGTAATCATGATTGATTCAACTGAGCGTTTGATTTAGGAAGCTCACTAAACTAATTAATTTTGTGCAGATTTGTCTGTTGATAAAAAATTTGGTTGGGACCACTGTTTCCAGCTTGTAGGAAAGGGGCATGGGCTGGGGAAATACATTGCATTCCCCACAAAACCTTCAACTTTTGACTTTGTATTCTAAGAATGCACCTGTTGATTATGTCCCTGGAAACTTTAATGTTGCACCTTATAGAGCTCTTCCAGCATGAATCAAAAGAGAAAATTCAGATATGGTCTTTAGAGCCAGACACAATATTCTACATGAAGTCTCCAGGACTAGACCCAGTCATAACCCCTAAGTAAATCCTTCAGAACTGGATACAGAACTCAGTACTCCAGACGAGGCCTCCAGAACTAGACACAGCACTCCCGACGAGGCCTTCAGAACTAGACACAGCACACCAGACGAGGCCACTAGAACTAAACACAGCACACCAGACGAGACCCCCAGAACTAGACACAGCACACCAGACGAGGCCACTAGAACTAGACACAGCACACCAGACGAGGCCTCCAGAACTAGACACAGTACAACAGACAAGGCCTCCAGAATTAGCCACACTACGCCAGACGAGGCCTCTAGAACTAGACACAGCACTCCCGACGAGGCCTTCAGAACTAGACACAGCACACCAGACGAGGCCACTAGAACTAAACACAGCACACCAGACGAGACCCCCAGAACTAGACACAGCACACCAGACGAGGCCACTAGAACTAGACACAGCACACCAGACGAGGCCTCCAGAACTAGACACAGTACAACAGACAAGGCCTCCAGAATTAGCCACACTACGCCAGACGAGGCCTCCAGAACTAGACACAGCACTCCCGACGAGGCCTTCAGAACTAGACACAGCACACCAGACGAGGCCACTAGAACTAAACACAGCACACCAGACGAGACCCCCAGAACTAGACACAGCACACCAGACGAGGCCACTAGAACTAGACACAGCACTCCAGACGAGGCCTCCAGAACTAGACACAGTACAACAGACAAGGCCTCCAGAACTAGACACAGCACTCCAGACGAGGCCTCCAGAACTAGACACAGTACAACAGACGAGGCCTCCAGAACTAGACACAGCACTCCCGACGAGGCCTCCAGAACTAGACGCAGCACTCCAGACGAGGCCTCCAGACTGGACACAGCACACCAGACGAGGCCTCCAGAACTAGACACAGCACACCACACGAGGCCTCCAGAACTAGACACAGCACACCAGACGAGGCCTTCAGAACTAGACACAGCACGCCAGATGAGGTCTCCAGAATTAGACACAGCACTCCCGACGAGGCCTTCAGAACTAGACACATCACACCAGACGAGACCCCCAGAACTAGACACAGCACGCCAGATGAGGTCTCCAGAATTAGACACAGCACTCCCGACGAGGCCTTCAGAACTAGACACAGCACACCAGACGAGACCCCCAGAACTAGACACAGCACACCACACGAGGCCTTCAGAACTAGACACAGCACACCAGACGAGGCCTCCAGAACTAGACACAGCACACCAGACGAGGCCTCCAGAACTAGACACAGTACAACAGACAAGTCCTCCAGACGAGGCCTTCAGAACTAGACACCTCACACCAGATGAGACCCCCAGAACTAGACACACCACGCCAGACGAGGCCTCCAGACCTAGACAGATGCACATCCGACGAGGCATCCAGAACTTGACACCACACACCAGACAAGGCCTCCAGACCTGACACTGTACACCACACAAGGCCTCCAGACCTCACACCGCACACCACACAAGGCCTCCAGACCTGACATCGCACACCAGACGAGGCCTCCAGACCTGATATCGCACACCAGACGAGGCCTCCAGACCTGACATCGCACACCAGACGAGGCCTCCAGACCTGACATCGCACACCAGACGAGGCCTCCAGACCTGACACCGCACACCAGACAAGGCCTCCAGACCTGACATTGCACACCAGACAAGGCCTCCAGACCTCACACCGCACACCAGATAAGGCCTCCAGACCTGACACCGCACACCACACAAGGCCTCCAGACCTGACACCGCACACCAGACAAGGCCTCCAGACCTCACACCGCACACCAGACAAGGCCTCCAGACCTGACACCGCACACCACACAAGGCCTCCAGAACCTGACACCTTGCCCACTCTGCGTTATGCTTGTAATGTGGAGTTCTGGCAAAACCCAGCTAACCGCCTCGTGGCAGAGTCTTTTCTTTCAAGCGGCTTGCCAACTGTAAGTTGCCAAGTGAGAATTGGCGTCCCCTTGTGTGATTTTCGGGTTGCTAGGACAGGACCAGGCAAGATTTTCTCAAATTGGATGATCATGACCGTTTACGGTAAGAAAGCTGCTGATCAAGTAGAAAATCTACTCGAGCGCCAGAAAAGAAGCGGCACCCTCTGGTGCGTCGCGTGGTGCTGTTCGTGTGTATTTTGCAGTGTGGAACAAGCTCCCGGCACAAAAAATCAGCACAAGCAGCACGACGGGCCGATTTCCTTCTGTTTGCTGATCTCCATGGAATCTAGCTGAGTTTTCATGTAACTCTACCGAATTCTGCAGAGTGAAAGTTCCATCCTTCCCTAACCAAAATGTGTGCATTTTCGGAGCTGATGAACAGTGAAAAGTGGTTGAATTTCCAAAATATATTCAAAGGTAATACCTAAGCGATAAATCTTGCAGCGTTTGGTAAGACTTATTACCAGCAACATTACCTTGGTGCCAGGGACACTGCAGCTAAGCTGTAATGTACTCACCACACAGAGGCATTCCAAATTGACAAAGCCTTTTTTTTACATTACTGCTGTCAACCCTGCACCAGGTGATCGCTTATTCTAATCTTACATATCGTGGCCGCTAAAATAATCTTGTCTGATGTGGTCGCTATTAAGGCACTCATAATATTAATATCGCGGGATGATTTTCATTGAACATATGTTGTTCTTATTGCAGAAACCCTGCACTAGATGAAGCCTCCAGACCTTAAACCCAACCATCACATGCCACAGGAGGTCTCCACGAAGAGATGTGAACTCTAGACAAGATTCTAGGGCTAGAAACAATGCTCCATATATGCTCTGACAACTAGACCCAACACCAACAAGAAGACTGAACTGGCGGTACAGATGACGTCTCCAGAACGGTCTAGTTGAGTGTTCCAAAACTACATGGAACACACTTGAAGAGGCCATCAGCCCTAGATGCAAGACTCTAGATGACACAACCACAAGTAGAGAGAACTCTTGGTATGTCTCCAAGTCTAGAGACCAAGTTCTAGATAAGTTCTAGATCAGTATAAAAGCTGCTGATGTGCTCTACAACGAAACCCTGTATACACAACAAGGACCACCCAATACGCCCACGGGACGGGGGTAAAGATCAACAATACAAACCAATTGTCATGTGGAATTAATTTAACCAGAGCTATGCACTAATTATTCTAGAAGTTTCTTAATTACTAGTGAATTCCCCTGTTCAATTTAATTGGAGAACAACTCATTCCAACTGGATCCTTAAAAATGAGATCAATCGATGAACAATGCTTGACTCCTAAATCCGAGTTCTTAAAATATGGTAATGTTTGTCGACTGATAGCTTACATCTTGCGGACACAGACGTGAGGAAGGCCGGCATATAATTCAAAATACCCCATTCGTTAGAAGTACTCAGGTCTTGCACATTTTGTGCATGGGGTGCCGTCATGTGCTTTAGAGGTAGTTCAATTGCAGAATACACAAGGTAACTGTACATCTTTTGTCTATATCAAGAAATTTGTTGTGACTTCTATTGGAACTCCTCTTTGAAGACGGTCAAAGCTTTTCGGCCCACAATATTAGGCATCTTCAGGACAAATACACGGCTGTGTGTCAACCTTTCCGGTGCTTGATGCATCCGCATGCCACGCAGGCTAAACAACACACCTTACCTTTTGTTTTTTTAACAAGCACCTGAAAACTGTCCTGAGAAAATCTAAGTTTCTGCAACGGCACATGAGGAATCCCTTCATTTTCTCCTCAATTGAAACTTCATTTACCCGTACTTTGCGATAACTATTGCACAACCAGATCCACACCCCGCGCCTGACCTGGCTCCCATCCCAAAGCGGTGCGTTTTGTTGACACATCATTTGTGTGAGACCACATCTGAGGCGTCATTGAAGCACACCCTCCCGCTACTGGCACCCTTGTTGCCTAGGCAACAAGTTAACGAGGATGGCTTCACTTCCCCCTATGAAAACGTGCTGTTGTGTACCTTGGAGCCAGTTTACATCAAGGCTTTGGTCGCTCTGTTCTTCGTAAATAATCACATGGTTAGACCCTACCCCCCCACCAATGCCAAGCTGGCTTGTGGGTACCAGATCTCTCCCTGCATCATGGAGTGAGATGTACCTGTCCAAGTCTTGTCTTATTGACGAGGTCCACTTCTAACTCAGGCCTGCCCACAAGGCCTAGAGGTATGGAAGACCCCTAAGGGCTTGATGTACAAAGACCTTTAGTGTTCGCAAACCATGTGAACTGAAAAGGGTTCTTTATAGAATGTAATGAGCCATCTTGCAACTCAGGAAACATTTTCAGATAGGAAAGGGCTTTTGGAGTGAAGTTATAATGTAGGATATGGTTTATTTTTGTCACATGCAACATTTTCCAGGAGCAAACGGCTCAAGACTTAATGATCTTTGTCAAGCTGAACTTCTGACTCCCACAAATAAAAGTATATGGCTCATCTGAAACAGTCAATAGCCAGTGTGCTTCTCAGGACGGGTCTCCAGTCCAATCGGGACACCTTCTCGGGATGGGTAACTCTGGGCGTAGTTTGCGTAGTAGTGCTACGCGTAGCTATGAAAAGTGCACTTTGCACTACGCGAGCTATGCTAACTGTGTAGTGCGGTAGGGAAATTCTGTTCGCAATGATTGCACAGTGCTGGATGCTTGTATGCACTGTGCAGTCATTGGGAACGGCATCATGCACAGTTCAAGCGGTCATTTTCTGCCGCTCGAGTAGATTTGTACTCGAGCGGTAGCTTTCTCAATGTGGACTGGTATTTTCTCATTGCGAGCAGTCGTGAGCATACGCGACCACTCGCAATGAGAAATCTGACCTCCCTGCATTGATAATCTCACTAGGAGGTTTATTTTCCACGCTCGCGATCAGCAACTTGATGTTGCAGATCGCGAACGAGGAAAAAGTCTTGCCGGGATGTTAATTTTGCTAGCTCCCGGTCGCCAACTTGACGCTGAGGACCGCGAGCGAGCAAAAAATGCCTGCTACATGTTTTGCACTGTGCTATGTGCGATTCGCGTAGCACGTAGTTGCGCAAACTACGCACACTCCACGAGAGTAGCGTAGTTTTACGCCTAGGGATGGGTCTCCAGCACCATTCAGACACCTTCTCGAGATTGGACTCTAATGTCTGCACCTGTGTGACAGCGGCTGCATCTCATTTGCGTACTGGTGCATCATAAGGCCTACAATTTCTCCTAGATTAAAGCTCTGCACTGGTGGATCGGGACTCGGTTGACCATGGGGTTATCTTTCATTAGGAACATCAGGGCTCTTCAGGTCTTGTATCCTATGTGGTCTTGGCGTTTTATTAAGATGACGAGCAAGACATTTAGCAAGTTGGACCAGTTATGGAGAATCTGCAACCTCTTCCAACAGGAACGGGACTTCCAAGGGTTGAAAGAGTTGCGCAAGTGGAGGTTCAGCAACGATGTGTTTCGGAGAAATGATCAAGTCTGCCATATCAGGCCTGAGTGTTTCTTCCAGTTCAAATTTTTCGCTGGCATTCTGATGTTTGTGGATTTCCATTACCCTTCGTAGGTTTAGGGTCTACAAGTCTCAAAATACGAAAGAAAAAAATGCAGAAATGGATGGCGAACTTGGGCATCCGTTCCGCCTAGGAGGGACATTTGCGTCTGCTTTGCTTATGTGCATGGAGGATGCAACCAATTCTTGTTCCTCTTAGTGCCAAAGCAGTGCTCACCGAAGGGGACCATCTTTACCCAAAGGTGTAGAACCCTCACAGGCAGCGCTTGTTCACAAGGTGTTGAAGACCGTGTGTGTGCACAAGGCGGATTACGCTCCTGGGGTCTTCCAGGACCGATGATGTGCAGAGGTAACGCCAGAGCAACCACATGCCTCTTCTTCATGCTCTGCTTAAGTAGGTACAAGTCTCTCAGAATATGAGAGAGCCCTCCTTTCAACCACAGACCTGACACCAATGCACTTCCCTTCTAGACCCCTCATTTTAACCACATTCTCAATCGACCATGACCAGGAGATTGAGTAACGTATGAGCTGACTACCAAGAACCCAGCTGGAGCCTCATTAGAGTTCGAAAGCATCAGACAAATGCTACAGCACAATTCTGCGTCAAAGCACTTTTAGAATCGCTTAATATTAATCGTCAATTAAAGAGTTCTTTGATCAGCTAAATATCAACCCTTATTTATGAGATCTTTGATCTCATCAGGAGAGCTGGCCAGGCGTTTTTTGTAATGTTCTCAGGCTGGGAGGCATATCTTAGACTATGTGGCCAATGTTTATTTTTAGATAAAGAGTTTCATTTATTGCAGATAAATTGTATTTTATGGCTTTGTCAGTAGGTTGAATATTAGTTCAGAAAGTCGATGACGGGGCAGATGTGGTCACAGAGAGGTTTTGCTTATCTTAACATTTCATGAGTACATGCTTAAAATGTTGTGAGCAAGCAACTTTTAGGGCATAAACATGGAAGTCAGTTTTACAGTGCGGCGTGGAATTCTTCGTTCTAGTTTCAGGACTGGCCTCAGAGACTGATTCAGCTGTTTTGCAAGACTATTGTTTTTCTCCTAAATTATAAATAACATACATACACAGGAGGGCTTTTGACCAGCGAGCTTCATCCATTGGTCTGTTAAATTGTCACTCGTATCTCGTTCTCGCCCACCTCAGTATACAGTACACCCACGGGGGCCCCACCAAACGCCCACGGTGGGCGTTTGGTGGGGTCCCCGTGGGACAGGGGAAGAAATCTGGGGGGGCACCAGCATACTCCAAGTCTTTCCTTCCGGTTATTTGACACAATGATTCCCTACCCACCCGGCCACCTGGGTTAGAGTTTTCTACGTGTGGAGTTAGGTGGAAAGTTTAAAGGGACCACCCAGAGCAGAGAAAATGAAAGTTCTCCTTGCCCAGTCCTGCATCCCTAACAATCACTGACAATAGGCATTCTAGAATGTTCCTTTGTTTGATGACGTCTGCCTGGTAACAATTGTGACGTAATTCACTGGCAGTTCTACGAAACTCACAATTACAGTATGTGCGATAACCGGAGTTACCACACCTATGGGAAGTTTCCAGGAATCCTTAGTCGGGCCTGCTGTATTGGTACTGCATTTGTTTAGTGCTTACTACCCTTGATATTGAGTTGTGGCACTTTAATGGTGGGTAGCAGGCTAATCTGTTAATGTTTGTCAGGTACTGTTAATTGTTGTTTAATGGGGATTAGATTTGTGCTCTCATGATCCTTTCCGGGCATTTACTGAAAAGATTTAGTGGTAGAATAAATCATCAGGAGCTAGGGGGTTCATTAGTGGGAGTTGGTGCAAATGGTTTGTGGGGTGAATGGATAGGCGAGAGAACATTAGGTACTGGTAGATGGCAGTTATGTGTTTACAGATAAGTGAGGTGTGGGCAACTGGCAGGAATCTAGTAATAGAAAGTAAAACACACAAGATGATGGACAGAATGTTGCACAATGGCAAAACAGTCACCCCCAGTCACAGATCTGGGTTTAATCCATCGTTATTTTGTTCACCAAGCCACCCCAGTTCAGACATGGCCATATGCAAATCAGTCTTGACCCTGTGCCTCATGGGAACAGTCCAGTCCGAACTGCCAAGCCATGTTCTCCCTGACTGGAATCAAGCATCCTAGGACCGGTTTCTGGCTATCAGCTGTCTTCAGCCAGGATAGCTTGACTCCAGTGGCGTAGTGAGCACGGGACCCACGTCTGGGCATTCCCTTCCCACATAGGGTCCCCCGCCCGAACCTGTCCCCTCTCCGCCTCCTGGTGTGGAGATTGAGCAGCA
The DNA here is from genome assembly GCF_964263255.1 of Lissotriton vulgaris. Lineage (NCBI taxonomy): Eukaryota > Metazoa > Chordata > Amphibia > Caudata > Salamandridae > Lissotriton > Lissotriton vulgaris. The sequence continues at coordinate 40,648,711 of NC_141700.1, forward strand.
ACAGTTGACAGCTTTTGACCTTCCTGACAAAGTCTGCGAAGTAATCCTGGCAGCCAGGTTTCCCACCATGAAGTTGGTATACGCCTGCCGATGGAACAAATGTTGTAAATATTGTACAGAAACATCTATTGACCCCTTATCTGCCTCTCTGTCCAATGTTCTCATGTTTATTATTTACTTGGCCCAGCAAGGCTCTGCTCTGGGCTTCCTTTCGGCACAAGCGGCCTTTCTTCGGCTTCCAGATCAGCCTTCCCTGTTTAAATCCCCTCTTGTGCAGAGATTATTGAAGGGGTTACCCCATTTGTTTCCCCCTTCCCCATTTATTCTGCCACAGTGGGAACTTAATTTAATCCTTTACTTTTTGATGTGTGCACCGTTTGAGCTGCTGCACAACTTACCTCTATGGCTGCTCACTATCAAAACAGCCTCTTTGGTGGCATTCACCTCTGCCAGGACGTGAGAGAACTACACACACTACCAATGCGGCCTCCTTACCTGACCGTCCTTCCAGACAAAGTGGTAGTCCAGACTAGGATGCCTAAGGTGGTAATGCCCTTCCATCTGGGACAGACTGTTACTCTGCCCACTTTCTATGCACCTCCGCATGCTTCTAAGGAAGAGGAGCGTCTCCACCGTCTGGATCCAAAAAGAGCATTATCGTACCTTACTTGCACCAAAGAGTTAAGGGTGGATAACCACCTCTTTATAGGGTATGTAGGAGCAAAGGAGGGGTGTGCTGTCCAAAAGAGAACCATATCACGCTGTGTTATCCTTTGTATCAAAACATGTTACTCTTTAGCAAAGAAACAACATCCTGAAGGCCTTTGGGCCCATTCTACTAGGGTGAAGGCAGCCACCACTGCGCTCCAGCGTGGGGTCCCAATTTCTGATATCTGCCAAGCGGCCTGTAGTGATTGCATGTTCCTTTAATTGTTAATGGAATTGTAATATGCATTAGAATCTTGTTCGTGGTGTTCTGCGGATTGTAGAATGTCATGACTTCATTCTTATACTGGTTACCTGTTTGATCAGCTGCATGCACTTTTATCTTCTGTACTTCGAGACTAATAAATACTAAACACAACCTCTGGAGAGTCGACTTATTCATGAAGGAGGTCACTACAGATTTGACGACGAGCCTGGGCACAGCGCTTATTCTACAGTACGATTTGAATACTTATCGTTGAAATCACCGAATTTTCAATCGTGAGTACCGGACTATTTCTTATACTGGTTACCTGTTTGATCAGCTGCATGCACTTTTATCTTCTGTACTTCGAGACTAATAAATACTAAACACAACCTCTGGAGAGTCGACTTATTCATGAAGGAGGTCACTACACGGCCATGTTGGCATCACTGCACACGTTTGCCAGACACTATTGCCTGGATTCTCAGGTTTGCAGGGAAGGGTCGGTTTGGCCGTTCTGTTCTGCAGGATTTCCAGGTTTAAGGCTTTTCCGCAGTCCCACCTCCGGGGAAGGAATTGCTTGGGTATCTATTCAAAGGAAGGAATCAGCGGCTAGATGTCTCTATCAGATAGACAAGTTACTTACCTTCGGTAACGCCTTATCTGGTGGAGACATGATCTAACCTCAGATTCCATACCGACGCACCGATCCTCCCCGCACGGTGGAATTGTTTTTAGTGTCAGTGTTGTTTCCCTTGTCTTCTTAACACACCATGGTCCGTCATTCCATGGCTCTGCGCTTCTGGCGTGGAAAGTTGTGAATAGTACTGAAGTCAGTGCGCCAGAGTGGTGGTTATATGGATGACGCCACGACGACTATGAACATGACGACGATGCCATCATGCGAAGTCAACTGACGCCATCTACCGGCATGCAAGGGTACTGCTTGAAAAATCTTCAGAATCCAGCTTGACGCCTGGAAGTTCAAATGTAAGGAATCTGTAGCTAGATAATGTCTCTACCAGATAAGGCGATACCGAAGGTAAGTAGGTTGTTCGTTTAGGAGAGTGTAGAAGTAAAGGGAGTTAGGAAGGTTTTAGGGTTCAGAGGAGGGTAGAGTTAAAGGAAGTCAATGAATTAAAAGGGGGGTTTGGGACCTTCCCCCAAAAAAGAATATACATCTATACACACAAACACACACACACTTTAATACCACAAAAATGCTTGGCAAAGGCCAACAATGTAATAGAATATGTTGAAAAGCTCAAAGCAGTGGATTATGAGAGTTTCTGACAACCAAAGAATTCCATTGTGTCTCTGGTGTGAGTTGCAAGAGGTCTAGAAAAGTTGCCTCTGAGGACGTATGATCCATCAATTACACAAAGGTGTGACAGTGATCTTTGGGTGACATGACAGGTCGGTGAAGGAGACGCCATTGTCAGACAGGAATTAGATGGATGGAACAATGGAGGGCTTAAGGCGTCCTGGCTCCGGTGTGACATTATACAAATGGTGAACGTCAGTGTCCTCTTGAAGTGGAATGTTCCCATGTGAAATGGAGCCACAAAATGGCAAAAAAAACTTGAACATTCGGTTTTGAAGAGGCAATATTACTGAATCTGTTTTTTACAAGACAAATAAAGTTGGAGAAAATGGTGCAAAGAGCGCAGTGATCAACGTGAAAAGGTGACGCACCCTCAAAACCAATTGTTTGAGAAAGTTGACTCTGGAATGGTGTGGATAGAGGAGTCCGTCATGGAGTGGGGCGCGCCACTCTGGAGCACGTTAGGGCAGATCTGTGTGAGGAGGCTCAGATCTGTGAGGCACTTTCTCAAATGTTGGCCCAGCCTTCTCTGCCACTCTGAGGCCAGGGTTCACCACACCAAGGAATGCAACGGGGCCGGAGAGTGGACAAGACTGCGACCCCTCTGCAGAATCCTGATTCGCCATCTATACTCCGAACCAGAAACGGCGAGCCTCAGGGCAACCTGGCAGACCCGTTTGCAAGTGGAGTGCGATGAGGAGGACTGGGTGGAGCTTCTGAAGAACTTGGGTAGGGGATTCCGGGAGGCCCGGATGCAATTTAGCCTATTTAAGATACTCCAGAGTTGGTACTGGACACCGACTCGGCATCATTCTGCGGGACTCTTGCCCCTCTCTTCATGCTGGCGGCGTGACCGTGTGTCCTGTGTCATAGTCCAAATGCTCTTCGACTGCCCCTCCATCCGCCCCTTTTGGACTATGGTGGGTTCCATGCTACGAGAATCAATTGGCGTACCAACGCCCCTCCCGGGCCCACTAATCCTCCTTCATGACCTGGCAGATCTACCCCAGCTGGCACACCATGCTCACCCCTTACTCACCACTGCCCTTGTGACGACCAAGATATGCATCCTGTGACATTGGCATTCCCTGCAGCTGCCAACTGCCGAGGAATGGCTTGCGGCCATGTACAAACCGGCTCATATGAAAGAATATTCCACAACTTGCTGACCTGTTTCTCCTCATACGGTTCCCTTACCTGTGGGAGGACTGACCGAGCTCTGACCTTACTCTTGGGTTACTTTGAGTTTCCCTCTCCCCCTTCTTCCCTCCCTACCCCTCTCCCTTTATGGTCCTCTCCTCACCACCAGGCCACCTGCGAACGCAACCTGCTCGCACAGCTCACCGTCCTCTATCCCTCGGCTTCGCCCTCGCCTCCTCCCTCCACTGATCTTGCACCATTTTTTCCTCTTCTCTTCCATTCCTCTTTCCGCTGTACTCCCTCTCTCCTGCCCTCACATGTTCTCTCTCTTTCCCATCCCTTCCCCATGTCGTCCTCAAATGGTTTGATTTATTGCCCCCCTCCTTTGTTGGGTATGCATGTCTTGCTATTTATGATCGCCCATCTCTTCTCTACCCATGATGGATGTACATGACATTGTCGGCATTGGTATTTTGTGTGGTTCTTGATACCAACAAAAACTCAGACCGAAATGGATGTCATTTCTCAGTTGCTAGACCAAAATGAATCCTGCCTCCTGATTCTCCTTGACCTATCTTCTGCCTTCGACCCTTTTAACCACATCATAGCACTATCCACTCTAGAACACAGGATGGGCCTATCAGAGTTGGTACCTCAATGGTTTACTTTCTTCCTCCACAACAGATCTGAAAGAGTCAAGGTGAATCAATCCCTATCTCAGCCGTCCACATTAACTATGGGGATCCATAAGGTTCCACCCGTTTCGCCCACACTCTTCAATTTGTTCCTGGAACCATTAGCAAATGCTTTGAACTCCACGAACATTCTTTTTCATATAAATGCGGATGACCCTCCACTTTATCTGAAAGTCACCTCCCCAGAAGACTTTGTCTCACTCAACTCCATCCTGATGAACACTCAAAACGGACTCGCTGATAACTATCTCCTGCTCAACACCTCCAAAACAGAATTCCTTATCATATCTCCCCCTAACCACACTCCCAGGATTGGACCTCTGAAGGAAACATCTTACAGCCTTCAACTGCTCCCCCACATTATTGAGTCAGCGAAATCCCTGGGAATCACACTAGACATGCACTTGAACATGGAAAATCATATCAGCAATGCAACCAAGGTAGTTAAACACCAGGGGCCATATGTATGAAACGTACGTTTTGTGATTCTCAAATAGCCATTTTTAGAGAATCGCTATTTGAGAATCTCAAAATGCTATGTATGTAGGATTTGCAAATAATTTAGCGAATCCTACATATTCCTTAATGGCAAATTGCAATTCACAAATAAGGAATACCTCCCCATTCATTCCTATGAGCCTAGAGGCCCATAGGAATGAACGGAAAGACATTGTCAATTTGCGATTCTCAATTAGAGAATCGCAAATTGAGAATGCAATTTCAAGGGTGCCAGGGTGTCAAAAGGACACCCTGTTTCACCCCTGAAATGTGCATGTGTGCCCATGTGGCACACATACATGCCCTAAAGGCATGTATGTGCGCCACATGGCTCTTTGAAAAATGCAAAAAAGTGCATTTTTCAAAGGATTCGCAAATTACCACCAACTTGAAGTTGGCGGTAATTTGCGATTCCTTATGGCCAAATAGCACTTTTTCTGGGACTCATACATTGCATTTGAGGAATCGCAATTTGCGATTCCTTAAATGCAATCGCAAAATAGGGAATCGCAATTTTGCAATTCCTTTACTTTGCAAGGCTGTTTTGATTTCATACATACCACTTAGCTATTTTGCGATCGCAAACGCCGAAATTCAGCGAATTTCGGCGTTTGCGATCGCAAAATTGCCTTCACACAAAGGGCCCATATGAGGATGCTAAGGAACCTCAAACCACTTCAAATTGGCGGCTCAAGCACTAGTATTGCCAAGGGTAGACTATGGTAGCTCCACGCTCTATGGTCTTCCCAAACAAACCTTGGCCCCGCTTAGGGCTTCCATCAATGCCGCAGCAAGATTGATTACTGATGCTAAAAGAAACCATCACATTCCCCCCAGCCTTAAAATCCCTAAACTGGCTTCCATACAAAGCAAAAATACAGCTAAAGATTGCTTGCATGACCCACAAAGCCCTTCACTTCAAGACCCCCATTTATCTGGCTAACAAACTAGAATTATCAGGGGGTTGCAGACAGTCACGTAGTGCAATTTCCCTGCTCCTGAAACCATAGATTTTCCACAAAAAGAGAACAAGTAACAGAGCTTTCTCAGGCATTGCCCCGAAGATTTGGAACTTTTTTGCTTCGATTGTTCTTCGAATCCCATCCACCGCTTTTTTCAGAAAGGAAGTGAAAAAAATCCTAATGCTCAAGTTTCTGCCCTAAAGGTCTTGGCCCTGCTGCTTCCTTACTGCCCTCTTCTCTTATGCCTTGATTGTCTATTATCTGGGAATAACAGTGTCAGCAGGCTATGCACATATGTCTTGTATATATTGAATGTTCTTCTCCCATTACTGGATCCCTCCGACCCTAAATGTGAAGCACTCTGATACCCGCCGGGGTCATGTTCTCACCTTGCACTTATTTGTAAACGAATGTTCGATTCCCACTGTTGTGTCCTACCTACCCTTATTGTGAAGCGCTCTGATACCCGCCTGGGTCATGTTCACGCTATACAAAACGTTATAAATAAATAAAACAGACACAATAAATATAAAATGACTCTCTCTGGATCGGCCTTTTGATTGCCAAAAGGCAGCTTGCTAGGAACTGATATACGGAAGAAGCCCCGTCCTTGGAAGCTCGGAAGAAGAGGCTTGGGATCGCTATATACAGCGCCATTTGGTGTCCCCCAAAAACTCGTTAAGATTAAGATTTGGATGGATTGGTACCAATGTAGGGGAGCCACTCTTGACCTTTACATGTTCACACTGATTGGCACGGTCAGAGATGTAGGGAATATAAAATGGATTTTTCACGTATTAGCATTGTGAGTGATGCGTTCTAGCCTGACATTGAATATCTTTATGTAAATTGAAAAGCTAAATCTGTTTTAACCTAGGTACTTTTTCCTAAATTTATAAAAAACAAATACAATTGAAATTCTTAGAACTATATATAACTCTCTGTTGACTTTTCATTTATACTGTTCACTTAATGGACTAAACTCCATGGCCTAACATCTCAGGCACAGCATAGAAACAGGATTTAGCAGAAAATCCAGCTTTGTAATCTTTTCTTTAAAACTGTGAGAGATTTTATTTCCAGCAGCATGACGGGGAGACATCTGCGAATTGTGCTCCGCTGTATGGCACAAGAGGCCAGATGGACTAGACACTGGTTGCAAAATATTGCTCTCCATTTGCGATCAGTATATTTGCGACCAGTATGACATTTTGCAACCTATGTACTAATAGGTTGGTCCATAAAAAAAAACGAATAGTAAATGGTCATAATTCAATGTAATTAATTGATATTACTGAGGTTGGTCTCAGATTTAGACCCTATGAATTGCTACCATCAGATGGATGGTGGGCTGCTGGGGTCAACAGAGTCGGTATCCATTTCTAAACCTATTTAGCAATGTGGAAATACTTTTCTGAATCGCTAACTGCATTTAGCCTATAGGACAAAATTGATTTAGCATTCAAATTCACCAATTTAGAAGGTTTGTGGCTTCTAAACCCTCCGGCCCGAGCTTCCGAGTATATTAATCACGCAGAGTTGACGGATGGAATACAATATTTTCATGGAATCTGGTATAGTTCGACTACACAGAAACATTCCAAAAATACTCTTCCGGGATACCACAGAGGTTGCCATGCTCCATTTGAGTATTATGAAGCACTGAATAGTGACTTAATAGCTTGAACCTGAATATCGAATTAGAAATTCTGGGAATGCGAGGAGTGTCCCCGGCACATCCCGTGCATTGCACACATACGTACGTATCGGTGTGGTATTTGTATAGTGCTAAATCATCAGCTCAGCGCTGTCCAATGCCATCGGCAAAGATACAGACAACGAGTGATTGGATGGGTAGCTCGGTTCATTGGACTGTCGCTGTGTTATGATGTAATTTTCTTTAAAGGGGCCATCTAAAAATCATCAACATTCCCCAACCCTAAGGGGTCTGGAATGTCCCTTTGTCTGATCATATAGGATTGTAAATTCTCTTGTACATCATTCCCTTGGTGGCCTCATTAAAGGGGTCATCCTTTGAGGGGTGTCACAACACATCTTGAAACCCAACCAGACATCCTCAAACAACTTAACATTCTAAAATGCCTATTATTAGCGATTGTAAATGATGCCAGACTGGATAAAAAGAATAGCTTTTTTCTCTACCCGGGGCGGCCCCTTTAAAGGCGTGTATCTCCAGCTTTTTATTCATTCACCGTAGGGTTGGGCAAGTGTTGAGGGATTTTGAAAGGGGGTCTTTCCGGATCCAGGTTTTTTCTTTCTTGCACTTCACCTTCAGTCTGATAAGATATTACACTCTATCCCCAATGTGCGGGAGGTCTCTAAACTGTTAAGAAGCATACGTTCTAGATGGTATATCTGATTTGGTTAATGGTGCACACAACAAGTATGTGGTAAACAGCATCCAGAGAGGTGTAAATACCTTGAGTGCTGCTGTTGAGGGGCAGGACTCCCTCGGCTTTGGACTGCTTTCAATACAACTTTTAGAGGCGAATGTCTCCTCCCAGCTCTTCTATTGAAAGTCATCCATTAATATCTTGCCTAAACTCCTTGACAAAGTATGGCTTGACAGGTCAACTGTTCCCATTGTTTCAAACAAAGACTGAATGTTTGGTCTCCAGTGACAACATTTTCACAGTTCAAGTAAAGTGAGGTCAATGAGATTTATAAAGTGCCAGAGGCATCCAGTCACCTGCCCTGCCAGCCTTCTCAGCCATGCAGAGACTTATCAGAGAAGATTTTAAACTGCTCTTGAGACCTCGAGCGCAGCCATTCGTAAACCTTTGACTTCTGGGGATCCCCGGTGAATCCCTCCTGGAAGCCTTGGATCCCGGTCTTGGGAAGGTCTAGGATTTGAGCAGCAAAAGAAGACAAAAAAATATAAAAACTAGTACTTAATCAAACAAATAATAAAATATTTAGTTTAATTCACAAACAAATAAAATATGCACATGTTGAAACTTCAATTTTAATGGGAAGGTTGGAGGTCTCAAAAAACTACTTTTAATTCTAAAAGATGAAACAACTCAAGCATGTCATCTTTTTCTTTTTTGCTTCTAATGCTTGCCTTCTTTTTGTCGGTGCATACACGTGCTTCAATTGATGACACCAAACATCCACACTAGATTGGTTGCTGGATTTGAAACTTATTTTTTAGGCGCCCATTTCAAATTCCTTTACATTTAAACTTTTTTAATATAAAAATCATAATATATATGTGTGTGTCTAAGTATATATATATATATATCACCAAATCCAAGTTACCTTGCATAGAGACGCCTGCTCAGTTGGAAATAAAGCCATTGTTTATTGCAGGTAATGTGTACAGCGCGATTGAAAGCCGCACAACCAAAGCGCCAAACATGTTTCGGGCTCCACGCCCTTGTTCACTGGCTGCATGCACAAAGTCCCAGCAGCTGTGTGGACTCATAGCTTTAACCCCGCCCGAAGTGGGACGTTCTCAAGCACAGTGGCATTCTGGGTTAAGTAGTCCATAACTTTACCATTGTGGTTGCTGCCACACACCTCTGAAAACGGCGTTCCTCTGCCGCTTGATACGTTGGGCTCACGACGGGGTCGCCAACCCCAAAATCTTCAAAAGCTCCTGGTTAAATCTTCATTCAAAAAAGAAAACCAGAGTCGAGGCCCCAATGTTTGTAAAGTGCTAGGGTTTATTGGCACAAGAGAAAAAACACGCTACGCGTTTCTTGGTCAGCCGACCTCTTGCTCACGGGTGGAGTTCTAGTGCATGGCCATTCTTTCTAAAGTGAGAGCTACAAATTCAGCAAAGAACACGTGATCAATAGACACTAAAGAAATACTTCACAATGTTACATTGTTACATAGAAAAGCTTGTCGGAAACAATAAAGTTTACAATTTTGTAACTTTAAATTCAGCCCGACTGCCAATTAAACAAAGTGGAAACTTTTATCATAAGGACCGGGTTAAGTCCAAGTTTGAAAAAAGAAATCGTCCGTATCGCCCAAGTGGGCTACTGTCCAGTCTCATTTCGTAGATTTATCTAGTGATATAACCCGGGTATTATAATTTTCCAATTCAAAGATATATTGCCCCAGTGGGCTAAAGCAATCCTGCAATTCATACAGTTCGATCCAGTTCCTGTAATCAAAAAGACCAATGCAACGTTTTACTCAATAAGAATATATATGTAATGATCACATGCCAAAGATTAAAAACAAATGTTACAGTTAAAAGATTGGAGATACCAAACTAGGCAGCAGCGAGGCAAATTCACATAACATACGGCTTGTACTTAGGTTTGTAGGTGAACTGCTAATTCCTCCCCTAAGTTGTGACCTGTGGGTTGTATCGTATTATACTTTATAATGTACTTGGACTCAAGTTTTCTTAGTTCCAACCATCTGTTGCCGCCCCTTTCTGTATTTTCAACACAGTCAAGTACATAGAACTTCATCAAATTAGGATTTTGATTGTGTTCAGCAGCAAAATGTCTGGCCACCGGGTACTGATGATTCAGATTTTTTATTGCTCTTAAATGTTCTAAAATCCTAGTTTGGCTTGTTTAGTTGTACAACCTATGTAGAATTTGTTGCATGGACACTGTAATGCATAAATTGCATACTTTGTGTTGCAACTTAGGTGTTTTACAATTTTATGTGCCCCTTGATCTTGCGAGATTTTCAAGGTTTTACAATATTGATTGTATCTACACGCATTGCATTTCCTGCAAGGAAAGAATCCTTGTACTACATTAGATTTCTGATGCTCTTTGATCAAAGCTGTGCTCAAAGTATCTTTCAATGACTTTGCCTTTCTAAATGTTATAGAGGGAATCTCATGTATGGTATCTTTTAGATCTTTATCTAGTTTAAGCACTTCCCAATATTGTTTAAGGCTACGCCTGACCTCCCATGCTTGGCTGTCATAGTTCGTAACTAATCTAATTTGTTCCAGATTCTGACATTTTTTTGGAATGAGTAAATCGTTTCTGATCATGGCGTCTACATTCTTCTCAGCTTGTTTAATTGTGGTTTGACTGTACCCTCTTTCTGAGAACCTGTCATTCATGATATTTTTTTTTTTCTTTTTCAAAACCCTCAGATGTACTACAATTACGTTTTGCTCTGATCAATTCTCCCAAAGGGATACTTCGTATTAGATTAGGGAGGTGACAACTCTCTGCGTGCAAGAGACTGTTTCCTGCTGTAGATTTGCGAAAAAGAGTGCTTTGTAATTTCCCCTCTCTTACTTCCAATCTTACATCATGAAAATCTAATGTCTTTTGGTTCATGTGACTTGTGAACTGCAAATTTAAAGAATTATCATTAAGAATGGCCTCAAATTCCTTCGCTTGATCGTATGTGCCTCTCCAAATGCAGAAAATGTCATCTATGTAGCGGACCCATAGAACGACTTGGGCACCAAAGTGGGAGATGTTATTCCCCACTAACTCCTCCCACCAGCCTAGGTAAAGACCTGCGAAACTGGGGGCGAAGCAGGTGCCATCGCCGTCCCATGGGTCTGCTTGTACAATTGTTTATTGAAAATGAAAAAGTTGTTTGTCAGACATATCCACATCATATCAAGAATCATATCAGTGTGTACCAGATGTGAAACAGATCTCCCTCTTAAAAATTTTTTACAGGCATCTATGCCCAGATCCTGTGGTATCCTTGTGTACAGGCTTGTAACATCAAAACTTACAAGCCAGTATTACGGTTCCCATGTTAGCTCATTTATAATTCTCAGAAAATCTGATGTGTCTCTGACATACGAGGGTAATGCGTGTACAAAGGGTTGTAAAAATAATCTATATATCTCAAGGTATTCTCTAAGAGACTACCTACTGATGAGACAATAGGCCTGCCCGGAGGTGTTTGGAGGTCTTTGTGAAGTTTTGGCAATAGGTACATTGCAGGGATTTTTGGGTATTTGCATAGAAGATAATTATATTCTTCCTCTTCTATTGTACCCTTAGCCTTCCAATCACTCAATTTGTCAAAATATCCCTGTTTAGCATCAGTGTATTCCTGTTTAGTTGCAATTATGTAACTGTCACCATCACCAAGTTGTCTAAGTCCCTCATGTAAATACATACTAAGAGGCCAAATTACTACATTTCCTCCCTTATCACTGTTCTTGATAACAACATCTGACCAACTTTCCATTTCTTTCAAAGCTGAAAACTGTTTCTTATTCAAATTCAGATTCTGCTTGGGTTTCCTTCTGTCTATTTTTTTCATTTCATCAATCATGCCAGTTTCAAAACTTTCAATATAGCTATTGGTGATTTGCGGTACAAACAAAGATTTAGGTTTGAACCCACTGGCACTACTCATATGAATGTTGATGTCCGTGTCAGCTAGATTTAATAAAGGATCATCATTGATATTATCACATCTTGCCAGTTCATGGATATCGTGCAGTAGTTCAATGTCATTTACCGTCAAAGCGCTCGGTTTATCACATGTTTTATCTCTTTTTAAACAAGGTTTTGTTGCAAACCATTTTTTTAACTTAAGTTTGCGTGTAAACCGAAACAAGTCAATACCCGCATCAGTAAAATTGAACTTAGCAGTTGGACAAAATGATAAACCTCTTGTTAAAACCTCAAGCTGCTCTACTTTTAAAGTACGATTGGATAGATTTACCACAGTCATGTTGCTCATTTCTGCGCCGATTTTCCACTTGTACGGACTCCCACCGGGCTTGTCAAATCGTTTGTTGTTACTCTTCCCTTTGTTTTTGCGCCGCCTCTGCCGCCTCTTCCACACATCCTTGGTGGGGTGCCATCAGGGCAAATTTGTTTAAAATTCGATCTTTTACTGGTATTGACTCAACAGGTTCCGATATATCACTTTCAGCAGTATCGCTATCTGATTGCATTGCTGGTGTTTCTCTCTCTGCTCCAGTGCTTTATTGAACCACTGATTTCTGTGCAGCAGGTTTATTTTTAGGTCTTGTGACCTACAATGCGCGCAAGCGCATTGAGGGAACGAGAATTCAAGTGGCCAAAATCCTCTTCAAACCACGGGCTTTCAGCCGCGGTTTTCTTTAAGTTCACGTGAATCACGTGATTAAACATGCACGCGCATCGGCAGCATTTCTCCTGCAGGCTCGCAAAAGGCTCTCCTCCCTCCCCACATCAAAGGCATCAATCACCCTCCCACAGGCTTCCCCAGCGCTGCCCCGCCCCCTGCTTCACAGCCAGGCCATCTGTTCCCTGCCAGACCTCTCACACCTCCGTCACAGCATGCCTGTGTACTCAAAGGCTTATCACTTCACACGGCCGGCCGCAGGCCGTGTAACCAGACCACTTCAGTTGGTGCGCAGCCCCCCTCCCAGCACTGCCTTGTTACTCTCTGCAGCCGTGAGTCCCTAAACACTTTTTATATTTAATTAGCAGCAGCAGCATTTCTCCTGCGCCAGGCCACATCAAAGGCTCTGTGCCACTTTCACCCACACAGCAACACTTACAGACATGCAACGCCACTCACACCCATGCAAGCCCACTATCATCCACGCAACACCACACTCACCCACGCAACGCCACTCACCCACGCAACGCCACTCACCCACGCAACGCCACTCACCCAAGCAACACCACTCACACACGCAAAGCAACTCATCCACGCAACCCCACTCATCCACGCAACCCCACTCATCCACGCAACGCCACTCATCCACGCAACGCCACTCATCCACGCAACGCCACTCATCCACGCAACGCCATTCACACATGCAACGCCACTCACCCACGCAACACCACTCACAAATGCAACGCCACTCACCCACACAACGCCACTCACTCACTCACGCAAAGCCACTCACACCCACGCAGCACCACTTTCAGACACGCAACACCACTCACACCCACGCAAGCCTACTATCACCCACGCAATGACACACTCACCCAAGCAACGCCACTCACCCAAGCAACGCCACTCACACATGCAATGCCACTCACACACGCAACGCCACTCACCCACGCAACGCCACTCACCCACGCAACGCCACTCACCCACGCAACGCCACTCACCCTCGCAACGCCACTCATCCACGCAACGCCACTCACACATGCAACACCACTCACACATGCAACGCCACTCACACATGCAACACCACTCACACATGCAACGCCACTCACACATGCAACGCCACTCACACATGCAACGTCACTCACACATACACATGCAATGCCACTCACACATACACATACACATGCAACGCCACTCACACATACACATGCAACGCCACTCAAACATGCAACGCCACTCACACATGCAACGCCACTCACACATGCAATGCCACTCACACATGCACATGCAACGCCACTCACACATGCAACGCCACTCACACATGCAACGCCACTCACACATGCAACGCCACTCACACACGCAACGTCACTCACACACGAAGCGCCACTCACACACGCAACGCCACTCACACACGCAACGCCACTCACACACGCAACGCCACTCACACACGCAACGCCACTCACACACGCAACGCCACTCACACACGCAACGCCACTCACACACGCAACGCCACTCACACATGCAACGCTACTCACACACGCAACGCCACTCACACATGCAACGCTACTCACACATGCAATGCCACTCACACATGCAACGCCACTCACTCACGCAAATCCACTCACACCCACGCAGTGCGACTTTTACCCACACAGCACCACTTTCAGACACACAACGCCACTCACACCCACGCAAGCCCACTCTCACACACGCAACACCACACTCACCCATGCAATGCAACTCACCCACGCAACGCCACTCACCCACGCAACGCCACTCACCCACGCAACGCCACTCACCCACGTAACGCCACTCACCCACGCAACGCAACTCACTCAAAGCCACTCACACACACGCAGTGCCACTTTCACCCACACTGTGCAGTGCACAATAGGTCTCGCAGTAGGAAAGTTGGAGCTATTGGTTTTGTAAATGACAAAGCCCTTTATGTTTTTAAAATGAAAACAAAAATAAAAGGCATTGTTATTTGCAATTGTAATAGCTCCAACTTTCCTACTGCGAGACCTATTGGCAACGCCAGTGCTTGTTTAATTTAGTTGTAGAGTCTCGTAGAGCATTGAATCTTTTGGCAAAGGTTAGAATTTGTCCTTTACTATAATCGATCTCATCTCTGTGGAATTTCCTGTTTTTTTGCTTTTATTTCTTCTTCCATCTTTTCCAATCGTTTGCCAACCGGATACACTGGCCCCAATTTTGAAGAATAAAAAAATATGTGGCCAGCGGGGATTGGGGCGCAGTAAACATTCTACCCCAGAAGGAGCGGGTACAGGGCACATGCCATACTGGTGCAAAATTTTGATTTTTCTCCACTTTCTATGTAATGAAAAGTGAGAGTTTATTAAATTCATGGGGGCTAAGATTATGTGGAATCTCTTTTAATAATTTCTCACAAGCAGCACAAAATACCTTAGCAACATAATATAAAAGCAAACGACATTCTAAACTTCCTGGAATGCGGCCTCTTTTAATGCTGCTTGTCAGAAATAAAAGTCCAATTTTTAATATCTCTTAATGTTTCTGATCATTTGGATATGAGAGGAAGCTCAAATCGAGATTGGCGTTTGTCTGATGTTCACGCCAATGAGGGTCGATCGTCGCTGCGAGACTCTATTGCAATCATTTCTGCTTAAAACGAGCCAAGGGAGACAGGAGACAAGAGATGTGCACGCGCGCGTAAACGGATCAGGTCGCGCGTGCTTCCTGTCTCCCATGGCTCCTTGTAAGGAGACACATACGCACGCGCACACACACATACAGAACCCCCCCGCCGCCGCGCACACGCACACACATACACATAGAGAAACCCCCGCCACATACACGCGCACACACACACACATAGAGAACACCCCCACCCCCCTTGGCGCCGCCAGCACCGCGCATACACACACGCACACACACACATAAAGAGCCGCCCCCCCGCTGCCGCGCGCACACACACACCCTTGCCCAGCTGGTGGCTGCGGCCCTCGTCGCTCACCACTACCTCCTCGATGCGCCATAAGGACACCGTGTTGAGGCTCCATTCCAGCAGCAGCAGTCGAGCAGCAGCCGGGGGTCAAAGAGCTGCGTGTCATCCGAGCCTCTGACGTAGCACGGTGGGTAGGGGCTTCTGGCGTGCGCAGCATTGTCTATGGACCTCTGTGGCAACTCAAACACCGCCTTCCACAAAAACGCACCGCCGACACGTCGCGCCCACTCACGGATTCAAAAGTCTGCCTTGTAACCAAGCCGTGAGGCAGTACCATCAGATCAATACTATTCAGATCAACTTAGAGCTCCCCAACGGCAATTGTAACCAAAAAAAGAGCCTTAAAACAACACATAGGTCTAGCATGGTGAAATCAGAGATGGGAAAGCGCATGTCCTCGTTAAATGTCTGGAGGCAAGCCTCCCTAGGTTACAATAAATCTGTCTGCTCCAATAGGTAAACAAACACAGCCACAACACCCCAAGCTCTTGCAAGGGAAAAACAAACGTGGTGTTTAACCCTTTGCATGCTGATGACGGAACCGCTCCGTCAACAGCTGCGGTGGCGCTGTGCTGATGTCGGAGCGGTTCCGTCATGACCCGCTCGACGCTCCTGGGCGGCGCGAATTCCGCTCCTGCGTGGCGCGAATTCCGCGCCTGCGCTGAGCGTTCTATTGAGCGGGCGGGGCCATGACGGAACCGCTCCATCATAAGCACAGCGCAACCGACGCTGGTGACGGTGCGGTTCCGTCACCAGCATGCGCCCGCCGCATTTCCGCCCCGCCCCCTTAGCACTGCGGTCTGCGGCGGAATAGCCGCCGCAGTGAAGGGGTTAACACAATTGATTTGCGGCCTGAAGCAGGCTGAGATGACAATGCTGTAGAGCAGCGTATCTTTAGCCACAAAAGGCAGGAAATGATCCAAAAAAAATCAGGTTTACCTTTTATGAACAACAGCATTTTTCTGGATGCTATTAACAATGTATGGCTTTCTGTAACCGCACAACTCGATCTACACAGATTCATTTGAATACCATACAATATAATGGCTAATCTCCCAGTAACTGCACATGAGAGAAAACATCCTCTCGCTCAATAGAGCATCTGCCTTTCTGGTTTCGGTGCCCGATTCTGTCTTCAAAGGCTCTGCTGCTGTGATACTTTCAGGGCGCGGTTTGCTTCCTCGTGAGAGCTCTCCCTCCAGAATACGATGCTTGAACGTTGTATTAGGTGCTGAGCACCTGCAGGGCTTCAGTTTGGAATAGAACCCTTTTCTGGCCCTCCCAGAACCAAGTGACGGTGTCTAACATTAGGTGTGGGCTGAGATCATTTCGGTGAATCGACATACGTGAAGCCATCCACAGAATAGTGCCACGGAGCCCCGTGGAGGTTATCTGGTGCTATAGAAGCAGAACTGCCCGATACAGCGCACAAGAGTGTGTTGTTAATGACTGAAATCACAACACCCGCGCCGTGCGGGCATTGGCGCAGAGAGAATTATGGGGACATTATCTCTATGCCTGTAAACCAAGGATGGACAAGAAGCATCCACAATGACGACAACAGATACATCGACCTTGGGCTTATATCAGAGGCAGACACCGCGGACGCTCTTAGGAGCTGGCTGTATATGAAACCCAAGGTTTTACAGGGAGTTTAAAGCTTCTTTCAATGATAACCTGTGGGTTCAAGGAACACTTTTGTGTCAGAGCTTTTACATAGAGGAGCTTTTGGAATGCAGATATGTTACCACTTTATCATGTAAATCTAAATTGATACTTATATTGCGCACTACTCACCCGCAAGGGTCTCAAGGCGCTTGTACGAATACCGCTGTGGAACCCATCCTGTGAGGCGTCCACTCCTGGGCACCCCCAAGGTGGAGGCCCCGCATCCTTAGCGTTGTGGGGGCCGTTGTGGAGATTAAGCAAGCTATTGCCCAGTGTTGCAAAGTGTGACTCCATGATTGGAATAAGCACCGAGGCGAGAATTATCAGGTCTGTGGAATTTTGAGCCCAAAACCCACCGAGACGGGGAATTGAACCCTGGTCCCAGGCTAGGCCTCTGCATCAGGGTCTGCCGCTCTAACCATTGAGCCACACTTCTCCATCATGAGTAGGTTTGTGGCAGTGGAATAGTGTGACAAGGGTGTCTAAGCAGACTGGCCTCTGTTGAATTACAGCAACAACAAAACAACAGATCACCACATCACACTAACACAACAAAACACTACTATAACAAATTAGCATAACAACAAAATACAACACAAATCAGCAGCAGAACACAATAATACACCAGCACAACACAACAACAAACAGAATTCAGTAGCAGTGTGCTATTAGTTTGTGTTCTTATTTGTTATACTTGTATTGATGCTGTGCATTGTTGTGTCTATGTTGTTATTTTGCTGGCTAGTGTGTTCTTGTATGAGAAATGGGGCTGTCAGATTGTCTTACTGAGTCCTGCCATTATCCTGTTATGCAGCTCCCTTTACAAACTTCAGGAAACATACTACCTTCTCATCCAAAGCAGCATATCCCATTATCACAACGCGCAAAACAATTACCACTGCCACAGATACTTCTCTACCTGTTTATGTAACAAAGAGAACAAGCATTTGCAATGCAATAGGTCTTGCATTTGTTACAGTTTAAGTTATTGGCATTGTAAATGACAATGCCTTTTATTTATCGGTTTTGAAAACCATCACATAAATAAAAGGCATTGTCATTTACAATGCCAATAGCTCAAACTCTCGCAAATGCGAGACCTATTGCATTGCAAATGCTTGTTTTGTGAGTAATTGAGAGTTGAATGTAAATCATATCATATATCAAATGTATTTTTATCTCTTAATTAAAACTACTACAAAAAAAGATAAAAAACGCTTTTTGTAAACTGCAAATCAGTTCATAGAAATATGTTGGTGCATTTTTAACTCGCTGTATCGAACCCTCTAAGACATGACTGCTCTATTTTTTGGGGGAGGCCGGTCATATAATAACTTTCTTGGGACACAATAGAGCAGTATAAAGTGCTGTTGCCATACTACATTCGACAAAAGAAATTAAAGTGCATTTAGATTTGCTCAATGGAGCGTTCTTACAGCCTGATTCATCAAGGTACCGTTTTGCGAGTCTCTAATAGAGAATCATAAGGAATCGCTATTAGAGACTCGCAAAACGGTATTCATGTAGGAATCGCAAAATAAAATGCGATTCCTACAAATTCCTTATTTGCGATTAGCAAATTGCTAATCGCAAATAAGGAAAAACTCCCCATTCATTCCTATGGGTCAAAAGGTCCATAGGAAGGAATGGGGAGTATTCCTTATTTGCGATTAGCAATTTGCTAATCGCAAATAAGATAGCGATTTGAAGGGTGCCAGGGGTGTCCAAAGGACACCCTGTAGCACCCCTTAAATGCACATTTAAACAGGTGTTGCGCACACACATGTCCAAAGGACATGTATGTGTGTGACATGCAAAGGAAAAAAATGCACTAAAGTGCTTTTTACTCTTTTTTCGCAATTTACCACCAAGTCAGACTTGGTGGTAAATTGTGACCAAATATTGCGATTTCGCATTTTCTAATTGGTTGATGAATTGGATTTAAGGAATCTCTATTAGAGATTCCTTAAATCCAATTCCTCGCAAATATGCGATTTCGGTAATAGCGATTTTTGCATTTGGGATGATGAATCCCAAATGCAAAAATCGCACTCGCAAAGGGCCAGATTCTCAGAATCTGGCCCTTTGCGAGCGCAAATCAGCTTGATGAATCAGGCTGTTAGCTCAGTGATGATGGTGGTTCTTGGTCGGTCCCTTTAAATTCCTGCGAAGAGCCTACCTGTGGCCGTTGCAAGGTGCGCCAATAAGAACCTGACACCATGGCATTTCTCCAACTCCTTGGCTTTCCTGGAGTATACAGTGCCGTTGGCAAAGTTATTTGTCTCCCGCGTTCTTTGTTTAGTAGTCCGATATCACTTTCTGGACTTTATAAGGTCGTTGCAAAGGGTCAGGTGAGGATGTGGTGCATTGCTAAGTATTTTTACAAATATTCTGCAAGGAGCGACGGTGGGAACCCCCGCTTGTGAAAAGCATCCTACAGATGCCTCTGTGCAGGTGCGGCCCCTTGTTTCAGAAATAATGGCCTGAGAAGAAGTCTCCTCTTTGATCATGGCAGGACAACCGCACAGAAGGTGCGGCCATGATTCATGTTTGTAATTACTTAACCTGCAAACACCTCCGTTGTCTTGGTTGTCCCATGCTGGATGAAGTCCAGATCAGGAGGCCCAGCAGTCGCATTTACATACACTCTCTCCAAGTTCTGAATTTGAGGGGAGCTGATAGATAGGGCTGGGCTTTTGCTACCACATACGAAGAGTTTAAAGGGCACAAGAACGCTGGTGATTTTAACCCCTTGGCTGCGGGGTGTTTTCGCCTGCTGTGCGAAGGGGTGGGGGGCCGCGCACGACGCCGCCGTGCTTGTGACGAGCTCAGCTCGTCATGAGGCACAGTGGAGCTGCACTCATGACGAGATGAGCTCGTCACGACCACACCCGTTTTGGAACGTTCAGCACAGCAGGGAAATTATCCCCACGTTCGAACGTTCCAACGGCCATGACGAGCTCAGCTGGTCATGAGTGCAGCTTAACCGTGCCTCATGACAAGCTGAGCTCGTCATGAGCACGCAACGGGTTAAGGAAGCTTGATCTTGCTGAAATGAGGCCAGTCGCACTTGTCTATCAATGGTCTTTTTCCATCTTGTGTAGGAGATATGCTCCAGAGCGATTGCTGTTTGATTTATCGCAGTCGTTACTACTGCTCTCGGAAGTTGTTTGTTCCACGGGGATCCTGGATTTTCTAAAATGCCTCTGAGGCAGGCCTTGAGAGAGTTCTCTGGTGATTTTAATTTGCAAATATAAAATTTGAGGAAGTCTGCCTCAACAATGAGGGATTGTTCTCCAATCCAAGTTTCAATCTGAATTTTACTCTAGGGAGGTATTTCGGCAGTTCAAAGACTTTCTTGTATACCTCGCACTGCGCATGTTCCAGGTGTTCCGAGCATGCTCCGGGGAAGGCTTGATGGCCGTATTGAATGCCTGAAGAAGGGAGGCTGGAATCCCTTTGCTTATTCCCTTTGCAGGTGGGCTGTTTAAGTTATTATTAAGCCTGGCTAAGCCATAGATGATTGTTGTTGATTTCTTTTTTAACACATTTTTGTGAGTGGATGGTTGAGCAGATTTAGTGAGCCACGCCCCCGGATACTTATATTTGAGGGCCGAAGTGATGATCGTATGTCCCATGATACAGGAAACATGTTTTTTGTTCTTGTAGCGACCAAATGCAAGTATTTTGGTTTCATCTGAGTTGATGATAAAGTTTTTTGCATTATATGAATGTAGCCTGGTTGGTGCTCGTTGGAGCCCAACTTTGGCATGGTCGATAATAACAATGTTGTCCGCATATTGACGAATGTGGAGTGATCTATGACCTAAACGAGGGAGGACAAGGCAGCTGTTACCCAAGGCTTTCCCCAGGTCTGCTGTGTATAGATTAAAAAGTAGAGGCGCCCAAACACAGCCTTGTTTCAAACCCCCAGAGTGTCGGCGGGCCCGTTTTCACACAAACCCATGCTGTAAAGTACAGGGAGATTATGGCCGTTCAAAGCGGTGATGGAATACCCCAGCGTGCTAGTTTCCTCCACAAAGTCAGTCTGTCAACTTTGTCAAATGCTGCAATAAAATCAATAAAACAGCAAGAGAGTGGGATTTGGTTGTGCTGGGTGGCTAAGTGCAGCTAGGGCTATGATATTGTCATTAGTGGCGGCTCCGCTACGGTAGCCTGTTTGGAAAAATGGGAGCAGCTCGTTTTCTAATACTCCGCTTTCCAGATTTTTCTGCAGAATTTGGGCATAAGCTTTTGCCTCCAAGTCTAGCAAAGCTATTAGGCAATAATTACATGGCTTTAAGGAATGGCCTTTTTTAAATACCGGGGATAGGGTGGAACCTCTACAAGCTCCTGGAATTTGACCCAAACTATAGGCTGAGTTGAAAAGTAGGGTCAGAAGAGAAGCCCAGACTCCTCATGCGCATTTAAAGATGCCGGCTGCGAGACCATTTGGGCCTGGCTCTCTGTCGCTTTTCATATCCTTAATTTGTATTAAACTTTGGGATGATGAGGTTAAATCTTGTGGGTCTCCTATTTGCTGAAGGGTAGACCTGTTATTGTCTGTTTTGTGATGAGCGGAAAAAAGTCTGGTTACATATTTCTCCCATTCGGATTCAGAAACTGCGTTTTCCCTTGTTGGGTAAGGGGATTTTAATTTGTTCACGTAATTCCAGAAACGAGCAGAAGATCTTTCCTTAAGCATCCTGAACATCTTTAGCCGCTCTTTTCTTATTGTGCTATTTGAAGTTCCCAAATAACTTTTTTTTTGTGCTTTCCGCGAGTCTTTTACTGCCTTAAAATGTTTGCTTGTGAGGTTGATTTTACATAATCAGATGGTTCTCCTTAGGTTCTTCCGTGAGGGATTGGTGTCGCGGTTTGGCAGCTGTTTGTATAGGTAGCATCTCGGTGTCTTTATGGATTGCGAACCACACCTGCGCCCCAGGATAGAATTGAACAGTTCTTTGGTCATTGTATCCCATTGTGTTAGAAATTGCCCCCTAAGTCGGTTCTTATAGCGGTTATGTCTGCTGCTGAGCCATTTGACCACCTGTGTGGAATGACGGGGTCACCATATGATTCTCCTGACTAGAGACTTTATTTCTACTCCAGTTGAAGTGCCTAACCCCGGGGATTTGTCTTCTGTCGGATGACCTACACCCGTGGTTAAGACTATGAGATTATGATCACTTTCTTCTCGATTTGTTATTTCAAAATTCCGAAGGTGGTCTGCCATGGTGGGGGGGCATAAAGATGTAATCAATTGTTGAGATGCCTTTAAATTTGGGACAATGCGTGTTCGTGGAGCATGTCATGACTTGGTCTGCTGACTTTGAGTTGAATGAGGCAAGTAGTTTGTTGAGTTGTTCCCTTACCTTGCTCATTTGTGCCACCTTGGGGTATTTGCCCAGGGACTTGGTATTAAAATCCCCAGCAATGACTACTTCATGTGAGGGATAGGACACAAGAATTTCTTTTAAGCTTGTACAAAGAGAGACCATTGCGCAAGCGTTTAGCATTTTTTTCAGGGTTGAAGTAGCAGTTGGTTAGGAGCAGAGGTAAAGTTTGGCCTTCTGACCAAATCTTGACTCTTTTATTGATACGACTTGCAGCCCCCCATGGTTTGGGTGCATGGGGATACTTGAATTTTAGCTGATTGCTTTATGAAGATTGAAAGGCCACCTGATGGCCTGCTGAATAAGCTTGTACGTGGCGGCGGCTGAAAGAGCTCAGGGGAACCATATAGCACTGTGGGGTTTAATGCCCACGTATCCTGCAGGCATATGATGTCACTGTTTTCAAGAAATTCTCAACCAGATTTTGATGTCAGGGTAGAGGTGAGGCCTTCCGTATTCCATGAGGTGATTAAGAGCCCACTTTTTTTTAACTGTTTTCCAATCTGGAGGTTAAAAGTCGCGGAATGCGATTTTGCATAGTGCTAGGAAAAGGGTTGTCGAGTGCTGCTCTAGAGCTCGGCAGCTGGTTCCAACCCTCAAGATTCTGGGCTGTTGACTGGCTCTAACATTTCTTTGGATGCTTCCACAGTATACTACCAAGGAATTAGATGATATTGCGGCTCTTGGTAGCCATTCATGGGTTGCATGTCATGCACCCTTCGCCACGCTTCCGCGAGGAACAGCTGGATTGTCCATAAGTAGTACATGCGGGTATTTTGGTGGATGTATCTTTTGAAGCTCAGTGCCCCATTCCTCAAAGGTACGGGCTTCTCTCAGGATGGCGCCCGTGATAGCATTGGATCCCATTCAGTGATTGTGGTCTCCGATGTCCCTTTTCCTGGAGTTTGCGTGGATTTTACCGAAGAGAGCTCGGCCGATGTCTGATTTTTCCGTGGAGGAATGTGTTGTAATAAGTTTAATAGATTCCCTCCGTTTAATGTGTCCAAAGGGCTGTTAGAGATAAAATGAGGGAAGTGCTTATAAAGCTCTGAAGCTAATTTGATTGGCTGGATTTAATTTTTGGGTAGAACTCGTTTTTTTTTTGCGCAAATAATTAGGCTTTTTAAGGGATTACAATTTGGGGTAGTCATTAGTTAGAACAGGCAGCGGGTTTCTCCAGAGCTGCACAATTCGAAATGATATATTGTATTGTACTGTAATTGCATTTATATATCGCTTACTACCCCTGACAAGGCATCAAACGCTTTTTCAGCGAGTAGCACGATACTCCGGGACCCACAGAGGATTAGTTTTCAGTTAGTATAGTGAATTGTAAAATAATTAGAGTGGTGGATAGGTTAGTCAGTTATTTGGATTCAGAAGGATAGTGGAGGGATAGAAGAGGGAAAAAGGTTTGCATTTATATAGCGCGTGTTGCCCATATGGGGTGTTAAAGCACTTTTTTCGGCAAGTAGCACGCTATTCTGAAACCCGTAAAGTGTGACATCGTCTGTTTTTCCGTTTGGTTAAAGGATAGAGGAAGGAGTGGTTTGTAAGCATCGGGCAGTGGGCCTTCCAAAATCCCATTTCCCATTCAATAAAGGCAAATTTGAACTAGGGACTATCAGCCTGATTCATCAAGCTGAATAGCGCTCGCAAAGGGCCAGATTCGGAGAATCTGGCCCTTTGCGCGTACGATTTTTGCATTTGGGATTCATCATCCCAAATGCAAAAATCGGTAATAGCGATTTCGCTATTTTGCGAGGAATTACATTTAAGGAATCTCTATTTGAGATTCCATAAATGCAATTCATTATCCATTTTTAAATAGCGAATTCGCAATTTCGGCCCGCTATTTACCGCGAGGTCAAACCTCGTGGTAAATAGCGAAAACTTAAAAAAATGCTTTTAAAAGCATTTTTCGAAGTTGCATGTTGCACACACACATGTCCTTTGGACATGTGTGTGCGCAACACCTGTTTAAATTTGCATTTCAGGGGTGCTACAGGGTGTCCTTTGGACACCCCTGGCACCCTTTAAATCACTATCTTATTTGCGATTAGCAAATTGCTAATCGCAAATAAGGAATACTCCCCATTCATTCCTATGGGCCTTGGCCCATAGGAATGAATGGGGAGTATTCCTTATTTGCGATTAGCAATTTGCTAATCGCAAATAAGGAGTATGTAGGAATCGCATTTTTTTTTGCGATTCCTACATGAATCCCGTTTTGCGAGCCTGTAATAGCGATTCCTTATGAATCGCTATTATAGACTCGCAAAACGGATCATTGATGAATCAGGCTGTATATTCGTGAGAATATGCAAACTTTGGGCCAGCCCTTTGCACTTAACTCTATCTTAAGATGCACATATCTAAGTAAAAAAAAGAAGGACTGTGTAATGGATTATGGGGCACACCGAATGGCCAAAAAATCACTGCCCATATCCAGCAATTTCTATTAAATGTTGATGGACAAAAAAAACCTCAAAGAACTATTGTTTTCTAGTTTAAACATTGAACCATTTTTCAACAGTTGAGCAGATACCCGACTGAGAATGACACACCTATACAAATGTCAGCTGCTTTGCTGACATTTGGAACAATTTATTTATTGTGTACTGTTGTAACAGACTACCAGCTGTAGTACTGTGGCTACTGTGTGTATGTTTGGTTACCATGGAGCTCACATAAAAAATATAAAACAGCTTTGTTTTTAGACGGCTTTTATTTGTTTATTTTTGTTTAAATCACTGCTACTTTTTTAAAACTACTGCTCTAAATCGAGAATGTGTATAACATTTCATTTACGATTGCATTTTGTATGTATTGCCATGATCAAAGTCTGTCGGAGGCATTAATATATTATTCAATGTTTCAAAACTTGCATATGCATTTAATTGGGTTACAAATTACATAATCGCCCCTTACAGAAATGTCATCGGCTGTCAATCAAGTTTACTGAGAAGTTGCATTATTAACTAGAGAAACCCTAAACTGCTCATCTCCAACCCCCTCTGAGTAATATGTGCCGAGGAGTCTAAAAGAACCGCATAATGTGTCTCCACCTTTAATAAATAAGCAAACCAAGCGATTGCACAGTTATGGACTTTTTGTTCTGCTAACTTTGGCATTATTTTTTTTTTCTTAGAAATTTTGTAGGCCTTACAACTTTATTTAAAAGTTGCAAAACGTAAATTAGATTTAAGAAAAGTCCACCAAGTTAGATTGTGCAGAAAAAAAGTCTCCGAAAGAATGTCCCACATGCATCAACATGGCCATTTGCGATTCCTTATTAGTGAAAAATAAGGATCGCTGATAAGGAATCGCAAATGGCTATGCATGAAGAAATTGCTAAATAAATTGCGATTTCTCAAAATTCCTTAATTGCGACTCGCAAATTGCGAATCGCAATTAAGGAATAGCTCCTCATTCATTCCTATGGGCCTAGAGGCCCATAGGAATGAACGGGAAGACATTCTCAATTTGCGATTAGCAATTTGCGAACCGCAAATTGAGAATGCGATTTCAAGGGTGCTGGGGTGTCCAAAGGACACCCTGTTGCACCCCTGAAATCAATCTGTGCACATATGTTGTGCACACACATGCACAACATGAAACTTTGAAAAATGCACAAAAGTGCATTTTTCAAAGTTTTTCGCAAATTACCATGAGGTTCAACCTCTTGGTAATTTGCCCCCCCTAAGTGCGAATTCGCTATTTTTAAAAGTTTCATGCATTGCATTTAAGGAATCTCAATTTGAGATTCCTTAAATGCAATCGCAATTCAAGAAATCGTAATTTTGCTTTTCTTAAATTGCGAACAATACAAAAATTGTGATGCATCCCAAATAATGAAATTGCATTCGCAAACGGCCGAATTTTGCGATTCGCACCCTTTGTGAATGCGATTTTCATTGATGCATGTGCCTCAATGTGCTTTAGTGGGAGAATCAATTTGCAAAAACGTTTATGCAAGAAAAATCTTGTAAAGTGAAGTTATGTCACATTTATACATATTGCACTGGTTATAAAGTTTTATGAACTTTGCAGACGAAATTTGAACTAAAGTACATCAGTTAAAACAGATAGGAGAGTGTATATGCGTGTCAGGGGGCTTTTGTGAATATCTCCACTCCATGCCATGTTTGTGCCTAATAAAGAAAATAAAGGCAAACTTTTTTTCAGTCTTAAATTTTGACAAGTGCCCTCTAGCTATGATTTTCTTTTGTTTATTCATATTCCTCTTTCCACACTTTAGAAAAATCTAAGCATTGCTTTATTGCCCAAAATTCTAATATTTAATCTGAAGTTGAGATCTGGTTTACATCAAGGCTGATGTCCTAAATCCCTAGCGGTGCTTTAAGAGGGATGGAAAAGTTGGGGTTGTAAAAGAGCGTTGTCTTAATAAGCGTATCGAAGAAACCTCCACAAGAGGCGTGGCCTATGTAACTAAGACGCGGCCTAACATGTTGACATGGATCCCTCTGTTTGACCAATTTATAAAATAGAGTTTTAATGGACAGTGAATCAGCAGGCAACAAGATTTAGTTTTTCAACATTTCATTTACAACCATTATCCTGGGCTATTAGCAACAAAACACTTGAAAGATAAATGTAAAAGTAGGCGCCCCTTGACGGCTTGCTCCTGCTCCCCTTGAACAGTTGAGTGAACAAAGGGAGGAACTTGGTTACTCAACTGGAATGAAGTAGTCACTTTGCTCCTGTGTCAGATGGAGGAATTTAAGTGATGTTGTGTTGCAGCTCCAGTGTGTGACAAGCAAGAAAGTGCAATTTGTTTTGTGTAGCTGGCAAAAGATGAAATGGAGAGTCTCATAGGGCTGTGTCTCGATATGATTGTTTTTTTTCTTTCTGCTCACACCTGGTGGACTCTGGTGCCCTTGGATTACTGTTTCTCATTGATTAAAGTTGCTCGATATTGTCCTGACCAGTGAGTCTCCTGGCACGTCACTTCCTTCATTTGCATACAATCTTGAACACAGGTTACCCGCAGTATTGAGTGCCCTGCAGAATATATATTCAAAAGTTGGTGTTTAATGTACCAGGGAGTTGGTTGTTTCCCACGAAGCTCGTGTTGCCCCAGCTTGGCGATGAGACAACTTGCTACTCAGAATTTCAATAGCATGTGGTTTTATGTTTATTTTCTTTTCATGGAACTTCCTCTTTCTAGTGAAGCATTATATGTGGCTATGCTATAAAACCCTTTATTGAAAGATATGCATTTCATTCTCTTGAGCGGGAGCAGCTTTTGAAGTTTCTTAATCCCTATCAAATAAGTTAGACAATCAAAGGAGTGTGCCAATGTATAGCTTTCCAGGCGTGAACCAAACTCGCTTGTGTGCATGTTACGTAACACACCTTCCACGGGCGTTTGTGACCTGCATCTGGCTGGCATGCCCTCTGCTTGGAACCAAATGCAGGCTTTCCCACTCTTGAGCACTCAGTGCACCATCATTTGATGAGATGTTGAAGGGGCATTTGTCAATCAGAGGCTGTACCACTGGCTAGACTGGAACACCCTGCTGGGGGTCCCAGACCGCCCCCTGAAGGTCCCTTCGCTTGAGCTATTCTTGGCAACCATCATGAAGCTATCAAGCCTGGCATCCCCTCAAAAATGAACTTAACTATGTTAGAGCAAACCGCTAGTAAAATGAGGAGGAGTCAGGATTGGATGAAATGTATTCATGCGATCGTGGCCGACGGAGATGCCACTTGGGCAAAGCTAAGGCTAGTAGTAGTTTTACTTGGCTAGCTCCTTCTAGGTTCCGTGTTGCACTGAGCAGCCCCTGGCGGTTACTGAATCCGACTGCTGGCCGATCTAAAGTTAAAATATTTGCCAGCAGCTGGGTTTCTAAGTGTCTTGATCGCTGGTATTTTTAAGTATGTCCGTGTAGGGTCCATGATTCTTTAGCCATGGATGTGATGCGTTGGCTTGACGTGCATATCCAAAGTACCATCTACCATACATTAAAAGCATAAATTGCAAGCTACTGAGGAAATATATGATCATATAGATGAACAAGACCAATGGCCCATTTCCTTTATAAGGTCATGAAACTCCGAGGTGACTTGGAATACGCTACAGTGTAGGGGTGTTGTTTATTCCTTATGATACGGTCACCCGTTCCTCAACCCTCTCCGAAATCCATGGTCTCTGTGGGAAGGTAGGTTAATTCGCAGAGACTTCCAGCGTGATCGGTCACAGGTGCGACCTGTGCTGTCCATCAAACAACCAGGAGACCCCAATCGGACATCACTAGCGAGTAGTTGAGGTGAAAAAAGAACTTTTACTTTTGTTGGTTTTGCTGGGAAATTTGGAACATTACCATTGAAACTGTTGCACGTCTTCGGTTCTGAATATTGTATGTTGTTGGGCTGGGTTGCAGCCTTGTGTTTATAAGCGTGGTGTAGTTATTGTGCACACGCTTACCATGGGTGAGTAGTGCATTGCAGATAATTGTAACACAACTAGCCGAAGATACATCAAATGTTATGGGACCAAACAGTGCTGAGATGTGCAGCATGACATTTGTGTGTAATGTCAAGAGGATATTGGGGAGCAAATGTTGATTCAGAGAAATATTTTGGGAGAGTTTACCATCTGGGAGCCCTCTGTCAATCGCATGCCTGGAGGAATGTAGGGTGAACTCTCGCCGGAGACCAGTGAGTGGGAGCTATGTGGCGTAAATCCTTCGGGATATGCGTTGGGTATTGTCTTGTGCAGGGTGTCTATCCTATGATGTGTTGTGTTGTTGGAAGCAGAATGAGAGGCAGGTATATTGTGTGTTGACAGGAGAGATGTAACGTGCATAATGTGTATTTGTCATTGAATTTGAGGGGTAAATATGTCCTCTGAAATTAATGTAAGGGAAGAAGTGTGTTATTGAATGAACTATTTTTATATGTGCATGTGTGTTGTAAGCATGCTGAGTTCGATGCTTCCTTAATATTTCATGTGTCAATGATGTCATCGGGCGGGATCCCTTGCCGCGTTGAGCCCAGCTACACCAGTGCCAGAGCTGGTGGTAACATTCTGTAGAATGAATGTATTATTAATGAATGAATGAATGAATAAAGCATTTGTATAGTGTGCTGTCACTCATAAAAGAGCATCCTGGTGCTGCCTTGGATGCCGACTTAAAAACTGTCCTCGAGGGAGGAGCTACGATGGCAAACAAGATGGCTGCTTAGGTTCCCGGCTCCGCCGATCTCCGTATTCCGCAGCAAGATCCTGTACAATATCCTGACCTTACGCCCAGCCTCTGCTTGTATGAAGTGTTCCTCACTCTGATGGCGAAATCCCGACGTTTTTATCTGCTGATTTGACGAACTTACACCGAGTTGAAAATCGTGGCCTGCTCCAGCGGTGAAGCCGGGGCCTCGAGTATCTACAAGGCCGGGCTGCAGTGCAACAACATCGGCTGGGGACCTTGGCAGGGTCCGGTCGATCGCAGTGGAGACTTCCTTTATGCCCGAATTGGGTGGCGATTGTTTTCCTTTCCCAGCATCGAGAGAGAGGTGACCTGCTTGTGACTGAGGGTGGGGACCCCCGTCCCGCGGACCCGACATAGATTCCTGCCGGGGCTCGGCGGGTCGGGACCCCGGCCTGCGGTGTTCCGCCGGGTTACAGCGGCTGTGGATTATGACGGGTCACCGTCCATGCTTGCCCCCTCGTGATCCTGTTCGCTCACCCCGAAGATGCCAGTTTCTCCCGGGGAGCTGATCGTGACTGGTACCGAACTTGATAATATGGATCACACGACATCTGGGCTAACGTTAAGGTCAATACTGTCAGAACTTTGGGCGTTTCACTCGCAAATGGGTGTGTCTTTGACTAAAATGGATGCATCCCTAACTGGGATTCTACTCGAAGTACCGGACCCTGCCCTACGGTTGAATCAACAATCTACAGCCACTCCAGCAGCGGGCATTTTGACTTTGTGTGAGGACCCCGTGAGAGAACGAATAGGGATGCGAATATCGGAACCAACGGACGGTGCTTTGGAAGATAGTGGCCCCGAGGCCGTGAGTGTGTCACTGTACCTCACATCACCATCGACTTTGGAAGTATCGTGTGGCGTCCACCCCCCCCCCCCCCCCCCGAGACCTGTGTTGTAGACTCTCCCCTCATCGTGTGGTGGTCGCTCCCTTCTTTAGAGATTCTACGATCCCGGGGTGAGAAACACTGTGACGGTCCGGCGAGGGAACTGCAACTTTTTCTGTTTGGACTTTTCGTAGAGTTAGCAGCTACAAGTGGTAATGGAGTGACTTTCGATGGCTTCCTTCTCATTCATGACTTGTATGTTTGCACATGGGTCTCTCTGGGGAGGGTTCGTGTGCTGCTTCGGAAGGGTCAGGCTTAAGTCCATTGCATCGGGACGACTTGGAACTACTGTTATTGATGCTTGAACTGCAATTGTTTGATTAGATAGGCTGGGCGATGTATCACGGTACCCCCTGTGGTTCTTTGTAAGAGTAGCTCCACATCCGTCCTTTGCGACAGGGGGGATCTGTGTTAGGCGGGGGGACTAAGGGGTCGGGAACATCGTACGATTATGCCCTCCTCCATTCTTCTTTCTTCCCTTTCTTTGGGGTTTAGGTTAATGGGGCGACAGGCACGCTGCTAGGGGGGTTAGGCTGTAGCCATCGGCAGGGGTGCAGGGTGGGGGGTTGGATGTTTTTTTTTTTATTTTGCCTTTTTTATTTTCTATGGCCTTTCTTTTCTCCCTTCCCTTTATTCCTTTAGGATCAGTATGGTTTGTGCTCTGTTTTGCCTCATTGAGACCTGGTACTTAGTGCCCTTGCTTTCAGTGTTACGTCGTACTTCTGGGTGGGCGAGCCCTGAGAACTGGGGTTCACGAAAATGTACATTGCTCTATTGTTACTCCGAATCGTAAGTCTTAACGCCAGAGTCCCATGAATGGCTTCTTATCTGCATATCCTGTTTCCTTTGCTTGTCCCCCGTACCCTATTGCTGGATTGTATGGCACCTGATCCGCCTATTTAAATAATATAAAATGAAACCTTTATTATATCCTGTGAGTTATCGATGCGTTCCAGTACGAGATCCATCCCGAATCGCTGCCGGACCTCAAGGTTGTCGGCTGAGGAGCTGTGTTATATTTTGGTATATCGGGTCTCACTTCTTTTAGCGGCCGACCCCTGTGGTTGTAGGCCCATACTTGTACCTTATGAATGCTGCAATAAAGGTTTAAAAAAAAACTGTCCTCGATAAAACAAGGGAGAGAACCAGGGGCCCCAACTTGATCAAAGAGTAAAAAAGAGTGTTGGGTGCAAGGAAGAGCTAAGTCTTCAGACTGTTTTTTTTTTTTAAACTTTATTGTTAGGAAGGAATAGTGGTTAATCAATTGCATACATCCAATTGGTAATCTTGCATTTCGTACAATTTATCTGTGCAATAATTTACGGGCTACATTCTCGTAATCAAGACATAGTTTCTGCTGCGTCATGGGTCTCGTCTATGCTTCCAATATATGACATTTGTTCATAAAGTGCATTCCCTCGATGACCCCTCCCCCAACTTCAGTGATGACTACGTCTCCTTCCATTTAACCAGTAAGAACAAACTTCCCAACATGCCCCCCCAACCATGTGTCATCGTATCCCTTGGACGTCTCCCACAGCTCGTAATATCCTGCGCCGCTATTCGTATCGCAATAAATGGCCAGGTCATTGCCGCCCATGTACCCGTGTCATATGTCTGAGGCCATCTCCCCGCAACTGTTCAGTTACTCCTCCTCCCCCTCGGAGTCTGATTCCTCTCCCTCTGGTAAGGGCTCACAAAGTTCCCCTCTGTACATGTTCCATGCCGCCCAGACCTTGTTCCATTTCCGGGGCGCCGCTCGAAGCACATAAACCGCTCTCTCTGTCACCATTAGGATGTCCATGTTTTTAGCCCACCTACTGGCGGTGGGCACTTCCGGCGCCCCCCATTTCTGTGCTATATCCCGTTTAGCTACGGTCAATGCCAGTGACGCCCAAATCAGTTCATATCTACCCAGGTCGTTTGGGTCCCAGATGTTTAGAAGGCATTTACGCGGTTCGGGTAAAATGGAAAGTTTGAGGGCCTGGGAGATGGATCGGAGCACCTGTCTCCAGAATTCGCGTATTTGCGGGCATTCCCATAATGTGTGGAACAGTGTCCCTTCCTCCCCGCAGCCTCGCAAACAGAAGGGGTGTGTTGCTCTTTGTATTTTGTGCAGCAGTGTCCTGGTGTAATAGATGCGGTGTAAGATTTTAAGCTGTACCAGTCTGAGCTTACTAGAGATTCCCACCTCTTTCGGGGAGGCCAGGGCCTCATTCCATTCAAATTCGTCTGTCTCACCTAGTTCCCCCTCCCATTTCCCCTTAAGTTTTAGCGTCGGGTCTTTGAGATTGTTGATCAGCTTTTTGTATGTAAGGGAGGTGGCGCTTTGGAGCATGAAGTCTGTTAGTAATCTATCTTCCAAAGGAGAGGAGTCTGGTAGTGTGGTGCCGGCAGGGATTGCCTGTAGTAATGCATGCCTAATCTGGACATACCTAAACGTTTCTGTGGGTCCGAGGTTGTATTGCTGTTGCAACTGTGGAAATGGTAATAGTGAGTCATTGTCCCAGAGGTCTCCTATCGTAGAGATGCCTATTGAGTCCCACCGCTCAAACCCCTTACAGCCTCTCAGGTTCCCCAACGCTTTCGTGTCCCACAAGGGTGTCATTTTAGTGAGTCGGCCTGCCCACCCCAGACGGGCCTGTGCCACGTGCCATAGCGCCGCCGTGTGTTTGGTCGGACCGATCAGGGCCTTCAGTTGCGACTTGTTGTAAAGCACGGACAGCATACAGTCCATCCCAAGTTGCGACCAGTCTGCCCGATAGGCCGGGTCGTTCTTCGGGGCGTGGATCCAGTAGTTTATAATCTTGAGTTGGGCCGCCCAGTAATATAGCTGAATGTTGGGGAGCGCTATGCCACCCTCGTACCAGCTCTTTACCAGCTTGTCATATGCTATGCGCGCCGGGCCTGTGTTCCAGAGCAGGACAGTGACCAGTGCCACAATCTGTTGGAAATAACGCTGTGGTACCAGGTGCGGAGTATTTTCCAGTACGTAAAGGAGTCTTGGGAGGGCCATCATCTTGTACAATGCCGCCCTGCCCAGTAGGGTCAGGGGGAGGGCCGCCCAGTGCTTAACATCCGCTCGCAGGCGGTCTATAGGTGGTTTTAGGTTGTTTACGAAAAAGTCTGCTTCCCCGCTCGCGATGACAATACCTAGGTACTTGAAAGAGGCCGATGTCTTAAGCATAGGACAGTTCCCCTGCAGTCTTGGCTCCGGGCCTTTTAATGTGTACACGGTGGATTTCGACCAGTTGAGAGTGTAACCCGATGTGCGCCCATGTGTGTCACAAAGGTCTAGTAGGGCTGGGATGCCGGTCTCGGGTGCGGTCATGTATATGAGCATATCGTCTGCGTATAGCAAGACTTTGTCCTCCCATCCCTCCTCCCATTTGATGCCCGCGAACAGTGGTGTTGATCTGATTTGGATGGCCAAGGGTTCAAGTACCAGCGCGAAGAGCAGGGGGGACAGGGGGCAGCCCTGCCTGGTCCCCCTGCCCAGTGGGAATCTCGGCGACGTGTGGCCGTTGGCCACCACTTGAGCAACGGGTTTTGTGTAGAGCAGCCGTATCCACCTTATGTATTTTGGCCCAAAACCCATGCGTTCCAGCACCACGAAGAGGTATTCCCATTCTACTAAGTCGAACGCCATTTTGGCGTCGAGGGAGAGGATTACCGCCTGTTCCGTGAGGAGGTGTGCACGGGCCAACACTCCGTGGACTCTCCTGAGATTCAACGCCGTACTCCGGTGGGGCATGAAGCCCGACTGGTCAGGGTGGATTAGGGTACTGAGATGGGGCATCAATCGGGTAGCTAGAAGTTTAGCTAGTATTTTGGCCTCGATATTCAGTAATGATATCGGGCGGTATGAGGTGCATTCTGTCGGTGGTTTTCCGGGCTTGGGTATTGCTACAATCGTTGCTGTGCGTTGATCCAGTGGCAGCTCTAGTTTGTCTCTACTCTCTAAATACATATCCAGTAATGGGGCACTGAGGTCTGCAGCCATGGACTTGTACCATTCTACCGGTATCCCATTAGGGCCCAGTGCTTTACCTGACTGTAACGCCTGGATTGCCAGCTGGATTTCTTCCCCCGTCGGGTCTAGTTCTAGGGCGTCGCTATCCTCTTGTGTAATGCTGGGGTGGTAATGTCTGCAAGTGTTGCCGTCGCCATTTGTCGTGTGACCCTCCGTCCCGGTGTATAGATTTCCTGATAGTGTCGAGCCAGTTCGCCCACTATGTCTTCCGGGTGTACCAGTGTCCGCCCATCCTCCGTGTTGAGTCTATGGATACCTCTCACTCCATTCCCTCTCTTGTCCAGCCACGCTAGCATACGCCCCGCTTTGTCGCCCACATCATAGATTCTATGTCTAGTGTTCGCGATGTATCCCTTCTCTGTCGTTTTGAGGTGGGCTAGGTATTGTTGCTGCCGGAGCATGAGTGTGTGTGTCGCGGTCGGGGAGGGGTCTGTCATATGAGCGTTATTGGCCGTATCCAGTGCAAGTTCCAGGTCTGTAAGTTCCTTCCGTGAGTCCCGTTTGTGTCCCGTAATCGCCGCAATGGCCGCCCCACTGAGGACAGTTTTGTACGCCTCCCATAGGATGGAGGGTGACACTACTGTGCCCGTGTTTTCAGTAAAATACAGTGACGTTGCCAGTTTGAGTTTCTTTCGAATCTTGGGGATTTTCAGGAAATTGGGGTAGATTGGGTATGGTCGTGCATTCCGTTTCCCTCCGGTGGTCAGCGATAGGACGATTGGAGAGTGATCCGAAACCCCCCTGGGTAGTGTGTCCATTTTTTCTACCATATCCAGTCCCAAACCCAGTGTCATGAAGTAGTCTATGCGAGATAAGCTGTTATGTACCGCTGAGTAGTAAGTGTAGTAGGTGGTCTCTGTGTGTAGTTGCCGCCCGAGGTCTACAAGGCCTAGGGCTTCCGCAAAGTCTGACAGTGGTGCAGTACCTCGCGGTCGGGTTCTGGAGGGAAAGGTGTCCTTAAGTGGATCCATGACTGCGTTAAAGTCCCCCCCAACAATCATGTCGCCATCAGGGAGATCAAGAAGGAATTTGCCCAGTGCTGGTAAGGCCACCGAGTGTAGGGCTGGGGGAATGTATACTGAAATCACATTTAGGGCCCTGCCCTCCCACTGTCCGTGGATTGCGGCAAAGCGACCCTGGTCGTCTGCCACACGGCTGGATACCATAAGGGGGGAAGATCTTCTCACCAGTATGCCTGTTCCCCTGGAGCCAGTAGTGAAGTCGGCGTGGATCGCCATTGTGTACCCCCGTCTGTCTAGGGCTTTGCAGGTGGATCCCGTGAGATGGGTTTCCTGTAGGAGGACCACATCTGGGTTTTGCCGTTTTATGGCCTGGAGGACCAAGCCTCTCTTGATTTTGTCACCCAGGCCCCGGACATTCCATGTCAGTATGCGCAGTGGGGGAATCTTTCCGGCCGTGGAGGGGCCCTCAGCGGGCGTGTGATTAAGTGGCCTGGCCATTGGGCTGATGAAGGAGTCTTGCACACAACGTGTGCTGCGGCTTAGCCCATGCGTCGACTAGTGCCGTGTTGTGTAGGAGGCGTGCTGATGTCAGGGTGATACTACTGTGTAGGTGGTGAACGATGACTACAAACAAGAGTAAACATTTCAACAAATAAACTTCAAACCCATCCCCCCTCCCTGCTACCCTGCTCCACGGACAAACTCCCGCCCGCATCCCCAACTGTGCAAAGTGCTTCAGCCCTCCCCTATACATCTTACTTGCTCGTAGGGTTGGTGAGTCCCCTCTGGGCACTGCCTGTGCCCACCCTACTCAGCTACGTCCGAGCCACGGTCCCGCGGCCCACACAGTCTCGAAAAACAATACAGGTAAATGTTACACCGGAGCCGATTGTCCAGAGTCTAGCGGATCTCTCTCAAGGTCGGA
Organism: Lissotriton vulgaris; assembly: GCF_964263255.1. Lineage (NCBI taxonomy): Eukaryota > Metazoa > Chordata > Amphibia > Caudata > Salamandridae > Lissotriton > Lissotriton vulgaris. The sequence goes on from NC_141700.1 coordinate 40,685,376, forward strand.
TTCTATTTCTGTCTCGCCTCCCTGGTGTGGTCGGTGGGAGGACTGACTGGGCGGTGTCTGGTCAGTACGGTGTCGCGGCTGGTCTCGCTGTGAGCGGTGTCGTCGCCCTGCTGGCCGCCAGCCCTCCAGCCATTCTTGAGCCACCTCCGGCGTGTCAAAAAACCAGGTCTTCCCCTCGGCCACTATCCGAAGTTTAGCAGGGAACATCATGGAGTACGGCAGTTCTCTGTCGCGCAGTGCTTTCTTAACCTCCGTGAAGGACTTACGTCGCCTGGCCACCTCTGCCGTGTAGTCCGGGAAGAACGCTAAGGTTGCATTTTGAATCCGTACTGGTGGTGAATTCCTCGCCGCCTGTAATATTGCGTCCCTGTCCCTGAAGTTGAAGAGCCGGGCTAGCACCGGTCTTGGAGCTGCCCCCGTCTTAGGTGGGCCCCCCGGGACCCTGTGCGCTCTCTCCACCGAAAAGAAGTGCGACAGGCCCTTGGGCTGGAGCTTGTTCTTGATGAGGTCTTCTACATAGAGGTCCATGGCCCCCTTCCCCTCGGTCTCTGGAAGCCCAAGGATACGTACGTTGTTACGGCGTGAACGCCCTTCCTGGTCGTACAGCTTGTCGTGCAGGAGCTTGGTGACTTTTTGCATCCTTTTCATGGCCAATTGGAGCTCTGAGGTGTCTTCTACGAGTGATTTCGTGACCACTTCCACCTGCGACACCCTCTCCGCCATTTTGTGAAAGTCCGCTCGCAGCAGAGATACTTCTGAGGAGATGGCGCCCACTGTGGTTTTCACTTCTGAGAGTGTTTTCATGAAGTCTTCTAGTGTTATTTTCGTCGTCTTTTCCGCTTCCTGGGCATGGCCTGTGGAGGGTCGCCCTGTAGTTTGCTGTTGCCCTTGGTGTCCATAGGCGAATTTATCCAATTTGGCTTGCGTGGATCCGCTCCTGAGGCCTTTTCCCGCCATGGTGCTGGGGCCTGCGAGTGCCAGAGATATGTCCCAGGTGACCGCGGCTTGTGAGCCGATTGAGGTCTCTGATAGGCGGTATCAGCCAGATAGTAGTAGGTCTCACTGGACGTTAGCGTGGGAGTCTAGGAGCCGCTGATGCGTATCGTGTCGTTGCCCCCGGTAGCCTTTCTCCGGGATGGAGCGGTCACTGTGATCCCCCCCTCGCTGTTCTGCACTGCACCGTATCTCGTGCACTGGACCGGCCGCCGCGTGTTGGGTCACTGCTGTTGTGTCGACGCTGCTGGTGGCGGGCCCGGGGGTTCCCCCTGTGTTCCGCGTTTATGTCCGGTGTTGCGTCGTCCCCCCGGGGCACCTTCCAACTGGCTTCTGTTCTGGCTTGTTGCGCGGGCCCACCGTTCCCCCGCTTTCATGCGGTGACTGATATTGCCCCCCGTAGTGTTGTGGCGCCAGTTATGTTCTTTTTTGGGGGGGGTTGTTGCAGGGTAATGTCCCCGTTCCACGCGGCCCAGGCTGGGGTTGCACTGACCTCTGTACCGGTCGGGTCCTGCTTGGTGTTTGCGGCAGCCCGTTTGCCACCGGAGGACTCCGCCAGTGGTTGTAGGCTTGGTCTGAAGTTTCCGTCATGCACCGGGGCGCGATCACTTTCTCCGGCCGGCTCTGCCGCACTTCCGCCGGGGTCCGGATTTCACGCAAGGTCGGTGCTTCACCCCCGGTTGTAGGCCCCAACTAGCCTCACGATGCTGCTCAGGCTCCGGTGCTCCGATTTCCTCGAAACTTGGACCGGTGACACCGCTTGGGTCCCGGACTCGAACGCCGCCGCTTCAGGCGCGCTTGGTGGCGGATAGATGTGACGGATTTGTTGAAAGGCTGCAGTGCCCTCGGGAGCTCTCACACTATGCGGCCGCCATGCTTGGCTGCTAGCCACGCCCCCCCCTTCAGACTGTTTTTAAAGCCGGCTTCATTGTCTATAAATCGAAGTGGACCTGAAGTTGGGTCCAGGCTTTGGTACACAAAACCATGAGGGACCACCCACCCTGGGATTTAAGTCTGAAATGTGGAAGTTTTAGAAGATTGGCCGTAGAAGATCTCCGCATCCTTAGAGTCCTGCGGCGGCAGCATCGGGCATTGAGGTTTTTAGGGTCACTGGACTGAAAGGCTCGGACCACCAGAATTGGGATCTTGAGTAAGACCCTCTTGTGAATTGGTAGCCAGTGCAACGATTTCTTGGCCCGCCCAAAAAATGGTCGGGTTTTGGGGTTTGTTGGCCGACACCATTTACAGTCGAGCTGCTTGCAGCAGAGCTGTCCTTCGGCTAGGGTAGGGGAGTACCAGGGGGCAGAGGGTTTTGGACGGCGTTTGCGGGGCAGACTAAGGGCCCTAGTGTGTTTGCAGTATTCGTGATCCATCGGTTGAACACATTCAGATCATCTGAAAGCCTTGCCTTGAGGGGAAGGGCGGTGAAGAGAGAGGAAAGGAGGAAAAGGGGGGTGGCGTGGAATTTTCTTTTGTGCTAGCATGATCTTGCGTAATTTCTTGTATTTTGCGTCACACGTGATACTTGAAATTACTGAAATTTGATCATTACGCTACTTCCCATAATTTTAAGGCTATTCAGGTCAAAATTATTTTGCAGGGGCGTGGGTACAACGCAGATTAACAGAACGCGAGCGGCTGTTGTTTGTAGCACTTGTGTTTTTGTGCTATTTGTAGCAGTGACTTTAGGGTTAATTTTGTGCCAAAATACAGCACTAAATGTCGTACTTGCATTTCACTTTATTTGGCATTTTCCTGAAATATTGTCTATTAACGCAAAAGGAAATTACGCGAATTTTGAATACTCATACATTCCAGAACTGGGATGTCAAGCAGCAAGAAGAACATGGAGGTGCCCTCTTGTAGTCAGCAAAGCCCATTGGACAGTAGAAGCTGGAAAAGTTCCCTATTGGCTGGGTGAGGGAAGCACAGCTCCTGCATCGAGTGCTGGCAGTCAGGGCTGGACTAGGGACACAAACCACTCCTGACAATTCTGCCGGACCAGTTCCTGGGGGAGAGGGGAAGAGGGGGAGAGGGGGAGAGGGGGAGAGGGGGAGAGGGGGAGAGGGGGAGAGGGGGAGGAGAGGGGGAGAGGGGGAGAGGAGGGGGAGAGGGGGAGAGGAGGGGGAGAGGGGGAGAGGAGGGGTGGAGGGGTGGAGGGGGTGGGGGGTTGTAGTGAGTAGCAGCACTGCTTCGGCTTTAGCACTGCTGCCGGTTTTGTTACAGGGGGCCAATATTGCAACTATGCCACAAAACCGCCCCCCCACTGCTTGAAAACTGGTCTCAATCCTTCCGGTCCACCGGGAGAAACCAGGTGCCCACTACGGTCAGTCCGGCCCTGCTGGCAGTGCGTGCAAGCACACTGATGCACAGATTCTCAGCTCCAAAAATAGTGATGCAAAAGGGTGGTTAAGAAAAATGGTAGCAATGCCTAGAAGAAGTATTACTTATTCTTGGAGGAGGCTGGGTGGGGACGTGTGAGACACAAAAAGGTTGGGTGTGGAAATATCTGCAGAGACTGTAAGGCCTTGCCTTGGGTGTTCAAGAATGATTAACATGAAACCTAATTGTTATGCCGCAATCTTAAAACTCAGCCAACACAGATGGGGAAGTGCACAAAGGAGTTGTGTGAGGGTGTTGCTGTGACTAATCCGTTTTACACTTGAGGGCTCCAACACAAGCGACTCTCTTTGTCTCAAGCAAACATTGCTCAAGGCCAGGAACTGGCGGCAGCAGCCTTGGAACTGTGCATGGGCTGTGCCTACGGCCTGCGAGACCTGGATCTTACGTCAATTCCACTTGGCGGGACATAATATTGCTTCGGTTGAACATCCGAAGTAGAGTTGTACCAAGAGACTCTGAGGTCGTACCTTGGAGTGTGCGTGTGTTCCCCAAACTAGGCTAGGCGTATCATAGCCCTGGCAGGCTTGTTCCTCTGTCTGGGCCTTGGGGGGCCTTACATCCAACTTCTAAGTTCATGCACTGGCCCTGACCTGGAAATGTTTGGATCACCTTTCCATTCCCTCTTACTTGCTGTCCAGCTCCCTGGCAGGAAGTTGTCTAGTGTCCACCCACGGACCAAGGTGGGTCCCGGGTCACAGGGTGCTTTTGTCCATTTCACAACATGTGCAACCAACAAATACTGGACATTTAACCCTCAGAAAAGTGGGGAACCTGAGCGAATCAATGTGGCAGTTCAGGATTAATGGATTGATAGAGGGTTTTCCTTAAAAAGGATGGAGGTCTTCATCCACCGAGGTGACTTGCTTCATCATCCGGCCCCTGCTCATCATGGTAATGCAAAGGTGTCCATGGTGCACTCCCCACTATGCCTTTATAACACCAAATGCACTAAAGGAATCCATGCAATCTAGACACTTAGTGATGTTAACATGTTTCTGCCCTTTATTATAGCCAAGTTGGAGAAGGGTATTCATCAGGAGACGGTCCCTACCTATTTGGTGCTATCCTGCTGTCATAGTTATTCTTTAAGTGAAGGTTTAGAATGGATAGAAAAGCAAAGAGTAAAGGCACAGATACTCCTTGCCTTTAGGGTGAATTCCACATCGACCTATAAACACAAAAAGAAGCCATTGCCATTCCTTCATTCAGCAATCCACCCTTATTACGCCCATCATATCTACATTAAGATAAGTGTTGCCTTGAATTTATTTTTTATTATTTTAGAACACATATGATCTCTGCACACAAGACATCATCACTGGGAGATAGCGATATACCCAGGATCACTCACGTTGGTAGGCAGGGATGCTAGAACCAGAAGCCAGGTCTTCTGGTTCCGCTGTTGGAAACGTAGACATATTTTACATCCATTCTTTCAGGGTAGGCTATGTAGTGCTAACTCCTTTCCCATGCATGGAACTCTGTCCTCAGCCACATATATTGCGATAAAAGGGCGCCACTCTCACTCCAGGTCACTATGGACGCTGTCTCCAGTACTGAACTGATTCAATAGAAGCAAACCAAGACTACAACACCCAGAATGAATTTGGCTAGCACACAAGTCAGGAATGGAAACACTGTTCGTAATGACTTGGAAGGAGTTGGTCACCCTAAAATGTACCTCTATTAACCCCTTATGTGCTCAGGACGGCCCCCGGCCGTCTTATGTCACACTGGGCGTGTGCTTAGGACGGCCGGGGGCCGTCCGAACGCCACCAATTCCGCAGCGTGGCACAAATTCCCCGCCTTTGCGGAAGAATTGATTAGAGGGCGGAGTTTGGACGGCCCCCAGCCGTCCTGAGCACACGCCCAGCGTGACGTAGGACCCCGGGGGCCGTCCTGAGCACGCAAGGTGTTACGCCCCTAATTAAATCCCCGCACCGCTGCGGAATTAGCGCCACAGGGAAGGGGCTAACAGAGTCAACTGCCTTTACAGAAGGGTTCTTGACCGCAACAAAGAATGTGTGTACACTTAGGAGCAGCGACCATTCACCGGGCCCTTCTGCCCCCGACATTGTACACTGGAGAGACGGTGGGAAAGGGGCCTACTGGAAGGTCCCCCCCCTCCACCCCCTAAAATACTATGGGGATGGGAGGGTGGGCACAGGGGGCTGTCCAAAGTGTACAGCGAATGACCATTTTGCTGGTACCGCTGTCATCCACCAGAACTACTCTCTCATTTTGTGAAGTTCCGCCAGCCCAGAATGTATTAGACTGCACTTGGTTACCTTGAGACAGCCAGGGCTAAACTGGGAACCCAAAAGCAAACCCGGCAAACTTTGTCAGAAGAGCCCTCCTGCCGCACATAGTGAGCGGGCAAAGCAAGCATACCTGACTGCTGCAACAGAACATTGTCGTGGAGGTTCTCTCCCCTCCCCCTCCCCCAATGATTTAAAAAAAAAACACAAATATGATGCGTTTTACTGCACATTTCTCACTCAGGAACCTTGTTGTCCAATCATTAAATAGATGGATGGAGACTGGAGACGAGGCTTCAACCATCTATTCAATGATTGGACAACAAGGTTCTAGAATTTGCATAAAAATCACCCTCTCCAAACACCACCACTACTGTTCCTTGTGAAACATGCCTACCTAAAACAGGAGCGAGAAATGGCTCAATCGCTAACCCCCCCCCCCCCTCCCCCCCTCAAAGTGGGAAAGGGAATAAGAGGTAAAAGGGCTGTCTATGAGTGCTCGCTCTCATTCCAAACCAATTCTAACCAAAAACAGTCACAACATTAGGACAGGACTTCCATGTGAGTACTAGACCTGTTTGTTTAGGCCTCGGCTTCGCCACTAAGGCGGAGAAGCGTCGCCCCACTGCATGATAATAACAGTATGTTATCATTTTATTTTTCCGGTTTACGTGGTGGGGCGGGGCTTGGCTGTGTCACAGCCAGCAAGGGGAGGAGTTGTGGACACTTAAGCAGGCATGACTAATTGGCCAGTCGTCTTAGCCCAGCTAAACCGTCATGCGCACTTTGCATGTTCCCTACCAAGCTGCAATGCAGAGTCTGGAGGAACATGCACAAGCTCCCACTTTCTGTCTGAGTTCCGAACCACGGCGCTCCACCCAATCACAACGCTGCATTGCAGCGCTGCGATTTGCTGAGGAAGCCTGTTTGTGCTTCCTGCTTCAAGCAGGAACAGAAGAGGACTATGCGAGGTGGTGGACCGGGAGCAAGGTAAGTATTTTTTTATTTTTCTTTCCTCCCCGCCCACCCGTGCCACTTGGTGGCAGCCGCCACTGGGTTTCTTGTATCGATGATCAAAGGAGCACCTGGGATTTTGATTTTAAAAAGTACGGCAAACACTCACCCACCAGCCTAAGGATCATGCTTCATCATAGGACACCTCATTCGTCAGAAATTATTATTGTGACAAATGGGCTCCCTGATTCCTGGGAGCACTTTTCTGGTAGTGGAGGATCGGAATCCAAAGTTTTAAAATTCCAGTACTGCTGCTACAGGTGAATGTTATTCTTCGGAGGACAAAGGGATGGTTAAAAAAGGTGGGCATGGTTAAAAAAAAAGGTAGGGGTGGTTAAAAAATGGAGGGATGGTTGAAAAGGGTGGGGATGATTAAAAAAGGTGGGCATGGTTTAAAAAAAAGCTAGGGATGGTTAAAAAATGGAGGCATGGTTGAAAAGGGTGGGGATGATTAAAAAAGGTGGGCATGGTTAAAAAAAAGGTAGGGATGGTTAAAAAATGGAGGGATGGTTGAAAAGGGTGGGGATGATTAAAAAAGGTGAGGTAGGGATGGTTAAAAAATGGAGGGATGGTTAAAAATGGTGGGGATGGTTAAAAAAAGGTAGAGATGGTTTAAAAAAAAGGTAGGGATGGTTAGAAAATGGAGGGATGGTTGAAAAGGGTGGGGATGGTTAAAAAAAGGTTGGGGTGGGTAAAAAATGGGGGTATGGTTAAAAAAAAGGTTGGGGTGGGTAGAAAATAGTGGGGATGGTTAAAAAAAAGATTGAGGTGGGTAAAAAAGGCTGGGTACTGTTAGAAAGGGCCATTACTGTGATGACGGAGTATTTCCCATTTGGATAAAATGTATTTGAATTTACTGAAATTTAGTCTGAAAACCTGCCATGAACTGCACAACTCATATCTAGAAAAACCAGAACCTTTTTGGGTCTTTTTTACCGGCATCCTAGCTTTTGCCAAGACATGCAGGGTGAATTAACAAGAATCTCTTTTCATGTTGCATCAAAGGTATTTGAAGGTATTTTCTTTAGGAGTAATGCCATGGCTCCAAATTAATGAAACAATTGCAATAACAGTTTATAGAACAACTAATAAATTCTTACACAAATCAAAAAATATTTCTCCTCCTCTTGGCATCTTTCCTTCTCAGTAAGCAACTGCTCAGGCGTTTCCATCAAAGTTTAGCGCGTCTTCAAAATGACTGTCCTTACAGGTCCCTATGACAGACTAGGGGAGAACAGGGTGTTTTCCCAAATTGTCCCTCATTACTGACATAGAAGAGGGCTTTGGATAATAGAATGTTGGCGGGTGTTGGGCTTAATAATGCAAACCCCTCCACAAGTAATCTCCTGTTACCCACTACTTGCCCAACACAGGCCAGACATTGGCTGCTGCAGTGGAACAAAAAAAGGTCCAGTGTTTGTAGATCAATAAGCTGGTTTAATCTTGGCAGGTGCCCATGGAAGGTACAAAAGCGCGGTTGATTAGGGGATGGAGTCATCCCCAAGAAGCTGCTACAGAAAGACCCGAACTGGGTCCTTGGTCTTCAAAGACCCAAGCTGCCATATCTCGAAACAAGGAAAAAGTAATGTAGATCCTATAACTAAACTGCACCAGCCTTAAATTGCGTTCACGGGCAATCTTTGAGACATACCTACACTTCTTGTCTAACAAATTAGGGACGGAACAAAACTAGATTCAATGTCTCCTCCTTGAGACCTGTGGGGAGGTAGTAATGAACCAATCACACACACACCCCTGGAATGTACCAAAGATAGAGACGTAGAGGGCGTGGGGTCTCAAGGGTGAACTGGCCTCCAAGCCCAAAAAGAGCTAAAGAGGTTTTATTTTCTGGTTATGTATCCCTCACGGTTCTACTCAACATAGTATCCAATGTTGGATATATGCAAAATGGTGATGGATGTCCTCGCACATCACCAGGTGTCATGCTTCATCATAGGACAACCCGCGCTCTCCAAAAACCCGGTTTCATAGAGAGCGGGCCTTCACCTGGAATCAGGGAGGCACTACTATCGAAGAGTGTCCTCATGAGTTAGATACACTAATAAAAGGAATGAGCCGCTGACCGCTCTCGGATGCACGTAACTCTCCTTTGCTCCAGCGACCAGAGGCCGGCTCTCAATACGCCAACCAGGATGCATACACCCGAGAAAAGGAAATAAACTTATCTGAGAGAACCATAAAACGACAAATAGCACCCTATAACAAAAGTCAGATTATTACAGGGAAGTCACCTGAGGAAAGATATCAGGAGAGGCATCAATATTGTTTGTAATTGTATGGAACTGGCTGATAATACCAGAGACTTTGGATCTTTTGGGTGTGGCAAAGAGACAGTTCTACAAATCATAAATGAAGAATAAATACAGAGAGAAGTAAATGGTTTGTGGGCTCAGCTGTCTCTATCCACTGATCTGTCCTGCTGCCATTCCCACTTAGTTCCCACCCACCGCAGCGTACATCATGGGGTGAGTGGGTCCACCCACGTCAGTCGTTGGCGCTCTTGCGCTGCGAATGATGGTATTGGTTTTAATCACACATGCACATCCGCCTAACAGGAAGTGCGCTTCATTGTCAGGCTGGTGGGGCTCTACTTTACTTTGTAATATGAATTATTCAGCCCATTGTTTTTTAAACTAAGATATTTTTGGTGAGGCGGGTGGGCCCTTCACTACCCAACCCCCTGGTAGGAATCTGGCGCTCTACAAAAGCATGTAAGAGTGAAAATGCCCCTGAAAGTGGCCCAGAGCACCTAAAAAGGCGAGGAGTTGGCCTAACGGCTAGGGCGGACGACCGCAAATCTGGGGAACTGGGTTCGAGTCTCGGCAATGATGCTGAACATCCTGTGATTCTGTGCAAATCACGTAATCTCCCTGTGCCTAACAAAAATGAATGTGTCCCCATGTAATGCAACTGGTGCTATGTAAAGCGCTCTGATACCCGATTCGGCTCAAGTTCGCGCTATTTAAAACTCTGTTTAAAAAAAAAGGGAATATTTAAGTAACATTCATATGCAATTAGTACAAATAGAAAGTTCTGTGGCTGCTCAAGAGTTGGGCGTTTCAGGGTTGAGTTACAAGGACATGTAGGAGTATGTAAAAGAGCACCCCTCTAGTACTACTCCCCGCACTCACAAATGCTTTTATTAACCAGCCTCAAACTGTGCTCACAAGTGATACACAGGGTTAGAATTTAAGATCTCTTTCGGGTTGCTTTCAGCTACCCAACCTGACATAGGTGTGGCGTGGCTCTTTCTTGTGACTTGTGAAAAAAGTACTTTTTGTACCCTAAAACCTGTCCAAATAGTACTATGGAAGTGTAAAAAATTACTCAATCCTTGTTTCTTGTGTAACAATTGAGACAGTGGATTCTGTTGGGTTTCTGGGGGCGGACGATGAACCTTCCCAGTTTTCTACCCTGAGATTTACTCTGCATGATTCACATAAACATTAGACACATTTGAACATTGTTGTTTTTAAATCAAAATGCTGAATTATTTGTATCCAGTCATGAAAAGGAGAAAAAACAACTGAATGTAGGTGAAAAGTACTCATTTTAAGGAACAATGCCAGAAAGGCAGGGATTTATAAATAATTATGAATTGCTCTGCCGCTATTACATCACAGATCCTGAATCCATGAAAAATCCATGACATTCCCAAAACGAGAGCCCTCCTCTTCATGCTAAATTAACCCAGAAGCTTAAAAAGGATGCAAGACACAATTTGATGGTCGCACGCGTCTGTTGTAGAGCGGATGAAACCTTGTGGTGTTGGCAGTGGGTGGGGTCTTGACTGGGTGCAATGTTACCTCGGTGAGATGTTCTTCAGCTGTACCTGGAGTTGAATGACCTGTTCTGTTCTTTAGCTGCAGGGGTTACCTGTGTTGGCTACCTTGGCCAAGTGTTGGCCTCTTCTGCTGTTTTTCTTTGGTTTGGACCCTTCCATCTGGTCCTTGCCCCCCCTCCAGTTGCATTGTTTCCGTCTTCCTGTGTTTACATTGGCTTCTTGTTGCCTGGTCCTTACAATGGGGATACCTTTAGAAGACATTACAATGCTAATCTTTATCAATTAGCTACATTGCAGTGATCCTTAGAGATTGTACATATTGAAATCACTGCGGACAAATGTCATTTGTTTGGGAGGGCTGTACATGTTCAAAGTCCTTCCTTGTGTTGGTGTGTGTGTTGGCAGCGACTGTTGCCCGGCCCTTGGGGGAATGAGGAACAAGGAAGAAAACTCCTTTCCTCAGTCAGCCAGCTGTGGAAAAGCTATTACCTTCATAAAGGTGATGACACTGGAGCAACTTAAATGTCAAAACCCTGTACCTTGTACTTACTCATGTATTTCTGGGAATAGTCGACAATCCTTTAAGCTATAAAGTCCTACGTCAGCGGTTGTCAGGTTTTGAGTGGTCATTTCTGGGTTCAACACTTCCTCTTGTGTTCCTTGGTGTCGGGTAAGGGCCATCACCGCACTTGCCATGCCCCTTGTCCACCCCCTGCCACCTCCCCTTGTTACCAGTGCACAAACGTGGGCATATGGTACCCACAGTCTCTCGTGGCACTTTGCAAACATCCGGGCTCTGCTCAACATGTGGTGTCGTTGGGCTTCCACATGTGCACTTCTCTGGAGCTCTTGCTCGCATCTGGAGCCCAGCGGGCACCATTTCTTCTCAGGATGACTTATACACCCAACGGAACCTCACCCGGCACCTATGTGTTTCCATGAAGACTTCCATATATCTGAGTACAAGCTGAAAGCTCACCCACCCATCTGGACCTCACCTGCAACCCATTTGGTAGTCGGGCGCTTCTACGCACCTGGACACCATCTGGAACCTATTTGTCTTTAAGAGGGGTTGCTTGCGTTGACCCCCACCCTTCATGCTCCATCTAGAACTAATTTGTTCTTGCAGACCTCACACACATGCGGAAATACCGGAAACCCATTTTTGTAAGCGGATTCTCGACACGCCTGCATCAGACATGGTGCTCAGTTGATCTGATGAGGACTTATGCACACCCAGACACCCAATGCTCTTGCAAAGAGAACAATTCACCAAATGTACCTACCTTTGGCAGTGTCTACCAAGCACAATCAAAGTCGTTCTTCGATTATGGATAGGGGGACACCTGAGGAGAGCCATCGGCTTGCGGCCGTCCTTCTAAACCTTTTTTCTTTCACAGAATGGAGCTGTTGATGTCTGAGAACAGATGGCTATGTCTTGACCCTATGTGTTGGAGAACGCGAAGCTTCTGACCCTGATCAGTGGTTCGGCCCTGTATTCACATGTTCGATCTCCTCTAACTGAACATGGGCTGCTGGCAGAGGACTGGGTTCAATTGGTTCCTATCATTTGGGATTTCTGTTGAGAAAGTCCCTAAATTGAATTGAAATATTTAAAAACATATAAATGCTATAGTAGAACAAAAAATAAGATATTCATTTCCAGTGTATCTGAGTTTCTATAGTGCAAACACAGCCAAAAAGCCAGTGGAGAACTGTACAGGTTCAAAGACAAGCATACAGTCCGTGAGTGATCGTAGAGGCAGCTGGTTTGTGGGCGGCGACTGCATTGTGATGTAGCATTCTTTAAAGAGGTGCGTCTTCAACTCTTTCCTAACTTGGAGCAGTATTTGTGTGAGTTCTGTCAGGTGTGAGTGATGTCTTGACCTGAGAGAAAAGGCAACCCCCACATGAGACTCACTCCCCCAATGTCATGCTTCCTGAACCGGTCAAGCAACCAAATAAAGTCCATGAGACATAGTGCAGAAGAAGGCTTTGAAACACCAAAGTCTGAGCAGGAGGGACAAGCAGCCGACCTTCGAATGCCCAGCATAGCCACTGCTGTTTGGGTACAGCAAAGTTCAGTCTTGTCTTGAAACGTGGCCAGCATTCCCCCTCCCTCCCAAACCCCCCAAAAATTAGAAGATATTGACTGTGTGTAGTTTTTTAAGCATGAGCGGGAAATCCGTTACGCTCGCGGATTTTGCGGATTTTTGGGAAATCCGCAATCCGCGAATTTTGCGGATTTCCCGCAAAATCCGCAAAAAAAAATATGCGAACGTAACGGGTTCAAAAGTTGAACCCCCACTCATGCAACTATTTTACAATGGCGCCAGCAAGCTGCCAGCGCCGTTGTAAAATAGTTACAAAGTTAGCTTGCACAGGAACCACTAGATAAAACGAAGCAGGTGCTTCCTGTGCAAGCTAACTTTGTAACTATTTTACAACGGCGCTGGCAGCTTGCTGGCGCCATTGTAAAATAGTTACAGCCTTACACAGGTCACTCAAGGGACCCCTGCGCCCTTCAGGGCGATTGCATAGTAACACACACATGGTCACTTGAACTAGTTGATGCTCAAATTCAGTGACTCATTCATTAGCCCAAAAACAATCATGAGGGTCTTCGAGGCTGGACAGGTGTGCCTCTTCCCAAATCTACCGTGGAAAATCAGCTGTGATGCTGGGTAGAGGGCGGCCTTTGCATGGTCGCTCGAACTAGTTAATGCTCAAAATCAGTGACTCATTCATTAGCCCAAAAACAATCATGAGCGTCTTCGAGGCTGGACAGGTGTGCCTCTTCCCAAATCTACTGTGGAAAATCAGCTGTGATGCTGGGTAGAGGCCTTTGCATCCTTGACTTTCATGAGCGCAATCCCCGTGCTGTTCCTGTGACCAGGAGCTTCTTTCTCTTAATATAATTGTGTTTGCACGGGTTGCTGCAAGTTCGCACGCGTTTTGTACAATTTCGCAATTTGCGAAATTGTACAAAACCCTTGCGAACTTGCAGAAACCCGTGCGAACAAAAAAAAAAAAATCCGCGCGGATTTTGCGGATTTTGGCAATCCGCAAATTCGTGGATTGCCAATCCGCAAAATCTGCTCATGCCTAGTTTGTGCCAGATCATGAAATTTTAGCCATGCAGGAAATATGGATAGCATCACCTTGGGAAATCCGGTTAGATCAATGACACAATATGTGGTACCCAGCTGACGGTGCACGAAATAGCCGTGAAATGCATGTTGCCTGCAGAGTTGAAACCTACAAGGATTCAAGAAGCTGGGGCACATACCTACATGAAAATATGAAAGGTGTAACACCATTTGACAACACCATTCTGAGATTGATAAACATCCATGTTCAGTATAAAAGGAAGGCGGGTATCTAAAACTCCTCAGCACCACCAGCGAGGCCATGAAAGGCGAGTATTTAAAACTCCTCAGCACCACCAGGGAGGCCATGAGTCTCATATGTAGGAACTTCAACTGTAAGATGGCACACTGTAGGAACGACTCAACCCAAACTAACGAATGCCTTAGGCTTCCTCACAATTTGCCACAAGTTTTCACATAAAAGGGGTATAAATGGAACCGCCCAAAACATTTTTGGCCATGCAAAGGACTGAAGTCTGCTCGAATATCACTCGTAAATTACGAAGCCCAAATCCCAACTTAAAACGAATGAGGAACACAAACAGTCCTCAATCCCATCCTCTACAGAGCCAAAGACGTGGGCAGATCTGAAAACCAAAGTCTATCCTACAAAATGGAGAATGATCACGGTGCCAGCGATCATGGTGCGCTCCATCTCGACATCAAGGGCAGAATTTCCAATGATATCCTAGAAATTCAGGAGCAATTTCAAATGATGTCCTATGAATAAAGGAGCCATTTCCAGTGATGTCCTAGAAATACAGGATCCAATTTCAAGGATATCCTAGAAATGCAAGAGCCATTTCCAAGGAACCTCTAGAACTACACGGGCCAATTCCAATGATGTCCTAGAAATACAGGCGCTGGATGGCGTATGGTATGCTGGTTCCAAGGTAAGAATGAAATAAAACCAGATGCTCAAACTGGAGGAATGAAAAAATTACCCAGAAATCCTGGAAAAAGCACTGAACCCGGAGATCGAAATAACCCTTTAAGGGTGACTTGGTTAACTTGCTACCAAAGTCTCCTAGTTTTGATAACATGCATAGTGATAGACATACCGGCAGGCAGAGGTGAAGATCTTAAAAAAAACAATTATATAAAGTAGCCTGGTCTGCCGAGGACTGTAGACCAGTCACAGGAGAACTGAAAACTCTAAGGCATTGCATTCATAGGGAAGGCCTCCTCATGGTTGGCCAAGCATTTCTGCAGAGCATCTAAACTAAAATTCTAAAGCGGTCTACACACATTCGAAAAGTAATTGGGAAATTTGAAGACTCGACAATCTCCACCACCAGTTTCACCTGTTCATACATCTATGGGTTTCTTGCAACACATCAGAGCCAAACTACGAACCCTAGACAAAAAACGTACTATAAAAGAGATGCCCAAGAAGGAAAATATTAGACGTCAGTGCTCATGCTACTGGCTGGTTCCCCCCTATTGTCTTGGATTGCGACATTGGTTACAACTCTATCCAAAAGAGATGCCTAATATCATCCACAAAATGTGAACTGAAAAGACTGAAATTGGCCATAAAATACCTTCTCAACAAGGCATGGAAGAAACACTTGTCCATGCACATCAAGCCCAACTTCACACTGGACTGGGAGAAGGAAGCTCATGGTCTTGGCCGCGTCGTTACAGCCGCTAACTCAAGTCTGAGCCTCATCCGAACAGAAGAATCAACTCAACCATCTCTAAAGTCTTTCAGGACCATCAGGAGTCCAAGCCCTGAGAACTGGAGAACTTTCATCCAGAGGCCAATTCGGCCTCTTCGCTGAACCACAGCTCCGACAGCCACATCTGACGACAAGTGCAAGGCAGGGGAGGCTGTTCACCGTGGTGCGTAGCAGATCACTCACAAGTAGGATCCGACGCGAGAAAATACATCTAGCTGCCTCTGCAGAGCGCACCTCTCGAGACATATGCGCTTCTTTTAGAAGTGCTTCAAAAATATAACCCAGAAATAAGTATCCTTTGCCCTGAGTTTGGGCTGCAAACCCTTGATGACGAGGTTAAAATGGGTGTGTGGTTAGTTGACATGGGGCGTACTCGGTGGACGTGGGGTTCAAGATGGCGCCAGCAGACAAACCGCGTGAGTAAACAGTACAACCAGCAGGAACAACGCACTTGGAGAGAGCGGGTGATTGCCTTCTTTGCACAGCTGCAGGAAGCAGAAGTAGTGAGCGTACCCTTTCATCTCTGGTCATGAACTTGGTCCTTTTCAGAGGAGGTAAGATATTGCAAAGTAAACTGTAGATTGGGAACACCAGATGTTGTGTGTGAAATCCTTGAATGTCAAAGTAAGTGCTGTCAAAATCTCAACCTTACATGAGGAATTCTCCTAGACAATTTCTACCTGTTTAAAATTATTAAATATTGGCAAACACTTCCTGTCCAGTAAAATATATGGGATAAAATACCCCCTGCGTACATTATAAGATATGGATGTTGGGGCAATGAGACATGGAGACTGGGCCAAAGAGCCATAGATGCTGGGGGCATAGAGAGATGGGTGGTGGGGCATAGAGAGATGGGTGGTGGGGCATAGAGAGTTGGGTGGTGAGGCATAGAGAGATGCGTGGTGGGGCTTAGAGAGATGGGTGGTGGGGCATAGAGAGATGGGTGGCGGGGCATGGAGAGATGGGTGGCGGGGCATAGAGAGATGGGTGGTGGGGCATAGAGAGTTGGGTGGTGGGGCATAGAGAGTTGGGTGGTGGGGCATACAGAGATGGGTGGTGGGGAATAAAGAGTTGGGTGGTGGGGCATACAGAGATGGGTGGTGGGGAATAAAGAGTTGGGTGGTGGGGCATAGAGAGATGGGTGGTGGGCCATAGAGAGATGGGTGGTGGGGAATAGAGAGTTGGGTGGTGGGGCATAGAGGGATGGGTGGTGGGCCATAGAGAGATGGGTGGCGGGGCATAGAGAGATGGGTGGTGGGGCATAGAGAGTTGGGTGGTGGGGCATAGAGAGATGGGTGGTGGGGCTTAGAGAGATGGGTGGTGGGGTATAGAGAGATGGGTGGCAGGGCATAGAGAGATGGGTGGCGGGGCATAGAGAGATGGGTGGCGGGGCATAGAGAGATGGGTGGCGGGGTATAGAGAGATGGGTGGCGGGGCATAGAGAGATGGGTGGTGGGGCTTAGAGAGATGGGTGGTGGGGTATAGAGAGATGGGTGGCGGGGCATAGAGAGATGGGTGGCGGGGCATAGAGAGATGGGTGGCGGGGCATAGAGAGATGGGTGGTGGGGCATAGAGAGTTGGGTGGTGGGGCATAGAGAGATGGGTGGTGGGGCATACAGAGATGGGTGGCGGGGAATAGAGAGTTGGGTGGTGGGGCATAGAGAGATGGGTGGCGGGGCATAGAGAGATGGGTGGTGGGGCATAGAGAGTTGGGTGGTGGGGCATACAGAGATGGGTGGTGGGGAATAGAGAGTTGGGTGGTGGGGCATAGAGAGATGGGTGGTGGGGCATACAGAGATGGGTGGTGGGGAATAGAGAGTTGGGTGGTGGGGCATTCAGAGATGGGTGGTGGGGCATACAGAGATGGGCGGTGAGGCAAGGAGAGATGGGCGGTGGGGCATAGATAGATGGGCGCTGGGGCATGGAGGTATGGGTGCTGGGGCATAGAAACATGGAGCTGTGGCAAAGAGACATGCATAATACGGCATGGTGAGCATGGGCGTCAGTCAGGGGTCGCCAGGGGTCACAGAGGTCACCCCTGGCTATCCCTTTGGTACCTCTGGCACTGCCTTTTCAACTCCTGGTCTCAGAGGTGGCAAATTCAGTGCCAGGAACACAGGGGCAGCTAGGAGTCCACTCTCTTTGTTTTCTGTCATTTGTTTTATTATACTAATAGTGAATAGATAACATATATTATTCACTAATGGTGTAATAAAAATGGAGTACAATAACCTGGAATATGCCCTTCCATGGCAGCTGAGGTAAATAAATAATGCTTTTCAATGTATGTTGTGTGCGAGATTGCGGTTTAGAATGTGTTTATGTGTGAGAGAGTGAATATTTGTACATTTTCGTGTACGTGTAAGTATATGTGAGTGAAAGTGGACGTCAAAGGGCGAGTGATGTCATTTCCGCTACCGCTGGCACTTCGATGAATTGACGTCAATGATGGTGAGAGGGAAAGTAGGGCAGGACGAATGAATAAGTGGGGCAGTAAATTGAGCAAGGCATCAGACAATGGACAGAGACCAAGGGATGGAGTGACGGAGAGACGGGGGTGGGGCATGGGAAATGCAGAGCGGGAAACTGGGGCACTTAGATCCGCACTTAGGGACCCTGATGGGATATTTGGTGAAAAAAAACATGGAGTCGTGCAGTTTGCATTCACAGTTTAGAAGTAGCATACCTGCCAACAAACCCGCATTTGGTAGGTTTTGCTCTCTTTCTTCACCTGTCTGAAAAACAAAATGTCTCCTTTGGGTTTAATAAGCTCACCCCCTTTTGAAACCTGAAAAACCCTCTAAAAAGTATTCATTCACCTAAATGGGGGGGTCATTCTCTGAATGCCTGACTTTGCACTCATTTTGGATTAAAGAGGCTGACTGGTAGGCAGTAGGCCTTTGGATGGCATTTGGGTGTGTGAGTGACTGAAAGGAGGGTGCTTTGTTGTTCAGGGCTGGCTTTAGTGCTGGTCGCGCCCGGTCTGACAATGTTTTTTGCCTCCTCACTATCCCCACTCCCCTTTGAACAGTGCACATCAAGTCTCCGAAACCACACCTTTTCAGATGCATTTAATTAGTTCTATAGTGTCACACATACCAGTGCAGGGTGTCAGAGCGCTTTGCGTCATTCACACATTCACTGAGACAATCAATCATAGGTGTGTAAATCAGCTTAGAGGAAATGTTACATAAGCCATAGGAGTACATGGTGTAGGAGTGACATGTCATCCTTACTGGAGGCAGTATGGTTTAGGAGTGCTTGGTCTGGAGAAGCACAAACTCAGAATTGAAAATGGAACTTCATAGTTGGGGTATCCCTTTAAAAATAAGAATCTATTTCTACCCAAATGAACCCGTTTTGCAACATTAATCTGTGCTCTAATCCATACTTTGCAGTGTGTATGCAGTTCTTTGATGACAGTTAATAATTCACAGTTCTTTCTTAGGATTTTTACTTATAAACAGCAAGTAATACAGGATGTCTCTTAGAAAAGCAGTAGCCCACTGACCTATTTACAGCATATGCCCTTTGGGATCTGCCTGGTGCACCTTCTTTGCAGCAGGCAAATTAATCCTCTGTGCTTTTTTTATAATCAGATAAAAACTCCGATCTCTCTCCAGGAAGAACATTAATCACCAGCGTTATCTTGACATTTTTATAGTTGCCTGGAAATTGCTGGAGGCAAGGAACGCGTCAGCAGGTGCTTTTAAAACCAAAATAAACTTGCAAACACGGTGCCCTCTGAAGTCAGCCCCTGGTGCGGTGGCACCGGTCACCCTGGCCTAGAGCCGGCCCTCTTGTTGACTTTCTTGAAAACCTAACACACACCCCTCCTGAAGGCTTCGAGCCAGTGGAAGGATAAACACCTCTGTAATGAGATTCTGTCGGGCACCCAGCCATGCTTTAGGGAGTAGCAAGTTAGCTATGTAAAATTCCAGAATGAAGCGCATGTTGTGACAACAATCAGGTTTGTATATGGCTTTGCACCTGGAGCTGTTGACAATTGGGAAGTGGGAGGTGGAGGTGGAGGTGGTGTGGTACTCCACCGCTAGCGGAGTATTCAGGGTGTAGTATGAAAGCGGGGTACTCCCGATTGCATGCGGCCAAAGCTGCACCCTACTCCTGGGGTGGGTCTATCTGGTACCAGAGGAGCAGCAATAAGACACAACCACTCCCGTGCTCCGTTCCTGCCGTCGGTCACATGCACCAACGTCACCCTTTATTAAATACTCCCCGGTCCACGCCCGGCCCAGGGAGTTGAGTGCAAACAATGTATTGTAGTGGCGGGTGGCTCACCACATCCCATCCAACGTAGGGATTTGAAATGATAAAGTTCAAACAAACACAAATGTCGTCAGTCTCACAATTTCCTCAGAACCGCTCAGGTACCTGCTATCCAGCACCACACTGGTCAGGCTTCCTCTGGAAGACCTTAGCGCACTAAGTCCCTCAGCCGAGTGCTCGGTGCCAGGTTGTTGCGTAACTCGTAGCAAGGGTGTCTGCCCCGGTCTTCTCCACTCTCGGCACCGAGTTGGTTACTATGGCAACTGGGGGCAGGCCCACTTTGCTCTGCCAACCCACTCGTTTTTAGGTCTCGCCTGTCGATGCGCATGCGCATCGAGCAAGCGAGACTATGGTGGCTTATCCACTCTTTATCCAACTTGCAAGGAATCGTGGCGATTCATTGCAGTGCACGAGAAATTTAAGCTCAATGCGTATGCGCATTGATCTTAAAAGCGCGTGCACATGCCCCCAGCCGCCTGCCTTGCCTACTCTCCCAGCTGGTGCCGCTCCACCCGCTGCGGCATCAAAGGCTTTCACGGCCGGCCGGCCATGCTTTCAGTTTCACGACCGGCCGGCCGTGTGAAGTGCATTTCAAAGCCCGCTCTCCCTGCTCCGCCCCCTGCTCCGGCCGAGACGCATTTCTCCTCCCTCCTCCCCCCCTCCTGGGTCAGTTCCAGTCCACCTCAGCCCAGTAGTTGATGTACCGCCATCATGGAATCCCACTGAGTGCTTGTGATAATTCCTTGCTGCTATTTTCTTGCACGGTTTTTGAGTTTGGAAATCGGTTAATGGTGAGATAAAAACAGCAGCAGATTTTTTTAGCATTTTTAATGTACATATGGGGATTAGCTTCGCCCACCCACTCCCCATATCTCTGCCACATTAGTTATAGTCCCATTTTGTGTCACTCAAATTTAGATATGCCCTGACCCCTGCCAGCTGGAAGTTGTGCATCATAATTTTTTTGATTTGGGTAACACAGTTTTTCTCGGAGTCATTGTAAATTGTGCGAATAACTTTTGCCTTGTTTTGGATGAAAGTTAAGCGTTAGATATAGGACAGCTAGTTTTTTCCCTAAATTTCAGATTTATTTTACTGAGAAATTCATAAGATCATCCAAAAAGAGTTATTTGAAAGAAAAAAAAAACGGTATAACATAATTATCACCAGCAGTTGTATTTTCGTCCTGGAGTTTTTATAACTTGCATCATGCTCATGTTCGTTTGGTTTTTGTTTGTACTTGTATCTCGTTAGGTGATAAGTCCTTTTTTAATTTAATTTCCTTTCGTGAAAAACCTGTACAAAAGCACCACAACCCCACCTTAGCTCGCCCATTTTGCCGCTTTTCCTGCATGTCACGCTCGGTCGGTCAGCCAGGGTGGTCACACTCCAGTGACAGTTACACAGGGCTGCGCTATTATCTTGTGTAATCTAATTCCTGGCTTTGTAATTACTTGGAGGTTTGCCACTTTGCTGCGTGGAGAAGTCAGAGCAGTGAACCAGTGAATTAAACTCGGACACCGCTCGACAAGTGAAGCGTGGTCGCCGGCTTGAATTTCTTAGTAGGAAACTGCGTGGGAACAGCTCTGCGGACGTGTTTGTTCTGTGCTTGTCGTTCGGGGAAAGTAAGTTTGCATCTGTCACTGGTTCTTCGCGTCAGCCACCTCTGTCTCCTTCTCATAAACCCATGCCAGCCTCGTTACATAGCTTCCTACAGTGCAGACCCTGTCAAAGCAGGCTTGCCACATTGCTTCTGTGTACGTGTAGCACACTGGCAGTAACACATTGTGGTTGCAAGCAGCCAAATTGCTGTTTTGGTTTTGTAGACTGTAGGAGAGTAGGGTCTGCTATCCTATGGTCACCCCAATTTTTGCTTTTTGCTTCACTGGTTTTCGACTTACTGAGGCTGTGGGCCTGCTAATCAGACCCCCAGCCTGCTGTTCTCTCTCTAAATTTATGATACATGTGCTATAGGTACATACCACAATTGGAAATGGACTCCTTGTCAGCCCCTGTACCATGCACTATAGGTGCTCAGGGCATAGGTGCCACCAAGGCCTACCAGGGGCTGAAGCATAGCTTTTGCCACCCCTGGCTGGTTCTTAAATTGACACAACTGGCTGATCACTCAGCTGGGGCAAGTGGGTGTAATCACCCCTTGCTTAGATATAGTATACCTATATCTAAACCTATATCTGGACACATATATAACCTGTGAGCCACTCCTATGGAAGGCCTCATCAATCCTGGAGGCAGAGTGCGTGGTTTTATGTGAGATGGTGCTCTGGCATGAGCTGAGCCTGTCTGCAGCTGTCGGGAACAACTCCCTAAGCTGATCCGGGATAATGCCATACCATATACTCTTAAGCGCATTATAATCCTCGCGGTTATATAGCAACTTTGGTTTGGCTTTATCAAAACATGTCGTGTAAGGTGTCATACGAATTGGAATACTATCCCCTCGCCAGTTCTGGCGACGGGGATAGCATTCCACCCTTCTAGAGGGAGAAGACATGTTACTTTACTGAAACGCGGTTGATTTAAAATGAGCCTCAGATCCACAAAATGGATGCCCCTGCCACAGACACGGGTCTGGCCTCCTGCTGCTGACCGAAACCCGGCAGAGGAGGCCTGGACAAAGAGTTTCCTGTCACAGGGCGGTGTCAAACCACCCCAGACAGGAGATAGTGGATTGGAATAGGGAGGTTTCAAAGAAACCAGACACTGCCTGGGGCGCACAAGGCTGCCCCTGGCAGGATCCGGCCAAACCGGTTCTGGGGCCTCCCAGCCCCTGTCCCAGCGCGGCCAGGATCAAAGGAGAGGGGTGTAACCACCCCCTTCCTGGGTCCCACCCATAGGAGGGGACCTAGCAGGATGTCCAACCCCCTAGATTCGAATAAGAGGGGGAGCAGTCCCAACGGACCTGAGATCATCCTGAAGAAACATAAGAAACGAAATCTGGACCCTTCGACTTTCTACACGACGTGAGAAGACTGAAGAATCTCCCTTGTGGTCAAGGAGTGACCACCCTGTGCAAACAGGCACCATCCAGCCCTCGACCCTTGCTTTGTTGCAGTTCCCGCCGGAACTCGAGCGACAGAGATCGACGAGATCAAGCTTGCCTGCCTTCTACCTGCCCGATCCACAGTCCCTGCAGAGCTGAGACCCGTGGAGGCGACCGGAAGCGTGGGGCACGCCATCTTGAAAAGGCCACGAGACGCTGACCGTGCAGTCCACGAGTGACCCTCGAAGCTGTACACCGGGGTTTGAGAAGCCCCAGCCCCGAGCTCCACTTGCACCAAAGCTCACCCCTCCACACTCGACGAGTGCTGCGTGGGGCCCTTCTGCCTGTGTGTGCTCGACGCGTTGGCCCGGTCACTTGCCAGCTGGCTTGTGGCCCCTGTGCCGACGAACTTTGAAATCCGACTTGCTTTTCTGGTTGCTCCAGATCTGCACCAGCTCCTGTGAAAAGGAGCACCCACTCTGACCCTCCTGGTTCGAGTGATAAGCAATCTCCCGGTTCCGCGTGGATTGCTTTTGCCAAGTGCTGTTTGCTACAATCTTCAAGCCGACGGTGCTGACGGCGAGAGCCTACGTGGGACAGATCGTGACCTGCTCCTGGACGTCGCAGATGCCCCAGAGCCCACGTGACAGCGGAGAGAAGCCTATCGACAACCGCCTGATTGCGCCCGACATTGCCTGGTTCCGTCCTGGTTCCACCCTGGTCACTGCTGAGTGACCCAGACTCTGTCCCCTCTGCTTTCAGGTACTTTTCTACATCGATCCACCCTTGGATCGCACCGGACACTTCTGCTTCACAGCGCCTGCAGCTGCAACAGCTCCAAGCACCCAGAACCTGCGTGACAGAACCCGACGCCACTTCGACCCTGTGCACCCACGGCCTGTGGGTGAGGTAACTTTGCAACGCCGGTGTCTTTACACTGGTACACACCTCTAGGGTCTGTGTCTGAAGTTTTGTGTTCCTAGGTTCAGCGGAAGTATCATTTAATTCACTTTAACTAACTTTTACGCACCATTGACTTTACATTGGTGCGCGCCGCACTTTCCGTGCTGCACCCGTATCCTGTGGGCTACTCCCGACTTCTTCATTGCTTGTCCTGACTGCTCCCAGCGAATCTCTAGGCCCTAGGCCTAACCAATATTCGATAAGTGTTACTTATACCATTTTTTTAGTATATGGTCTGAGTGGCCCCCCGCCCTCAGCCATAATTGTGCCAACTTTATATGTTTAACAGTGCTTTTGATTTAACGCTTGTGCCCCTTTCCTCATAAAGAGTACTGGGGAGTAATTTAGAAATAAATACATATATTTTTACAATATATACTTGTGTGGTGTCCTTTCATTTGATTACAGGATTGTATGTGGTAAAACAGCTCGCTTAACACGACCTCTTAAGTTAAGCCTTTAAGGCTGCTTAGTCCATGCTACCACTAGGATAGCTTGTCTACAAGGTTGACTTACAACCTGACATCTTTGGGGTTTGTTTGGACTGATACCCAGTGGTTCCAGAATTGGAAACACTACATATCAGGCCAACTTCTCACATTGGTGTGCAGCGGTGCGGATTTGAGCTTGCTGTTTGTTTTACCATTGCAATCTTTATCAAATTGAAAGATCACATCAAGTACCTCTAGGTACATATAAATCAAAAGCTTAGCATATTAAGTTCTACTGAACTTAGTAGTTGTAGATAAAAGGGAGTAGCACACCCTGACTACAACTCACTAGCAAGGTACAGTAGGAAACCACTTAGTGTAGGTAAGTGCACCACTTACACCTCACTAGCAGTCATGTCTGATACAGGTAGACCCTCAGGTTCTGCTCCTGTAGAAGTTGATCCTATAGGGACAACATCCAGATATGACAACCTTAGCCACAAAGACCTGAGTGCCTTGTGCACAGCCAGGGGGCTAAAAAAGGGCAGAGGCCCTACCATTCCTTCCCTAATAGCTCTCCTAGAAAAGGATGACCTAGATAAGGTGAGTCAGACTCCCTTAGAAACAGAGGAAGGGATAAACTCCCCTGAGAATGAGGATCTTCCAGATGATGATGTAGTGGAGGAGGAAGAGGAAGAGGAAGGCTCTGATGTAGAAGAGCCTGAAGATCAGGATCAGCAGGGAAACCAGGTACAGGTTGCCAGCCTTAACCAGGCCAACTTGGACCTACATGGGAATGGGGGGGGCCAGCACCACCCCAGATCTCATAACCAAATTCTCCCAGGCAATAGAAGGGAGAGATCTCCATCAGAGGACTCTCACCTTTCTAGTGCCTCAAGAGAATCTCAAAGAGGGATGACTTCCTCCCAGAGAAAAGAGCATAGGGCCAGAATGAGGGCTGTCCAACTCCAGATAGAGAGGGAAGAGGTAGCCCTGGCTCAAGCTAAGCTTACTTTGGAACAAGCTAAACTTACCTTGGCAAGGGAGAAAAAAATAAGTGGCTTAGATGCCACTGGTGGCAGCAAAATTCCTAAAGAAAAAGACAGGGCCTATGACAATAGAAACCTGACAAAAATTGTGCCCCCCTACAAGGAAGGGGATGATATCCACAAATGGATGACTGCTCTTGAGAGGGCCTGCATGGTACAGCAGGTCCCTGAGGATCAGTGGGCAGCAATTTTATGGTACTCCTTTTCTGAGAAAGGGAGGGACAGGCTCCTCACTGTTAGACCTGAGGATGCCAAAAACTACTCTGTTCTGAAGAGTGCTCTTATTGAAGGGTTTGGCCTAACCACTGAGCAATACAGGTTGTTGTTCAGAGACACCCAAAAAGCACAGACTCAGGACTGGACTGATTTTGTAGATTGTGCCACTAAGGCTCTGGAGGGTTGGCTGCAGGGAAGTAAAGTTTCAGACTATACAGGATTGTACAATCTTATGATGAGAGAACAGATCCTTAATAACTGTCAGAACCAGCTGTTGCATCAATACCTTGTTGACTCTGATTTGACCTCTCCCCAAGAATTGGGAAAGAAGGCAGACAAATGGGTCAGAACAAGGATTAAGCAGAAAAACCAGAACCAAGGTGACCAGAAGAAAACAGACCAGAAGGGTGGGAATCAGAAAGATAAAGAAAAGGACCAGAAGTCTTCAGGCCCCCAAACTAGCAATAAGGAGGGGGGTTCCCAAAATGGAAACAAGAAAAAGAAGAATGATGGCCCAAAGAAACCTTGGTGTAATACCTGCAAATCAGTTTCACACTGGGGCAGTGAATGCACTAAGAAAAATCCAGTCCCCACCACTGCAGCTCCTAAAGCAACTGCACCCCCTAGTACAGTCAGCAGTGGTGGTACACAGCCAAAGGGTTTAGTAGGGTTGACCCTGGGTACTGAGGTGGAATCTGGCCTAGTCAGAATCCCCACACAGGCAGTTCTCCTATATGATGTGGACATATCTTTGCCCACTGCAGTAAGCCCCAGTAACCTGGGCAAATATAGGCAGACTCCCTTAATTAATGAGAAACTGGCTCAGGCCTACAGGGACACTTGTGCCAGTGTCACAATGGTGGCACCTGGCTTTGTGGACCCTGGACAGATTGTACTAGGTGAAAGTTACCTAGTGACCAATGCAAGCAACTCCACTACTTCCCATAGTGTGGCTGTTGTGAACTTCTCCTGGGGAGGGGTAGATGGCCTAAAGAAAGTTGTTGTGAGTGCAGACCTCCCAGTAGACTGTCTGTTAGGCAATGATCTTGAAAGCTCAGTTTGGTCAGAAGTGGAGTACAGGACTCATGCAGAAATGCTAGGGATTTCAGCTCATGTCCTTGCAGTGACAAGGTCTCAGGCTAAGAAGTGCCTTCCTGAACCAGTGGTGGATCTTGAAACAATAGACCAACCACAACCCAAGAGGAGGAGCAAGAGGGTTAAGGCTGTGCCTTCCCACTTGCCCCAGGTTGAGGATCAAGTTTCACAGGAAACTGATTCTGCAGTCCAAGAGGAGACTGTCTCAGATGAGCTTGAACCTGAACAGGTTGAGTTTCTGGGGACAGGGGGACCCTCAAGGGCAGACCTGGGGCAGGCCCAATTAGATTGCCCTTCACTTGAACCCCTCAGACAGCAAGCTGCTGCTGAGGCTGCAGGGAATGCTCAAGGTACCCATAAGGTGTATTGGGATGAAGGGCTCCTTTATTCAGAGGCTAGAGACCCCAAGCCTGGCACCACCAGGAGGTTGGTTATACCTTTGAAGTTTAGGGGCTTCCTTCTTACCTTGGCCCATGATATTCCCCTTGCAGGACACTTAGGCCAGAATAAGACTTGGGACAGGCTTGTTCCACACTTTCACTGGCCTCACATGTCAGAAAATGTCAAGGAGTTTTGTCGCTCCTGTGTCACTTGCCAAGCCAGTGGTAAGTCAGGTGGCACAACAAAGGCCCCCCTGATACCACTACCTGTGGTGGGGGTACCCTTTGAAAGAGTTGGAATAGACATTGTGGGTCCCATGGATCCTCAAACAGCATCTGGGCACAGATTTATACTGGTGGTAGTGGATCATGCCACCAGGTACCCAGAGGCAATTCCCCTGAGGACCACCACAGCTCCTGTGGTGGCAAAAGCCCTCATTGCAGTTTTCTCAAGAGTGGGCTTTCCAAAGGAGGTTCTTTCAGACAGAGGTACCAACTTTATGTCTGGATACTTAAAAGCAATGTGGAAAGAGTGTGGAGTAAACTATAAGTTTACCACACCCTACCATCCACAGTGCAATGGGCTTGTGGAAAGGTTCAACAAGACCCTAAAGGGAATGATAAAAGGTTTACCAGAGAAGCTTAGGCGGAAATGGGACATCCTTTTACCCTGCTTGCTCTTTGCTTACAGAGAGGTCCCACAGAAGGGGGTTGGCTACAGCCCTTTTGAACTTTTGTTTGGCCACCCTGTAAGAGGTCCATTGAGTTTGGTGAAGGAAGGATGGGAGTTACCTCTCAAAAAGCCTAAACTAGACATTGTGGACTATGTACTTGGTCTCCGCTCCAGGATGGCTGAATACATGGAGAGAGCATCCAAAAACCTTGAGGCAAGTCAGGAATTACAGAAAGCCTGGCATGACCAAAAGGCTGTCATGGTTGAGTTCCAGCCAGGACAGAAGGTGTGGGTGTTGGACCCAGTGGGGCCAGCAGCTCTCCAGGACAAATGGACTGGACCCTACCCTATCATTGAAAAGAAGGGAGAAGTCACCTACTTGGTTGACTTTGGTACCCCTAGGAGCCCCCACAGGGTGCTCCATGTGAACAGATTGAAAGCATTTGTTGACAGGGAGGACATGAGTCTCCTCATGGCCACAGATGGGGAACAGGAGGAAGAGAGTGACCCTCTCCCAGACCTGCTTTCCCAGAACCCTGATGATGGTTCAGTTGATGGAGTAGCCTTGGCAGGCAGCCTCACTGAGCAGCAACAGGTGGACTGCAGACAGGTGTTGCAGGCCCACAGACAATTGTTTTCACTCACACCCAGTCAGACTAACTGGTGCACCCATGAGGTGGACACTGGTGACAATCTGCCTGTGAAGAATAAGATCTACAGGCAACCTGACCATGTCAGGGATTGTATAAAGGCTGAGGTGCAAAAGATGTTGGAGCTTGGAGTGATTGAGCCATCAGAGAGCCCATGGGCTAGCCCAGTGGTCCTTGTGCCAAAACCTCATACCAAAGATGGGAAGAGAGAAATGAGGTTTTGTGTGGACTACAGAGGTCTCAATGCTGTCACTAGGACAGATGCTCATCCCATTCCAAGAGCAGATGAGCTCATTGATAAATTGGCTTCTGCCAAATTTCTGAGCACATTTGATTTGACAGCTGGCTACTGGCAAATCAGACTAGCTGAGGAGTCAAAAGCCAAAACAGCATTTTCGACCCCTAGTGGACATTATCAATTTGTGGTAATGCCCTTTGGCTTGAAGAATGCACCTGCCACTTTCCAAAGGTTGGTGAACCAAGTCCTTGCTGGGTTGGATGACTTTTGTGCAGCATATCTAGATGATATTGCTGTCTTTAGCTCCACCTGGGAGGATCACCTGATCCACCTGAAGAAAGTTCTGGAGGCCCTGCAAAAGGCAGGCCTGACTATCAAGGCTACTAAGTGCCAGATAGGGCAGAGCAAGGTTGTGTACTTGGGCCACCTAGTAGGTGGGGGTCAAGTTCAACCACTGGAGAGCAAGATCCAGACCATACAGGACTGGGCTCCTCCAACTACCCAGACACAAGTCAGAGCCTTCTTGGGCCTGACTGGGTATTACAGAAAATTTGTAAAGAACTATGGGTCCATTGTGACACCATTGAATGACTTGACATCCAAGAAGATGCCCAAAAAGGTTCAGTGGACAGTTAGCTGTCAAAAGGCATTTGATGACCTGAAGAAGGCCATGTGCTCTGCACCTATCCTGAAGAGTCCTGACTACTCCAAACAGTTCATTGTACAGACAGATGCTTCTGAGTTGGGGGTGGGAGCTGTGCTTTCACAACTTAATCAAGATGGTCAAGACCAGCCCATTGCTTTTATTAGCAGAAGGCTGACCCCCAGGGAGAAACGTTGGTCAGCTATTGAGAGGGAGGCCTTTGCTGTGGTTTGGGCCCTGAAGAAGTTGAGGCCATACTTGTTTGGTACTCACTTCCTAATTCAGACAGACCATAAGCCCCTCTTGTGGCTAAATCAGATGAAGGGTGAAAATCCCAAACTACTCAGGTGGTCCATTTCCCTACAGGGGATGGACTTTACAGTGGAGCACCGCCCAGGGACTGACCATGGTAATGCAGATGGTCTCTCCAGGTACTTCCACTTAGAACATGAAGACTTATCTGGTCAAGGTTAAGTTTAATGTCCCTGCGTTTGGGGGGGGGTTATGTAGGAGAGTAGGGTCTGCTATCCTATGGTCACCCCAATTTTTGCTTTTTGCTTCACTGGTTTTCGACTTACTGAGGCTGTGGGCCTGCTAATCAGACCCCCAGCCTGCTGTTCTCTCTCTAAATTTATGATACATGTGCTATAGGTACATACCACAATTGGAAATGGACTCCTTGTCAGCCCCTGTACCATGCACTATAGGTGCTCAGGGCATAGGTGCCACCAAGGCCTACCAGGGGCTGAAGCATAGCTTTTGCCACCCCTGGCTGGTTCTTAAATTGACACAACTGGCTGATCACTCAGCTGGGGCAAGTGGGTGTAATCACCCCTTGCTTAGATATAGTATACCTATATCTAAACCTATATCTGGACACATATATAACCTGTGAGCCACTCCTATGGAAGGCCTCATCAATCCTGGAGGCAGAGTGCGTGGTTTTATGTGAGATGGTGCTCTGGCATGAGCTGAGCCTGTCTGCAGCTGTCGGGAACAACTCCCTAAGCTGATCCGGGATAATGCCATACCATATACTCTTAAGCGCATTATAATCCTCGCGGTTATATAGCAACTTTGGTTTGGCTTTATCAAAACATGTCGTGTAAGGTGTCATACGAATTGGAATACTATCCCCTCGCCAGTTCTGGCGACGGGGATAGCATTCCACCCTTCTAGAGGGAGAAGACATGTTACTTTACTGAAACGCGGTTGATTTAAAATGAGCCTCAGATCCACAAAATGGATGCCCCTGCCACAGACACGGGTCTGGCCTCCTGCTGCTGACCGAAACCCGGCAGAGGAGGCCTGGACAAAGAGTTTCCTGTCACAGGGCGGTGTCAAACCACCCCAGACAGGAGATAGTGGATTGGAATAGGGAGGTTTCAAAGAAACCAGACACTGCCTGGGGCGCACAAGGCTGCCCCTGGCAGGATCCGGCCAAACCGGTTCTGGGGCCTCCCAGCCCCTGTCCCAGCGCGGCCAGGATCAAAGGAGAGGGGTGTAACCACCCCCTTCCTGGGTCCCACCCATAGGAGGGGACCTAGCAGGATGTCCAACCCCCTAGATTCGAATAAGAGGGGGAGCAGTCCCAACGGACCTGAGATCATCCTGAAGAAACATAAGAAACGAAATCTGGACCCTTCGACTTTCTACACGACGTGAGAAGACTGAAGAATCTCCCTTGTGGTCAAGGAGTGACCACCCTGTGCAAACAGGCACCATCCAGCCCTCGACCCTTGCTTTGTTGCAGTTCCCGCCGGAACTCGAGCGACAGAGATCGACGAGATCAAGCTTGCCTGCCTTCTACCTGCCCGATCCACAGTCCCTGCAGAGCTGAGACCCGTGGAGGCGACCGGAAGCGTGGGGCACGCCATCTTGAAAAGGCCACGAGACGCTGACCGTGCAGTCCACGAGTGACCCTCGAAGCTGTACACCGGGGTTTGAGAAGCCCCAGCCCCGAGCTCCACTTGCACCAAAGCTCACCCCTCCACACTCGACGAGTGCTGCGTGGGGCCCTTCTGCCTGTGTGTGCTCGACGCGTTGGCCCGGTCACTTGCCAGCTGGCTTGTGGCCCCTGTGCCGACGAACTTTGAAATCCGACTTGCTTTTCTGGTTGCTCCAGATCTGCACCAGCTCCTGTGAAAAGGAGCACCCACTCTGACCCTCCTGGTTCGAGTGATAAGCAATCTCCCGGTTCCGCGTGGATTGCTTTTGCCAAGTGCTGTTTGCTACAATCTTCAAGCCGACGGTGCTGACGGCGAGAGCCTACGTGGGACAGATCGTGACCTGCTCCTGGACGTCGCAGATGCCCCAGAGCCCACGTGACAGCGGAGAGAAGCCTATCGACAACCGCCTGATTGCGCCCGACATTGCCTGGTTCCGTCCTGGTTCCACCCTGGTCACTGCTGAGTGACCCAGACTCTGTCCCCTCTGCTTTCAGGTACTTTTCTACATCGATCCACCCTTGGATCGCACCGGACACTTCTGCTTCACAGCGCCTGCAGCTGCAACAGCTCCAAGCACCCAGAACCTGCGTGACAGAACCCGACGCCACTTCGACCCTGTGCACCCACGGCCTGTGGGTGAGGTAACTTTGCAACGCCGGTGTCTTTACACTGGTACACACCTCTAGGGTCTGTGTCTGAAGTTTTGTGTTCCTAGGTTCAGCGGAAGTATCATTTAATTCACTTTAACTAACTTTTACGCACCATTGACTTTACATTGGTGCGCGCCGCACTTTCCGTGCTGCACCCGTATCCTGTGGGCTACTCCCGACTTCTTCATTGCTTGTCCTGACTGCTCCCAGCGAATCTCTAGGCCCTAGGCCTAACCAATATTCGATAAGTGTTACTTATACCATTTTTTTAGTATATGGTCTGAGTGGCCCCCCGCCCTCAGCCATAATTGTGCCAACTTTATATGTTTAACAGTGCTTTTGATTTAACGCTTGTGCCCCTTTCCTCATAAAGAGTACTGGGGAGTAATTTAGAAATAAATACATATATTTTTACAATATATACTTGTGTGGTGTCCTTTCATTTGATTACAGGATTGTATGTGGTAAAACAGCTCGCTTAACACGACCTCTTAAGTTAAGCCTTTAAGGCTGCTTAGTCCATGCTACCACTAGGATAGCTTGTCTACAAGGTTGACTTACAACCTGACATCTTTGGGGTTTGTTTGGACTGATACCCAGTGGTTCCAGAATTGGAAACACTACATATCAGGCCAACTTCTCACATAGACATTTTTCATTGTTCTCACACTTTTATCAGATACATTTTGAGGCTAAAAATAAACTGATTGTTTTGGACGTCATGGGCTATTGTTTCTGATTTGTTCTGGTTCAGCACTGCTGAAGTGCGAGATATCAGTAGCTTTTTCTTTTTTTTTTTGCAGATCGGTACCACTGTCTCTGCCTCATGTACCTTCTCATATCTTCTCTAACACAAATCCTCAGGCACCCCCTGCCATTTCATCACATATCTATACTTATGACGACTGGCTTGACCATAATGAGGTGTGTAATTACTATTCTAACTCCATGCACACTTTAATAGTAGGGTATGCTATAAAGCGCACCAAATCAAATGTAACTCCACTTTTAGTTTTTTGATACACTTGCTTGAAACACACTTGTGAGACATGTCCTCATAACACACCGGTCATCACAAGAGTTTGTCTGGTTCTGTCAAGGTTAACCCATGCTATGAGGACTGAGCCAGTCCCCACAATGTGGGATATATATATATACCCCCTCACCCTCCACCCTCACTCACCCTCAACCCCTCACCCTCACCCTCACACCCTCAACCCTTCACCCTCAACCTCTCACTCACCCTCACTCACCCTCAACACCTCAGCCTCACCCTCACTCACCCTCACCCTCACCCTCACTCACCCTCAACCCCTCACCCTCACTCACCCTCACCCTCACTCACCCTCAACTCCTCACCCTCACTCACCCTCACTCACCCTCACCCTCACTCACCCTCACCCACACTCACCCTCACTCACCCTCAACCCCTCACCCTCACTCACCCTCAACCCCTCACCCTCACCCTCAAACCTTCACCCTCAACCCCTCAGCTCACCCTCACTCTCACTCACCCTCACTCAGCCTCAACTACTCCCCCTCACCCTCACTCACCCTCAACCCCTCACCCTAACTCACCCTCACCCTCACTCACCCTCAACACCTCACTCGCCCTCACCTTCACTCACCCTCAACACCTCACCCTCAACCCCTCACCCTCACCCTCACTCACCCTCACCCTCACTCTCACTCACCCTCAACCCCTCACCCTCACTCACCCTCACTCACCCTCAACCCCTCACCCTCACTCACCCTCACCCACCCTCACCCTCACCCTCACTCACTCTCAACCCCTCACCCTCACACAGTGCAATAGGTCTCAGACCATTTCAGTTAGAGCTTTTAGAAATGTTTATGGCTTTTTTTATTTGTAATTCTTTAGCATTGGCTACAGGAAACAAAAATGCTAAACATTTACAAAAAAAACCCATAAACAATTCTAAAAGCACTAACTCTAATGGGGCGAGACCTATTGCATTTCCAATGCTTGTTTCTCCTTCCGGGGTTGCCCCCGCTTTCGGGCTTTATTCCTGAGCCACATGTGCTTCCTCCTCTTCCCACATGCCCACCTCGGGCTCTGGTGCAGCCTAACTCAGTCTTGGAAACTTCTTAAACCAGGACATGTTGCGGGCTATGGGCTGGTTCCCTTTCTCAGCCACTACTAGAGTCCCCTGGATTCGCACCACCTTCCACGGATCAGGCTCAAACGGTGTGCGAAACTTAGACCCTGGGTGCCGGTCTTTTCCCACCACATAGTCTCCTACCTGGATATCAGCCAGTTGGACCCCTCTTTTCTTGCTGGCCTGGTCGTAGTTCTTTGTCGGCGGGCCTGAGACTGCTCCACATCCAGAACGGAAGGGGTCCAGGATTCACTGCTAGGTATACCGTCACGCACAGCTCGTTTGAATAGGAGATCATGGGGTGCACCTTTGGTCGTGCAATGAGGCGTTTGACAGTAAGCCCTCAGAAACTGGTGTAGTCAGGTTTCCAAATTGACGCTCTGAGCCACTCCAATCCTCAAGGCTTTGTTTATTGTCATCATAAAGTGCTCCACATCGCCATTAGCCTGGGGCCACTGAGGCGTTATTTTCCGATGCCGTATGCCATACTGCTCGAGGAATTCATGAAACTCCTGCCCCTCGAACGGTGGTCCATTGTCCGTTCAAAGTTCCACCTGCAGTACCAGCAATGCAAAGGTCTTCTCCAGTGCCGGCTGAAGGTGTTCAAAGGCCGTAAGGATACTAACTCCACAACGGGAAATTTTGAATGGCTGTCCACCAACACCGCCGTTTGCCTGCCATCCGGGAAACTCCCAAAATTCAAACTCACTCGGTCCCAAGGGGACATGCTGGGGTCTTCGGTGATGATTGGTGCTTCTGCAGGGTCATCTCCTGTTATTAGGCATGCGTGGCACCTTCTTATTTTGTCTTCCACAATCCTGTCCACCCCCAGGAACCATACATTCGTTTGCAGGCGGGCTTTGGTCTTCTCTATTCCCTGGTGCTCCTGGTGTGCCAAGTCGATCGTGCGATCACGGAGGGTGGCAGGTTTTACTATCCTCGATCCCCGGAGGATTATGCCGTCCCCCGCCGCATTCAGTTCCCCTCGGCAACTCCACACGCTCTCCCAGTACTCTTTGTCTTCGGCAGACCTTCAGTCATTCCCACTGAGCAACTTCTTCCACTGGTGATCACGTAGCATGCGGGCAACTGCCTGCAAACATTCATCTTCCTGGGACGCCTTTGTGATGTCTTCCAGCCGCAAGGCCTGGGGGCGGGCTTATTCCAGCAGATGCCTCACGAAACCTTCCGCACCATCATCCACTTCGGGGCCTTGGACCCCAGTCGGAGCCAGAGGGTGTCGTGACAGATTGTCAGCCAGGTTACTTGCTCCTGGACGGTACACCACCTCAAACCGGTAGTGCTGGATCTGGACAGCTCACCTCTCGATTTGCTGGGGTCCGTTCTGCGCCATTCCCACAAAGAGGGGTACCAGTGGCATGTGGTCTGTCACTACGGTAAAGGTGTATCCATACAAATAGATGGGAAACATACCCAACGGATGACTAGGGCTTCTCTCTCAATCTGTGCATATCGGGTTTCCACCACTGTGAGTACCCGGCTGTCATAGGCAATGGGCACCCACTCATCCTGGTCAGACCTCTGTAGGAGCACGGCTTCCAGTCCCACCAGGCTAGCATTGGTCACTTTCAGCTCCGTAGCCGCTCCCGGCCGAAAATACGCTACAGTTGCCCCTTTGAGCAAGGTTTTCTTGATGTCAGCAAATGCTTGAGCATCATTGTCTGTCCACTGCCACCCAGTGTCCTTTTTGGTGAGCTGCCGTAAGGGTTCCGAGATGGTGGCTAAGCGTGGAATGAATCGCCATTCCCAGAAAGCTCCTCACTTCGAATGGTGTTTGAGGGATTGTCGCTGTTCTGATAGCCTCCACCTTGGCCGGATCCATCTGCAGCCCTCGGGCGGAGAAACGATACCCAAAGAACTCCACCTTGGTGGTATAGAAATCACACTTTGGTTGATGAAGGGTTAGATCTTGTTCCACTAGTCGCTGGAGAGTCGCCCTCAACCTCACATGGTGTTCCTCTAACGACTTCGAGAAGATGAACCACTCTGCCTCAGAGGACACCCCAAAGCTCAATCTTTTGAAACGGCGTATCCCCACATGGGTGGAGAACGTGGTGATGTACCTGCTTTCTTCCGCCAACCTCAGTTGACGGTACCTCGAATTTAAGTCCACTTGCGAGAACCACTGTGCCCCATTCAAATCTGTCACAATCTCATCAATGGTTGGGGTGAAGTGCCTTTCCCTCCTGATTGCCTTGTTCGGGAGACTCATGCCCATGCACAGCCGGATGGCCCCAGGTTGTTTTGGCTTGGGTGCTATGACCAGGGGGGACACCCACGGCATGGGACCCGACACCTTCTTAATAACTCCATCTCATTCCAGACCGCCCAGCTCCGCTTCCACCAATGGTCTCAGGTGAGAGGGTTCCCTTCGGTGGCGAAGCGCGACGGGCTGGCCTGACTCATCAATGTGCAGCTGGACCTCTACTCCTTTCAGGCATCCCAGTCCCTGAAACAGCTGAGGGAACCCTTTAAGAATCCGGTCCGCCTGTGACTGATGCATATGTTTTGCGAACATCACCAATCGTAGATCTTCGGCCGTGTGGCAGCTGAGCAACGAGCCTGCTTGATCACATGTGACATAGAAACTGGTTGCAGTGACTCTGTACTTGTACTTCACTTCATCATCGATAACCCCCTGTAGTGGATTCGGAGTCGTCCCTCCATACGTAGAATTTTCGCCACCGTCTGCATCAGAAGGGGCCTTGGGCAGAGCCTCCTGTACTGTTCAGCAGCCAATATATTAACCAATGCCCCCGTGCCA
Source organism: Lissotriton vulgaris (assembly GCF_964263255.1). Classification (NCBI taxonomy): domain Eukaryota; kingdom Metazoa; phylum Chordata; class Amphibia; order Caudata; family Salamandridae; genus Lissotriton; species Lissotriton vulgaris. The sequence goes on from NC_141700.1 coordinate 40,721,816, forward strand.
ATCAGTGCCCGTATACAAATCTTCCCTATCCCCACTTGGCAGGTAGGCGGTGGCCTTTTGGTAGTGTTCACCCCGCGGATGTGTGAGATTACAAAGACGTTATCCTCCTCATCTTCAGTGGCTGGCGACGACTGTCCCCTGTCGTCCACCTCTTCTTTCTCCTGCACCGTCTTGGCTGCCTTTGTGAGCCTCTGTCCTAAGGGCCTACTTCCACTCTGTTGCCCACCACTCTGGCACGCCTTTGCAAAGTGTTGGTACTTGTTACATTTCAGGCACTGCCTCTCTTGTGCTGGGCATACTCTCTGGGCATGCGCTCCCATTCCACAGTTCCGGCATTCTTGCCTCTGACGCCGGTCTGCCTGCTTGGTACCATTTCAGGCCCCTCGGCCATACGTTTTCTTGATCGCCTCGACCCTTTCCTCTTTGATAAGAGTTGGAAACACTGGCCAACACGGGTGGGATGACGTCTGGCTGGCAAAGGAAAGGGTCTGGTGCATTGTGTTGAATCAGTCAGCCAAAACACCTTGAGGGCCACTCTAGGGCTTACACATCTGAATATTTAGGGAGCACCCAGATAACATGGTAGGTTTGGTGTTGTCTGTTAATCCTTTTCAGTTGCAACTTACTGTAGTATGTAAGCCCTTCGGCACTTCTGTATAATACTTCACTACACTCAAAGATGGCTGCTGCATTAACACCCGAACAATGCTGTACATGAGCCATACAACAGGGATTGTCTGTTGATGAATGGTCCATCTTTCAATAGACTGCTACAATTCACATGCAGGCGTGGCTCCTAAACGGAAACCTGTGGCAGCAGGAAAAGGAGTGGGAAGATAGTTTTGCCACAGTGCAGCCTGTTGTGCATAGACTTGACAAGAGATTGAAAACACTACAGTTGATTTTCGACGGGGCTCGTGATGGGACCACTCCGTCACGAGCCACAGGCACCCTGTGTTTGTGACAGAGTGGTTCCGTCACGGCCCCGCCCGTTCAATAGAACGCTCAGCCCAGGCGCGGAATGGAGCCCGCGCAGGCGTGGTGGCCGGGCCGTGACGGAACCACTCCGTCACCAGCACAGCGTGTCCCTGGCTGGTGACGGAGTGGCTCCGTCACCAGCGCTCAAGGGGTTAAACTTTATTCGGCAAGTTTAAAACAGTCAGTAAAGTACAAAAACATTTGCTAAAAACATGAGATACAATTGCATATAGTAAGAAAAAGCTAAAATACACAATTCTGTGCAGCAGGTATGCTTCGGCGTTCCAACATTGACACATGGTTTTCTAAATCCCGGGAGCAAATTAAAACTAACACATGATACTTTTCCTTAAACTAATTGGTTTCAAGACAAAAAGATCACCATTAAAACTCACTAATTCATCATTTAAAGCAAGCAAAAAGTGCATAGCCACTTTATAATTTCTGATGTTCTGGGCAACACAGATGGGTTTAAGATAATAATGCCTATAGTTTGAGTATTGACTACAGAGTACCGCAAAGTGCAACATGCTCAGCTTACTCACAAGATCTCATGGGCAGAAAGTCGACTCTGCTGGGCACGGGTTCATTGGAGAGAGGCTACCAGAAGGTGAACAATTTCAAATGGAAACCTTATCAACACTTATCGATGTTGAGTAGTATCTTGGGACAAATACTGTTGGTACCCCTCGTCCAAAGAAAGAGACATGGACATTCCCGCTGTTGATTTCATCATCTTTGACCGCATAAAACAACCAGCCTTATACTTAAGAAAAGCGCCTTCAATCTATGTCTTAGTAAGTGACAAGACCGTAGACGGGTCATCCCAAATTGACAGGTTAAATAGGAAACTAAAAGAGGAATTTAAGTACACCAGCCAATGAATATGAGCTACGTTGTCTAAAGTTAGACAATCTAAAAAATAATTGATTTAGTGAAACTGGTTTCCTCCTTGATTTATTTATTTTTTATTTTATATGCGTGTACCAGACTCCCCCCCCCCCCCCCTGAAGATGCCAGCCGCCACTGGAATTAAGATACATTTTCTAGCACTGACATGCACATTAATTGAGCCATCTAGTGAATGATGTCAAAATGAACCTCAAATACCATGATGAAGTCATCACCAAAGGAACATTTTGGAATGCCTATTGTTGGAGTTTGTTGGATGCACAGGATTGGGAGAAGAGAGATTAATGTTTTCTCTACGTTGAGTTGACTCTTGAAATCTCCTTGTCTGTACTTCTGTCATCATTGTGTAGGCATAAAAGTTTGTTACAATACCATGCTTATTTCCCCCGCAGATGACACAAATGTCAGCAGTACCTCGAATACCTGGTGGACATCACCCCGAAGCCATCTCCAGGCCACCGAAGCAGATGGAAGCAAATTACCAGTGTGTCCAGAGGACTCACCGCACATCCGTAAGTCTACACACCACCAAAGGAAACGCGTGCCATAAGCATGCATTGGTTCACAGCTCTAGAAACAAAAACTGACCAAGCCAATAGGTTTGTTTCTGTACAGCGTGCACACAGTACATGTGCCCAGTCATCGGTACACACAACACATGGACAAACACAGAAACCGAGAGATTGCAATGGAACAACCTATACTGGCACCGACTTCCCAATTTTCAAGAGTTATACAGGCATTCATGCACACAGACCAATCAACATACAGCCACCCACGGACACCGACCTACCATAACTCGGCAGCGTTGGGCTCTGTTTCCGTAGCTCACCCGCTGGGTTTGTTTTGTTGTTACTTAATAGGGTTGCTTTGAATTAGTTCAGACTGAACACCTTCTGATCAACTGGTCTTTATAAATATAACTAGGGTTGTACAGAACACCCATGGGATTGTTTCTGTTGTTATACTTACTGGTTTCTATGTAGACTTTACACATTATGGACAATTTACTAGTGTTTTCACAAAGCAATAGCTAGAAAGTCAACATTTAACTTTGATCACACAAATGCCTCTATAAGGAACATTTTGTTTTTTTGATTTTGTGTGCTGCAAGAGGTAGGCTGCAATGCACATCAAGGGTATCACCTGGTGAAATTCACCAGAGGAGTAACATGATTCACCAGTTTTTAATTGCTCCTAAAGGGTCTTAATGTAGTCTGCAAGGCACATCATCTTCATGTAACTCTTGCCATAAATTTGCTTTACAGTTTATAATGGTTATAACTAAGATTGAGATTTATCCCTAATATGTACTCTTCGACCCTTGCAAAATAATTTTCAAAATGTTCAACTTCAATAACATTTTTGTTAAATGCGGTTTAGGTGGGGCTTTCGATCAAAGTTTCTTTCAATTTGTATTTCAATAAAAAGAAAATTGTGAGGGATTGATCTGTCTTTTTCACGATTGCTCCCCAAATTAGAGATTGTGCAATCTTTTGCATTTGTAATGTTTGAAAATTTATTTTTCTTGGTTGGTCCGTGGTATATGTCTTAGTTCCAATCTAGTACTGGTTTGTGGAACGCCTTTTCGAGATGAATAGGGTTGGAGTGAGTATGGTTTATCCGGTTTACCACGCCACTTTATTGTAATGATGTTGTTGACCTAAATCTTATATATCAACATCAAGGACTTGCGTAACCAAGCATTTGCCAAACAATTTAAATGTGGTGTGTTAATATTGTCTTTGTCAAAATGAGTCCAAAGTCCATATAATGAAAATGCTCTCCATAGCTGAATGTGTAAAACAAAAAAACACTACCCCCCTTTCCACCCGCCACAGACTCCATATGCTACAGACGGGCAACACACTATTCACGTTTGTAGTACTACCAACATAGAGACCATACAGGTAGATTTAATACCGCACTGAAATCAAATGTAGCCCCTGCATGTAAAAGTAAAAATGCTTCTGATTGGCTACCTCAAATTACTCTGAAAGACAAAGACATACTATTCACATAAGAGATCACGATGACTCCTCAAGACATAGGTGCAAGAAACATACTCTGGACTAAAAGTGACAATTGCTACCAGGTTCAGAGAGCAGAGTTAAACTAGGGTAAGAACACAGAGGTGAATTCACTCTCAAACTTGGCAGCAGTGCCCAGGATTAGGAAAGCCCGCTCTCGAGGCCGACTACTCTCATACAATGCCTCCAAGCTGTGGAATACTCTTCCCCCAGACATCCGAGCCTAGCCTAACCTTCTTTTTTTCGCAAATCCCTCAAGACCTGGCTATTTCCCAAAATCCAACCTCTTCTGATCTATCACTAGCGCTGGGACGCTCACGGGCAGCAATGCACTTTACAAATCTGTAAAATAAATAAATAAATAAATAAATTGAGATTGAGGGTCTCAAAATCTAAGTCCTTCCAGGAGTACGATCTGGTTTGAGTGAACCCATCACAAGCGAATCGACTACAAATTATCAGAGTGGCTCTTTAAATATGGCGGACGTGACGCTGTTTAAAAAATGGTGACCGTGATTATCCCCAACGAAAGATTCTGCTCCAATTCCCTAAGCATCTAGCTTCATAATAAATTATTTTCTTGTACAGTGAACACCGAAACCTGAAGAACATGTGCATTTCATCTTTATATAAAGCTAAAACTGAGGTTTACATTCATAAAAAGATGTCCTCGCCTAATATTTGCGAATACGGTGTAATATTGCATGGTAGTAAATCTTCTCTTAGGAACTGTCAGCAGGTGTCCAGTACTGGGATGACCTGAACAATGTGTAAACACCTACACAACTTTGTCTTTGTGTGTATTCACAACTCTTGCAATGAAGTATCCCACAATTGGCAGAGATGTATTCTTGCTAATTAAAGCCCCTTTTTTGCATGATCAATTTTGAATGATGTATATAAATGAGAATTTGCATACATAACAGGAAATCTATCAGGGCGTATTCATGTAAAGCAGCAGGTGTGACGTCTTCCACAGAACACTGTTGCATATATTTCTGAATTTTAAAAAACCTAATCTTAAACATCAGTGTAAACCTACAGGTGCAGATTTTGATTTTAAAAAATTATAATCTTGCTTCTAACCCTGGGTGTTTACCATTGTATCTTCTATTCAAAATGTCTCAAGCATGCGAAAGGAAGATCTATTGTCTGTATATGTCTATGTGCTCCTCATGAGTGGGCTGAAGTTTCTCATCACTGGTTTTGCCAGTGCTTGGTGTTGCCCCACTTGCACTGTTTGGGTCCAGATTGTTGAGGCCTCGCTCAGTCCTGCTTGATTGGTTGGTGTAACTGCAACACATGATGGACGGAAAGCTGAATGATTCAAACATTCTCCCCCAGTCAAGAGATCTGGGTTAACCCCTTCGATGCTTATGACGGAACGGTTCTGTCATCAGCGTCGGTTGGGCTGTGCTGATGACGGAACCGTTCCGTCACGACCACGCCCGTTTTTCGAACCTTCAGCACAGCGCGAAAATTCGCGCTGCGCTGAAGGTGTTGAATCATTTGTTCTTTTGCCCACTACGCCAGCCCAGTTTGGACCCAGCCATATGCAATGATTGGTTGGTGGACCACAGCATCATACACCCCAAGGTCACACTTCAGATGCAGAGGCCCTGGTCACACCACAACTTCACAGATCGGCCTTAGTGGCTTAGATCACACTGCATTGTAATAATTTACACCAGGATTTGCACCCGAGAGTCTGGGGCCTGCCCACATTGGGACACACAAATCACTCTGTTCAGTCCTCCACTTATGCAGACACAACACACCGGAGTGGTGGTGCGCCGCCCTCCTCCTGCAAGGTTCACAGGTTCCTTCTCTCTTTCAGATGGAAGCTGACTTCCGAGGTGCACAAGGACAGGTAATTTGCTCTTGTAGAAAATGGTGGACTCAGATGATGTCCCCACACATCTGGAAAGATGGCTGTCCGACAACACCATCTCTGGCTGCTCAATAGTCCTCTGGGTGTTCGAAGGAACACTCCCTTTTATATAGTCGAAGCAGACGAGATTTGGTTTCACTGTCTGCACTTTCAGAACCGGTTTGTGGTGATTCTCCTTTCAAGTGTTGTCTTTAGCTTGCTCTCCAGACACAGTGCTTGCATAGAGTGATGCTCCTCACAGTAGCCTGTGTCTAGCATAGAGCACCCACAACAGAGGAATAAAGAGGTGTGAGTTTTCTGCACCTGGCTTGTGCAAGCATCACTGAAGGGTGATCAGGGGGGAAAAAAGGCGGCCCTTACCTAAGGAATCCCCTTTAAGCTTGAGCAGCCCCGCCATCTACCCAATGGCAGCGCTTTAGGAAGACAAATCAGCAACTCCTCTCAGCAAAATGCCTCATCTAATTTCTACAAGAGCCTTGTCTATCTTTCCCCGCTTAATGTCCGCGCCTCCTACCTTTAGCTTCAGGAACGTCCGCAATAAACATCCATTGTCTGGGAAAACACCCACTCTGTCCAAAATGGATCCCACAGGCCTTCATTGCTATGGTTCACTTATATACACAATGCATGTAACATGCAGGCCACATATCTGACCATGCACAACATACACTTGGGATGTTAGTGCTAGTATGTGGGTTAGTTTACAGAAGCAGAACTCCACATGAATGGGCCAGGAGGTCTCCACTTGACTATGACACAGATAAAAGTGGCTAGTTGTAACTAGGAATTCACAAAACACAGTGTGTTGGCACCGCAAGCTGGTGCGTGTGTGAAGGACATAGGTATCCTCTCGGAGCTCACCACTGCTTTTCCAAGTATTCAATGCTCTCCTTTACCTTCTCTTGGGTGTCAGGTCAAACCTAGGTGGAAAAATAATTGTGCTGGCCTGTGGGGTGCCACCCAATTCACTCACTCACTCAACCATCCACCCACCCAACCAACCACCCACACACTCATCCACCCTCCCACTCACTCTTCCACCCACTCACTCTTCCACCCACTCACTCATCCACCACTCTCTCATCCACCCACTCTCTCATCCACCCACTCACTCATCAACCCACTCACCCACCCACCCACTCATTCACTCACCCACCCACCCACCCACCCAACCACTCAGCCACCCACCCACTCACTCAGCCACCCACCCACTCACTCATCCACCCACTCACTCATCAACCCACTCTCTCATCCACCCACTCTCTCATCCATCCACTCTCTCATCCACCCACTCTCTCATCAACCCACTCACTCATCAACCCACTCACCCATCAACCCACTCACCCACCCACCTACCCACTCACCCACCCACCTACCTACTCACCCACTCACCCACCTACTCACTCACTCACCCACCCACCCAACCACTCAGCCACCCACCCGCTCACTCACTCATCCACCGACCCTCCCAGTGTGAACTGCTTTGGAGAAGCACCACCTGGTTGAGCTCGCAATGGAAATATATAAGATGGGCTCAGCTTTGCTATGTCAACGCAAGACTATGTATTAGATCATTGGAATGTGGAGTACTCCATTGAATACAGTGTAGCGCTCCGGGCTTCTACAGCGTGCTGTGAACAAAGGCCTCTCGGAGCCCGAGGGGATTTAAACCCCCTCGTGCTCCGAGGGGCCTTTTTTTCAGCAATTAGAACATTTTGACCACTAGGGGCGAAATGTTCTAATAGCCTTAAAGCCCTCCTAGTGGGTTCTACCAGCCATTTAAGGCCTGCTCCCTTGTTAAAGGCCCGAGCCGAACACTGGAGCGGGCCTTTAATGGCCGGTAGAGCCCGCTTGGTGAGGCTCTAAGGCTATAATAAAATCTATTCGGTGTGATAGAAACGTCTACACGTTTCAGTCCCTTAAAGGGGCCTTCTGCTGAATGTTGCAATAGATCTCACAACCCAGCTGAAAACAATGAAAGCAACATTCTAGAACAGCAATTGTTGGTGATTTTTAGAGATTTAAATCTGGGCGGAAAAATAAGCTTTTTCCCCCCAAACGGGATGGACCATTTCAAGGGCCTGTCTTTGAATCCTGGTTCCTGGTCTTGACAATGTAATGAGGGAGGTCATTGATAATATGGCTTCTAGTTTTATCAGTTGCATTTCACAACATCACTATCATCGCAATATTGGCTTCCTGAGAGCCTGATCCTGCGTATACGTACCTAGGCGAGGTGTGGGCTCTGCACTTCAGAATGATGGCCAAACTCTAGTTACCATTTTTGTCTTCCAAATCCCATTAAATGGCTCTTCCTGCTCCTCAGAGCTCCTTCCATTGCACTTGTACATTTTAACATCTATTTTGATCAACCTGCTGACCTCAGTTGGTGTCATGGCTTTAATTTGTATGTGCACACATTCTTTTGAGACTCCAAACTCTTGAAGCAACCACCTGCCTCAATTCTGCTGTGTGGACCACAAGGTGGTGTAAAGGCAGCAACTTGGTGGCCATGCATTTGAGAAAGAAACACATTATGCTATTCAACTCTGCTCAAGATTTATGGATTCTTGAAGGAGAGAGGGAAGAGAACCATTTTGCCATGTTACAAAAAATAATTAAAGAAAGTAGGCTTGTGAGACTTCCCAAGCATTCTAACCTCCTAGCCACAAATGTTCACAATGCAGATGATTCAGTGACGCCTGTTGCGGCGCCTGCTCATATTACAGTTCAAGATTTGCGCATATGCAAAACTGTAAATATAGGCAAGTTGTTGGCGTTCACCTAAAAATGCTACAATTTCTGATTTTTAGTGGGTTGGTCTCTTACCGTCTATTTTGAAATTTTAAGCCTGATGCATTCAAATGCAGAAACCCAGCTTCTATTATAAAACTTTGACATTAAATGTTTATATTGCACCAGACTGTGCAATGTAAATGTGCTTAAGGATGCACTGGATAGAATAATATTACAACAGTTCACTTTTTGCTATCCTGTGTCAATTTTCCTGTAGAGGATAAGAAGGAACTTATATAAGGATTTGTTTGTTCTGCATAAGCTAGCTACTAAAGAATCTTTATATTCCTATTTTGTCTGTCTCCTGGAATGTCACAACTTGGTGTTTTAAAGGTTAAAGGCATTCTCTGAGCAGTAAGTGCTTTTTGTTGCTTTAATGCTTCTGTTCGCTGATCCTTTCTAGTTCTGACTCATCACCTTTAGATTGTAATTCATGGTACTCGCCACCAATTGGGCATCTTGCCTAAAGTAGATTATTTAATTTGTCTAGTGTTCAGCACGTTTCTGTAACTGATGCAGACAAAGCAATGCTAGTTAATATTTGCACAGGCCTAACCTAAATAAAGAAAAATACGTAGACAAAGTTCTCAGGTAATCCCAATAACGTTTTTTTCGAATTGTCTGGCTAGGAGAAGTTTGAAGCAGTTCTTCCTGTTCCTGTTTTTTGGGTGGGGTGAGAGCACGTCTTTAGCCACTGGAATTTCCAGGAATGTGACTAAGTGGTTGTCATGACTGAGTTTTAAAATAGAGGTGCATTGGGGGGGCGTGGCTTTCAGCCAAGAGCGATGGCCGCAGCTTAAGCGTGCTCCTGCCCTTCCGCGGCTGTTTCCAGATATTCAGCCATCCAGAACCGAGTGCGGAGAGTCGGACGTTGGGGGCATAACATCTGGCCCCCCTCGCCATATCGTAGATGGCTGGCTGAGCCCCGGGGCGAAATTGGCTGTATGGCGTGACCCGGGCCCTGAGGCTCTAGAAATCGAAGATGGCGGCCCAGGCCCGCATCCGCTGATAGCGGCCGCCCGATGCTATCCCTGCTGCCCCTCTGAAGTGTGGTAGCCCGCTGGTGCACTACCGGTGAGCAGGAAACAGCGGAGGCGCCCTGGGAGGTACGACGCGGACTGGCATGCGGCACCAGGAGCGGCAAAAATCGAAGGCCCCAGCTTCTGGGCCTAAGCGGAGCCCCGGGGACAGCCCGACGGAGAGCAGGAGAAAGAGATGACTGGGACCTTGCCTGACAGCCGGTGAGACAAGGAAGCAAGTGTGTGACCCAGGGGAGGGGGGCGCTGCAGTCGGCCTGCCCCTCCCTTTTATAGTGAGGAGTATTTCTTGAGGCCTAAAATGGAGATGCAGTGATGCTCCAGTCCCGGGTGGGAAGACCGTCTAGTGGCAGCGCTGAAGGGGCCCTGTGGAGAGACCCTGATGGCGACGGGCAAACTGCGGTGGCAAAAATCCTGGGAGGCAGCTGTGTGAACCGCACGAGGTGGGACAGTAGCTACCGAGCGTGAAGTTTGAGTGTCCAGTTCGAAGGTGTGTGGAGGCGGCACGCCAGTGACAGGGGTGGTGTGAGAGATGGCCAGATGAGGTTACAGTGGAGCCCGATAATTCATCCCAGCACAGGATAGGTGCGTGGATAACTGCCTTTGTACAGAGGAGAGGTTTGTTGGAAGACGCTGACCGACCTGATAGTCCTGGATGGGGGCGATGGGGGGGCGATGGGGGGGGGCCCTAAATACGGATCCCAGGGTTGTGCTGCGACCTCCTGCGGCTCCTTTCCGAGGATCTAGGGGGAAGCAGTGAATAGTGGATCTTCCAGGTGGTCCTGGTTGAACAGCTTCCGTAAAGAGGTGGTGTGCTGTTCCGACTACTACCCGGCCTTTGGGGCAGGACCGGTGGTGGCGAGCCCTAAGATGTGAAAGGGACTGATCGCTCTACTACCAAGCGGTGAGGGTGAAAGACGACCAGACCAAACTTCGATAGGTGGTGGACCTGGGCAGTATAAATCTACGCGGCCTGCTCTCCACCCCTGTAAAATGGCGGTGGGAGGAAAAGGCGCAAAACCCAGCGCCCAGAGGCAGCTAATGAAATTTGCTTGGGCTAAAGGGGGTGAAAAAGGGGATTCACCGTGATCGGACAAGGAGGGACCAGTGGTGACCCAGGCTCCAGGACCAGAGCCGACCCTACATGATGTTATGGCGGCGATAGGTAGAATACGTACCTCGGTTGACTCGGTCACAGTGGAGGTCTCGCTGCTCAGAGCTGACTTCAGAAAAATGGACGAGAAGGTGAAAGAATTAAATTGTGACAAGCGCCCTACAGGTGGACACCTCGGAGCTCCAGAGCCGGATGCTAGAGATGCAGAAAAAACAGGAAAGGATGTCGCAACAGCAGGATGATTATGAAGGACGGGCCTGCCGCAACAACATCCGAATTTTGGGGGTTCCGGAACAGACGGAAGGGCCAGCAGAAGATCTATATGTGGAGGACTTAATCTTAAAACACCTGAAGCCCAAGACATTGTCTAGCTACTTCTCTATTGAGCGAGCGCACAGGGTGCCTGGCGGACGACCTAAACCGAGCGCACCCCGAGGCCGCTGATTGCCAGAGTTTTCAACTAACGTGACATGGATCTAATCTTGCAAACTTTGAGATCCGGCCCTCCTCTGAAAGTGGATAATTACGAGGTATTGTTCTTTCCGGACTTCACAGCCAAGGTACAGGCGCAGAGGAGAAGTTTTCAAGCGGTCAAAAGGGAACTGAGGGATGAGAGGTGAAATATGCGATGTTCTTCCCGGCGCGGCTGAGAGTGTAATCAGATGGCAAATCGTGGTTCTTTGACTCACCGGAAGCAGTGTGGGACTGGATGGCGGGCTGTAGCACGGTAGGGAACCGGAGGAGAAATCGACCTGACAGACCTGGATGGCAAAAAGACACTCGATATCTAGGAGCACTTTACTCTAGTACTAGAAACAAGCACTTTGTGGGTCCCACTCAACACACGCTGCAGATATGGAGACTAGCCAATTCTCGTTTGGGTTGGATAGACAGGCTTACTGAAGTGACGCCGTTATGGTATTCCCAGAAACTAGGCATGCTTTGCCAGTACCAGAGATTCGATAAATGGGATATGATCGGTATATCGACGGTTGGTGACTTGATTAAGAAGGGTAAAATCCTTTGGTTTGAGGAGCTACAGAAGGCATACAGGCTGGCGCCCAGGGAGGTCTTTCGCTATCTACAAATACGACATGCCTTGATGACGGCGTTCCCTAGCTGTATAGATACACCGGAGTCATGCCCTCTGGAGGACCGTCTGCTGGATGGACAGCTACGCACCAAGGCGACCTCCCTCACGTATAGGAAACTTAGTAATAATGTGCCTGAATCCTTTGGAAAGCTTAAGGAAAAGTGGGAGGGGGACATAGGGACAATTGAGGAAGAGGACTGGAGGCAGGCGTTAATGTCTCCCAGAGAGGCTGCCATCACGCTTAGATTCCGTCTTATCCAACTCCGTATTTTGCACCGCTCATATTTGACTGGGGTCACTCTTGCGAGGATTGGGTCTATGCCAGACGATCTTTGTCTAAGGGGCTGCTGACAGCCAGCCACCTTTTCCCATATGATATGGGAATGCCCGATGGTGCAGAGCCGTTGGGACAGGATCACGACACATGCATTCCGCGCTGGGAAAACCGCTTACTTTGACGCCACGACTGGGCCGGCTAAATATATGAGAGGCGACTGATCATACGGAGACAGAACAGCAGTTTATAACATTAGGTTTTACACTCTTTAAGAGGGAAATTGCTAGGGGATGGGGATGGGGATGGGGATGGGGATGGGGATGGGGATGGGGATGGGGATGGGGTGGAGTACGACCGCCAGCAGTGATGGTTTGGAAGAGGGAGCTGGATAGGTGCATGATAGCTGAGAAGGAAGTGTTTATTGCGAGGGGGTGCCCGAAGAAATGGGACAGGAAATGGTCCAAGTGGAACTTATATAGGGGAGAGATTTGTGTATCGGCTGTGGTGAAAATTGCTAGGGGATGGGGTGGAGTACGACCACCAGCAGTGACGGTTTGGAAGAGGGAGCTGGATAGGTGCATGATAGCTGAGAAGGAAGTGTTTATTACGAGGGGGTGCCCGAAGAAGTGGGACAGGAAATGGTCCAAGTGGAACTTATATAGGGGAGAGATTTGTGTATCGGCTGTGGTGGAATTGGAATTGCGAAGGAACAGAGATGGGTAGCAAAATGTGTAATATGTATGTCTAACTGAACTTGATTCCTAATATTACGCTAAAGGTAACTTGCATTGTGAATTGTATGAGTAACAGTGAATTTGTCTGTCATCTTTCAAATGAAAATATATTTTAAAAAAAAATAGAGGTGCGTAAGGTATCAAAGGTCTTCATCTGAAAGCTCTGTGAAGTCATTTTGAAAAGCGGTTTAACCGTTAGAAGTGGTGCAAAGTTTATATCTCAATATTAAATTCTTACAGAAGTCAGCCATACAAAAAAACACAAAAAGAAAATTGCTACTTAATAACCATGTTTTTTGAAAAACTCCTATGCTGAATTTTTTTCCCAAGATTGTTTTGCCCTGAAGAGATTTTGCAGAGTGTACAAATCTTCACCAAAATGTTGTAACCTACGGAAATTGCTAACGTTGAACATATTTGCAGAAATTTAAGTTGTATCCATCTCTAGGCTCTGTTGAGGAAATGTTGCATCACGCAGGAAATCATGAATAGATGGTAAAGCATTCGTAGATGAGGGCACACCTAAAAGGTTTTTTGCAAGTTCCCAGTCTCGAAATAATCGAGCCCTGGAAAGATTGTGGATAGATTTTATCTTGACAAAAAGTAAAGTTTGCGTTTTTCTTCATAAACCTCTCTGTAATGTCTATACCTCGTACCCAGATAGTTTTCCATCTTTGTTTAAAATTCAGACAATAAAGTATACTTTCTATGTGAAGGACAAACAACCTTTACACTTTCCCACATATCGGTAATGCGCTTATCCTTCCATATCAAGTGATGCAAAATGTGAACATTACCAGTAGTGGGTAGAAAATGGGAAAAGTCAATGAAAAACTGAAAGATAAAAAAGAAACAATTTTTACATAAAAATAAAGTGAAAATTAAAAGGCTGTAAAAAAACAAATGCCATGAATATTACTTAATCACAGTACACACTCAAAATAAACCTGAAAGTTGTAGCTACTCCTTTGTAAAGAATCGCAGATTGCAAACAGCCTCTCAACTTTAAAATAGTGTTTACTGATTTTTTTAAAAAGTGTCTTATCTCTGGTTGAAAGCAAGTTCTTTTTTTTTCTTTTCTTTTTCTTTAATTTGTTTTACCACACATTTCTATCTCTTTGAATCACAGTTGGTCCACTAAACATCAACGTGACATTGGCAATCTCTCTTGACGAAGTTATTTTTGCCTATCCAAATGTCCATACGGGAGGCCATTTTCGTCCTGCAGACTGCGAGGCTCGACAGCATATCGCCATCATCATCCCTTTCCGCCGACGGGAGTCGCACCTTACCATCTGGCTCTTCTATATGCACCAGTTCATGCAGAGACAGCAGGCCGACTACGGGGTATATGTCATCGAACAGGTTCGTTGCCGTTATCTTGACAGTGTCCAAGTAGCTCGAGGTAGAATATTCTGTTGATGGTTTTTGTTTTTGGTACTTGAAGAAAATTAAATGTAAAGTGCATATCTTAGATGAAGGAAGTGCTATATAAAAATCCTAAGTAAGCAAAAGAAGAAATAGATAAATAACAGGCCCATATCCTGGAAACCTAGCAATATCGGCCATCAAATCCCCATTCTTCTTGCTTATTCCAGAAAAAAGCTGTCAGCACCACTACTTTTCTAAACCAGTAGTAGTTCTTGCTACCTCTACTGTTCCTGTAGTCAGACCCCCCCCCCCAAAACATATGATTTCAAGATGGACTCAGTACCATTACTGACGAATATCCCACCCCAGAGGTCTACCCTCATTTGAGGTCATCTTCAATCGTAACAGTAGAACGGTCTACTTAATTTGCGTGCTTGGAATGGGAGCCACTATGGAAGAAGAGCATGGCGTCCCAGAATCCTCTAGCAGACCCTATCCCCATTTAAGCCTGCTTTAAACACAAGTGTACACTGGACAATTGATAGGTACTAGAAGAACTGAAGCTCAAGTGCTTACGGGGATGCAGCTCGTGGTGGGTGCAAGAGGTCTTTGACTCGCGTTGCTCTGATCCGGGCTGCCAGTCTCTTGACCACACTGGCTAATGCCTACAGGCTCCAGATAAAAATTATCATTCCTTTATCATCACTGTTAAATTTTATGTATGTGTTTCCACTATGCAAAACAAACGCTATTCAGTGGAAACATTTTGTAGGCATTATTTCTGATTTATACTTACAACATAGTTAGTTAAAATCAAATGCAATAAGTCAGAGAAATAATAGGCTGTCCTGAACCATCCACTACCCGCTGAGTACAATTTTATTTGTTTATTAATTTAATGTATCTATTTATGATGCAGTTTTATATTTAGCATACACGACTCATTGGGGATAAGAGCAGGTTTCGTGGGAACTGTTTCTTACTGCATAGAAGCTGTTTACGTACTAATGGCTACAAAGAAAATCCCATATGAATAAAATCAAAATGCATAGGAACATTTATTAGTGGAATTGTTTTAATACAAGCTTCATAAAAAATAAATGGTTCCTTCAGATTATAAACTTGCAGGTAATAGCAGAGGGTGTCCACTTCTTTACTCTTGTATGAAACGTTCTTCTTGACCAAAGATGGCCGACCAGATCTCTCGCATGGGTTTGAGAGAGGTTGAGATGTGTAACCTGACCAGCTCTCTGTATAGTCTAGTCTTCAGTTGTGGAACATGGCTGTCACCATGAAGAACAGTTTCTCAATTCTTTCTATAACTGTTAGCTTATTAAAGTGCCTGGTATTGGTTTCAGGGTAGAAATGAACACAGTATTGCAAGACAATATCTGATAGAGACTTCTAGTCACAGATTCCTTAACTTAGAGTTTTCCCCAGGTGTCTGACTGGATCCAGAAGATTTTTCGTGAGCAGTACCTCTGCGGGCAGTCGGTGGCATCGATTGGCTCTGCATCCATCATCAATAGCGAGTGCCGGAAGTGACGTCGCTGTACACGCCACACAGATGCACTGACATCAGTTATTTTTTTAACTCAGCAACCATCGCTGATCCGGAGAAGAGCTTCCCTCGGTCACTTTTTGAGAGGTCTTTTTTCTACATTTTGTCAACTTCTTTTGAGGTTTAACTCCTCGTGTGTAGAGGATGTCCTCGCTCAAGTCGGGTTTTAAGTCCTGCGGCTCCTGTCATCGGCTGATGTTGGTTGATGGACCCGCACCTCGTTTGCCTGTGGTGTCTGGAGCACAGCCACGGCACCAAGACGTCCTCCGATTTGCCGGGCCATGTCTCTGAAGGCTTAAGAGGGAGCGGCCCCTGAAGCTGTTAGTGGGCCAGCATGCGACTCCATAGAAATCAAGATGCCGGTCAAGGGGAAGGTCTTGGGATCATTTGCGGAGCCGGAAGTCCTCTCCATCCTGCTGGAAGTCATTGGGACATTTAGGAAGGAGGCATAAGAAGAAGAGTAAGAAGGTGAAGGGTCTGTGGGCTAACAAGACGAAGGAGCCTTAGCATTCTAGGCCTCGTTCTCCATAACCTGTTCCTCCGCTGACTCTGCACCTTCCTGAATTTCCCAAGGCCAGGGAGACCCGCCCAGCTAAAACAGTTCTATGAAGTCATGTGCTTCATTTTTGGACAGTCTGACCCTGACGACGCAACTTCGGGCCCCCTCTAGTTTTGTGCTGGAGGCTCCGATAGGCTGTACAGATCCATTGCTGGATTCAGATCAGTGCCAGTACAGCCATCTAACCCTTACCCGGCACCGGCCTTTGCCTACCAGATTGGAGCCTAGGCCTTATTTTCATCGGCTAGACCTCGGGGAAGAATGGGACCCTTTAGAGTACCAGCCCTATGACGAACAGTGCGTGGACTAGTGTGAGGACCTGGTTGGGACACTTCTCCAGGTGCTGGCAAGCTTTCTCTCCCTTCTGTGGCTATGGAGGAAGGGACATCATATGCAATGGTGGTGCGTAGGGCGTCTGTGGTCCTTGACCTTCAGTAGCCCACAGTGGTAGTCAAGACTAATCTCTTGACAGAGGTGTTGCAACTAGGAGTCTCCACATCGGAACCCTTACTCCCGTTCAATGACGCCTTCCTTTTGGGTACCTAGTCCAAACCCAACACAGGGGCTCCTATGAACAGGACGATTGCCCACCACTATCGCCCCAAACCTGGTGACCCAAACTTCCTCACCCTACCCCTGAGAGCTTGGTGGTCAAAGTCATCACCTCCCAAGGAGCTTTCCCTGCCGCACCCCCGCATAGGGAATCAAAGAGGCGGGACTCATTTGGGGAAGATGTTTTCTTCCACCGGGCTGGCATTGCGGTCCGTGAACACCACATGCCTTTTGGGCCAGTATTCCCACAATCTGTGAGCTATGGTTGCACAAGTGAGGACCCAGGTGAGGCCTGGACTGCACTTGTGTACCCTTTGTCAAGAGGCCTCTGGATCTGATTGGAATGCCAGAGCGTTTCCCTGGAAGTTGAATATCTGGCCGTTTCCCTGAACCCCAGAGCGAACAAACTCAGCCAAAGATGCCTAGCTTATGCATTTGTGAGTGGAGTCTCCATCTGGAGGTGGTGCAAGGCTTCTTTCAGCAGTGGGGAAAGCCTTAGCTAGATCTTTTCACCACCGCCGAGAATGCTCGGTGTCAGCAATATTGCGTACTGGAGTTTCCAAGGCTGCACTCATTCGAAGACGCTTATCATCTCTAGTGAAGCACGGGCCTCCTGTGTGCCTTTCCGCTCATACTGCCTAGAGTTCTCTAGAAGTTCAAGAACGACCAGGCCCAAGTTATCTTTTTGGCTCCGGACTGGGCACGAAGAGTTTGGCATCCCAAGCTTTTGAGTCTAGCCATCATTCCTCTGATCAGGCTGCCCCTACGGGAAGATCGTCTGTCGCCGCCGCAGCAGCAGCAGAGGGTACTCCACCCGAACCTGTCAACTCAAACCTGTCCACTCTCTGCCTTCTCACCTGGAGATTGAACGGCAACAGTTGACCGCTTTTGACCTTTCCCCCGAAATCTGTAATGTTGTTATTCTGGCAGTCAGGCGTCTCTACCAAGACAGTGTATGTCTGCATTGGAAGAAATTTGTGATATGGTGTGCAGAAAAGTCTGTTGACCCCCTTTCTGCCCCTCTTTTTGAGGTTCTGCTTTTTGTCTCTTCTCTTGCCCAGCAGGGTACTGTTGAGGGCTATCTGTCCACCATTTCTGCCTTCTTGTGGTTACCTTTTTAGGTTTCGCCTAGCGGAAGCTGCGCTCTGCGCAGCTTTTCCGCGCAGGCGAAATCCTGTTGAGAACTGTAGTGTGGCTTTTGTTCGGCCCTCGTCCTTGATTGGCTGGCTCCGTAAACGGAGCCTTGCCATTGGACGAGGGGCCTGTCCGTCAATGCCGGACCAGACACGGGGGCGTTCCCGACATTCTTTGGCTTTTGCCGACGTCACGCGACGCCGGGAACGCCCCCGTGTCTGGTCCGGCATTGCCGGCACTCCTACGTCTCTCCTGCCCCGTGTCGCATCTGTCCCCGGAGAAAAGCCGCCACCGAGACTATCATCGGGCTCGGGGCCCGCAACGTTTGTTTCCCCCCTTGGTTTTGGGGTTGCCAGCCTGCCTGCAAGTGCCAAGGTATTGTTGATATCCCCCGCGGTGCGAGCCGCCCCTTCCCGCTGACTCGCACCGCTCTGTGTCTCTCTGCCTGCCTGCAGCTCCGCGCTGCGAGAGCGCTCCAGCCCCTCCCGCTGGAATCCTTTAGCGGTCGGGTCCAGCAGGCTGCAAACGAAGCCCCGCCCGCGTGACTGAGGCGGCGCTGGGTCCTTGGGCCTTCCCTCCCCCTGGATAGCCCTGAGGTCGGTGGTTCCCCCCCGAGTGGGTCCTGTAGACCAGGGGGGCCATCCGCTCTACAAGACCCGACCGGGCCGATCGCGTCTCACGCGGGAAGCGTGAGACTTGGCAGGGAGTCGGGATTTCACCCGTCCAAGGCACCGCGAAGCGCGGCAAAGTGCATAGCAGGACCCCGTAGGTCCTAATCAGACCTGAGAAACGTTTTAGACCTGAGAAATCTCAGCGCGCGGCCTCTCGAATAATAGTTTCAGTTTTAGGCTGTATATGACACCTTAGAACGATTAAGCCCTGTACTCGGTTGTATACTTTCACGGGAAACTGGGATACGAACGAGTGTTAACGGGTGGCACTCTCCATGCGGTACTAATAAAGCATGCGAGCTCGTAAGAGCGAATCAAGATGAATTTATCAGTATAAAGGAGGATTCCGCAGGACGGGTGTGGGCCTCGTAACCAGTCTCAAGCACCTGCTCTGGGCTGCTGCCTGCCTTCCGTGTGTGGCGGACACGGGGCGTTATCCTAGCGAAGCAGCGTGATTCTGCCTTTGACAGTTGCTCTCAAGCCGGCTAGATAAAGCCCGAGGAGCAGCACGTGACTGGGCAAGCCTAAAACTTCTCCAGGCTTCTAGCCCTGCCCCTCTCTCCTCCGTTCTGCTCAGCGGGATACGGCTCTGTCTTCTGATTGGACGAACATCCTGCCCACACAGCTAGGGAAAGAGGGATCCCTCCTCTTTTCCCACGCGCCCCCTCCTCTTTGACTGAACAGCGACTGCGGGGGTGCCTAGGGGGGATGACTCTTGTGGAATGGGGAAGCTCGCATCACGTAACTAATACAATAAATACTGCGACACCAAGGGTGTGATGCTCTCCAAGGAGACCCGGATTAGCTGTGGGGGCGTGGGGAAGACGATATAAGCATATGGGAGGAGAATACAGGAACTCCCGCTTATTAAGTAGACCTCTCAGATACCCACCCATAGGACACTCAAAACCACCATGCTCCTCGCTTGCACCGAAGGTTCAGCAATGGGCTCAGGAGACTGGCACTGCCACCATTGATGACGCCTTTGCTGGTGTCCTGTGTGCACCCGCGGGAGGCAGACCAAGGAGGACTTGTTCGTCAGCGCAAAGCGCCAACCTCTCTCGTTCAACCTGCCGCGAGTCCAGGGGGCGGGGCCCGCTTCCCACGCACAGGTGACAGTCCAAACCTGGCTGCTGCTGCTCCTCGTCGGCTCCCCGTTTCTCATTTCCGCGTTCAGATCACAAAACGGGTAGTCTGGATGTTGTGGAAAATGCACGTACCACCGAAGCGCGCAGGTGTCGTGGTCAAGAGAAAAACAAAGAATGACCCTCGCAGTGCCACTACGCTGAGCGGCTGCGAGCCAGCCGGTCACCCGTCCCACGTAGCACCAAAATCAGTATCTAGTTCATACACGTTCGCTTCCCGTTACCCAAGACACCCCCTTACAACAGACAACCTCCTCCACCCACTTATCACTGTGAGCACCAGATGCCCACTGAACAATATATCACGCCCTTGCCCCCCAGAAGACAATAAGATACTCAAAAGCATTAGTCAGCATATGCACATCAGGTCAAATCGCCTCCGGTAAATATGTATGTAGCTCCTACCTAAGATAACCAACTAAGCTCAACACCTACCCACTACACAAGTGATAACCACTAAGAGATACCACTAAGAAAAATGACTCAAGCCTTCTCCCTCCACCATGTGCACTGTGAGGACCACCAGAGCAACAGGTGCGTTCATACACATGCGTATGACAACTCCCCACCCTGGATAACAGCGCTAGCAGTCTCTCGCCCCATCCACGGCAGCAGGTGTGGGCGCGATAACGTTTCGGTAAGCCCGACTACCTTTACCCGCCATGTCCATCATCCCACACCCGGCTACCTGCGCCCATTGGGTCTGTTCACTCCCGAGACACATTTTACGGGCCAGGCACTTGTTTTTAATTGGAAATACATTTATTACCCAATAATCAAATACGATGCGCACACGATATGCATTCTGTGCTGGAGCCCCATATTTAAGGTGTAGGGAACCTCAGAACTTCGATACATGGGAGCAGTTTTAGACAGTGTTTGTAATGACACCGTGAATGTCTGGAGTCCCAGACTCTTAGCTCGCCCCACCTCCTACCGTAAGTCTGTCACAAACGTCATCAGGTAACTAGCAATGGCTCCGCTTCCACTGTTTTTAGTCCTCCCTGTACACACCCTGGGCATTTCATATTTTGGAGACTAATATTCTATTTATTACATACTCAGTAAAAATAAATGGAAATCTGAAACATGAAATTTAGGGTGGCGACGATCGTTCAGGGGGCGTCGTGTACCCACCTGTCCCACTCAGACAGAGTGCTTTCTTCTAAAGAACATTTTTATTTTATATCTTTTTATGATACAGTAAATGCTAAACCAGCTTCGGCTTAAGTGCACTTTGTAAAACGACTACTATACCCAAGCTCTGTCACACAGTGTGACCTTTAGCACACAACCTTCTTTTTGAACCCAAAGCTACTCTTTTTGTTTCTGAAGGAGGGATTTAATTAAGCTATTTGTATTCCAATAAAACACATTTTAATACATTTATAGTACAGATCCAGTAAAAAAAGGTAGCATTCTTCATATATTTGATTAGGCAGGAACACACCCAAAAAGTTCACACTAGTAGTTTAAACTCACTATTTCTAATCATGCATCTTTACTGCTGTTCATCTGTAAAGCTGTAATCATACATATTTTTTGTATTTTGCTGCTTTCACGCCGAGACTATATTATACATAGGGGCCCATACGTGCTCTTGAATATACATTGCACCACCTGGCAGCTCTGCGACACGAGCTCAGAGGATACTGCCACTACAGTAGCTCGGAGTGTAGTCTGTAAACAGAAAGGTGGGAATACAGCAAGTGTCAATTGCAGAATAATTGGTACCACTTGGTACCACTGCACCAGCCACACTACTTCCCTACTGACCGTTCTCCACTTCAGCCCCGTCTAAATTACAATTCCTGCTTGTGACCCTTTTGCCTGCTTGTGCTTGTTTTCCTGACCCTGTTGCCTGCTTGTGCCTCCGTGTGCCCCTGTTGCCTGCTTGTGCCTCCGTGTGCCCCTGTCGCCTGTTTGTGCCTCAGTTTTCGTGCCCCTGTTGCCTGCTTGTGCCTCCGTGTGCCCCTGTTGCCTGCTTGTGCCTCCGTGTGCCCCTGTCGCCTGCTTGTGCCTCAGTTTTCGTGCCCCTGTTGCCTGCTTGTGCGCCCCTGTTGCCTGCTTGTGCCTCCGTGTGCCCCTGTTGCCTGCTTGTGCCTCCGTGTGCCCTTGTTGCCTGCTTGTGCCCCTGTTGCCTGCTTGTGCCTCCGTGTGCCCCTGTTGCCTGCTTGTGCCTCCGTGTGCCCCTGTTGCCTGCTTGTGCCTCAGTGTGCCCCTGTTGCCTGCTTGTGCGTCTGTGTGCCCCTGTTGCCTGCTTGTGCCTCAGTGTGCCCCTGTTGCCTGCTTGTGCCATGTGGGTGTGTGTGGATGGCTCTGTGTGGCTGTGTGTGTGGGGAGGTTTGTGTGGCTGTGTGTGTGGGGAGCTTTGTGTGGCTGTGTGTGTGGGGAGCTTTGTGTGGCTGTGTGTGTGGGGAGCTTTGTGCGGCTGTGTGTGTGGGGAGCTTTGTGTGGCTGTGTGTGTGGGGAGCTTTGTGTGGCTGTGTGTGTGGGGAGCTTTGTGCGGCTGTGTGTGTGGGGAGCTTTGTGCGGCTGTGTGTGTGGGGAGCTTTGTGTGGCTGTGTGTGTGGGGGGGGCTCTGTGTGTGTCATTTGCGAGAGATAAAGCTAGTGGCATTGTAAATGACAATGCCATTTATTTATGTTAAAAAATACATAAATAAAAATAATGTCAAGAGCAATGCCAATAGCTCTAACTTTAACAAAGGCGAAACCATTGCATTGTAAATGCTTGTTTGTTCATGTCATCTATTATACATAGGTTCCTTAAGGGACCTACTCATCTCATCCCTCCTTCGCCATTCATTATTCCTCAGTTTAGTTTTGACTTTTTTGATGTCTGCTCATTTTGAGCCTCTACACAATTGTCCCCTCAGGTTTCTCACAGTGAAAACAGCCTTCCTTGTGGCTATTACATCTGCCCGTTGAAAAATCCTCCAGATCCAGTCTGACACCTGGGGGGAAATTCTAGGGTAACGAATCTGCGACTAGATATAGTCTCTACCCAAAAACGGGCTACCGAAGGTAACTAACTTGTTCTATGGAATAAGAATGTACTACAATACCTCAAAACATGTTTTGCATTTAATTTCAGTATGGTAACACAACGTTTAACCGAGCGAAGCTGATGAACGTGGGCTTTGCAGAGGCTTTGAAGGACTACGATTACAACTGCTTCGTCTTTTCAGACATCGACATCATTCCCATGGACGACCGAAATTACTACCGGTGTTACAACAATCCTCGGCACATGGCCAATGCAGTCGACAAGTTCAAGTTCAAGTAATATATGTTTATTTATGCCTATTTTTGAGCAAGCATTTAACATGGCAATTGGAGCACTGTGCACTTGTGTTGTCTTTGAATGATTCACTTCATGTTAAGCAGCTAGTTCAGAGTGGGCGACATCACTTTGCCACATCTAATGACAATTTCCCAGTTGGGTCTCAACAGGAGGGCATTTGTTAACTTTGCCTGACTCTCTATGGCTCCCCAGTTCAGACTCAGCCTCCAGTCCAAGAATGTGCTTGCAGGACCCCTGGGTCTTTGTATGTCAGCCTTTTCTCCCATTCTTTTAAATATATTTTTCCAGAAAGCCTCAAGGTGGTAGCAATTCCAAAATTTCCCTTACCATGCTTACAGCTCTGCCATAAAGTCCAGATTTTTCTTTATACCCATGCTGCAGATTATAACAATATTGCAAGTCATCGAGGAGTTCCACGAATACATGAAGGAACAAGGGTAAAACAGAGTTCGGATGTAAGGTCTTGCAGTTCCTTTATAAGGTCCGGTAACACCATGGGGACTTGCAATATTCTTTTAATGCATGGAAGAGGGAATTTTATACCTTATAATACATGGTAATATTGTTGCACATCCCACATACCCATGGTTTCCTGAGCTAGCCTGGTTTCAGACATAAATAAAAACTGGAGCAAAGTTCAATACCAAAAAGCAGTTAGTGGTTTCTTGCTAAAAAAAAGTATTAGAATCAGTTTGATGTAAATCAGATTTAAAATGCAGTAGCTCAGAGGGAGTGCAAACATGCGGAGATATTCTATCATTCCTGTAATGACCCACAGCACCAAAAATAAACATGTTAAAATGAATATCTCCTTTCAGTTGACACTGTTCATCTTAGAAAAACAGATCAGAAGACAGAAAAGCCAGTTTTAGTTTTTCATTGTTAGGTCTCTCCTGCAACACCACATGCACGCCGTGTGCTCTCACTTGCAGGAGATATTGTATACACCAAGGGGCTTGCAGCACACCAATTGGTTACCATTTTCTGGCTTCTTTGTCACTCTTATTTATTGCCTTCTAATTGTCCTGTGTGGGCTGGCTTCCATTCCTCTTATTTTGGCTGGAGCATGGACCAATGACTGATTGCTTCAGCTTGATTACTGTCCTTCCGTTGATCGCGCCTTGATTGAGGTCCTATTTTTCTTTCATTAGTTATTTTTGTTTCTTCTCTCAATGGTGATGCTTCTTAAATCCCTCACCCCTGGTGCCTTCCCCTCTGTTGTCCGCGATACTGATATGAGATGATGTAGAAAAGGCCAGCGCAGGCCTTGTCATAGCACTTTATCCCAACGTTTTATGGTCTTGTTTGACAACGCAGCTGTCGCCAGGCAATTATGTGAACATTACTAGAAAGGGCCGTCTGGCTGCGGCCTCATGTCGAGAGCCAGGCGTACATATTTGATAGGGCAGAAGTTGTGTGCTTTCACAAAAAAAAAATGTTTCCCTCAACACAGCTGTGACCATTCTGTTTATCCATCTGCCTAAGCTTGAACTTTCATGGGCACACACATGACCTTGGAATGCTATTACAGAGTCTTAGATAACTAGATCGTTTATGTTGTTTTTCTCTGGCAGCAGCACAGATGGGTGGATGCCCGTCATCAACCTACATGGATGTTTAGGTCTGGCATGACCGTGCAACGGTCACCAGACCTTTACACCCACATCAATATTGTTGTCCAGTTCTTTGCTTCCGCACAAATACTTATCGATTCCCAGGCTATCTACTTGCAATGCTTTGCATTACCATACAGTATTCCTTTAAAGCTAGACCTATTGGCATTGTCAATGCTTGTTGTTCTTGTTTTGTTTGTCTGAATCGTCAGACTTACGCCATGGCAAGCAATTCCACTCCGATTTCCTAAAACTCTCCCTGCCTGTGTTCTTCAGTAGTGTGAGCCGCATTACATTAAAGCCGAGCTCCTGTTTCAGGCAAGCTTACTAACCAATGCTTCTGCAGACTTTTATATGAATCCTAATGTTTTTTGCTGCACAGTTGTCGTAGAGGCAATATGATGTTGGCTCTGACTGAAGTTCCCGTGGGCCAGTGACAAATGGCTACTACTGGTCACATTTGGTACATTTGGCTGAAACTCCACACAGAAGATTCCAGTTGCATCTTGAAACTGGTTACGGTGTCTTTTTTTCTCCAACAGCTGGAGTGCCCTTGTTTTTGCTCTGCCTATGTGGTCAGATCTCACAACATTTTTCATTGACTCTTAACTAAGAACCATTTATAACTGGCAAACTGGAATTTGAAAGAACTTACCACAGTACACAGCTGCCTTTATTTGCCAATGAGACTCAAGGGGAGTAATGATCGAGTTCCTGATTGTTTTCACCCTTTAACAAACTTCTTTCAACTTACGCTCACCCCTCCGTGTTCTCTCATGTAGTTTATGACATTTTAAGAAGGCACTAAAAAATGCTTAGATACTTCATTGCAGCGCGTGTATGCTATTGCCCTTTGGCAGTGCCCAGTTTATGTTAGTCAAGTAGTTCTCTTTAGTGCTGAACACTGGGCAGATGTGGCTTTAGGAAGTATGCAGTGCAACAGCTGCCCATTGAAATAGATGAAGTTGGTTAAAGTGCTGTGAGAGTAAAGTTTCTGATGCTTTCCAACATCAGTAGCAATCCTGTGTGTCTCCCAACAACTGACTGAAGGGTAGAGGCTCTGGCTGCTGGCAGCTGCTGCTTCCTCTCCTGCTGTATGCTAAAAACAAATCTCACTTGTAGAGTAGTTTTTGATTCTGCACCATGGCAAAGAAAGAGAACATATTTAATGAATAAATCCCAAAGTAATCTCTTTCAGTCCTTTTGTAAAACAAATAATCTCAATGTTATTATGTTTTGAAATAATGATATTCTCAATTTACATCTAATTCATGTTCCATTCAACAAGTCTTATAAATAGTTGCCTTCTTTAAGCTTTACCAAAATAACACTAATATTAGACATTTTTACTATATATATTGCTGTCGCACTTTCTCATAAGTATGTTTTAAAAATATTATCACAAACCCCTATTGTTAACATTATTTCAATTAGACTTTTTTAAATTAAAATGTTTCACACAGCCATTTTCATATCATTCGGTATATGTTTTTCATACTGGTTTACCATATAAAACAAGCTGGATAGTGTAATCAATTAAATGACAGAAAATGATACAATCGGGAATAAAAAATAAATTGTCAGTCTTGTTCTATCTTTACTTGTTAGACATCAATTGAATTGTTTAGTACTTTTGTTTGTCCTAATTCTTATTGCATATTGATATATATGTTCTGGCATATCCACAGGATTTTACTTCATAAATGCACACTTCTTAACAAAAGGCATTTCTCTTTCAAAAAATCTTTTTTATTTGTATGGGAACTCAGTCACAATGAGTATTATGCACAGGCCAAATTTGATGACATTTTATGCTGACAGTTTTCATCTATTTCTCACTGTAGGCATTTAGTGAAGGGGACAGTGTAATTACGAAATTATGTTTTCAAAGCATTTTAAAACATGAACTACTTGGACAAAGTTTACATTTCAAAAGGGGTGTGCAAAATGTTCCTGTTATATCAAGTCATTCATATGATCAAACATTATGTGAAATCATAGATTATGCAAAATCTGCACTCTGCCACACTTTAAGCAAGACACATTTCAGTAATTATTCAAGATTACACCGGCGTAACAAACATTCCAAAATCCTACACCGGCGTAACCAACATTTCAAAATCCACAATCTATTTAAAATTTGTTGACATTTGGCCAGAACTACTGCTGGGTGTAAATATATTCTTTTTAAATTTCTTTGTGAAAAGTTCAAAATAACTAATCCCATGATAGCAATTTATTTTATAGGCATCAATGCATTTCTTCAATAAATTCTAAAATTAAGTCTAAATATGAGACGCAATACTAGAATACATTCTTCCTCTTTTTCTTTTAACAGGTTACTGTATAACACTCTTTTCGGAGGGGTGACAGCCTTCTCCAAGACCCAGTTTCAAAAAGTGAATGGGTTTTCAAATGCCTTCTGGGGCTGGGGCGGAGAAGACGATGAAATGTATTCAAGGTTTGTATGTACTACTCATGGTGGGTTGGGTTGGGTTGGGTTGGGTTGGGTTTGGGTTGGGTTGGGTTGGGTTGGGGTTGGGGTTGGGGTTGGGGTTGGGGTTGGGGTTGGGGTTGGGGTTGGGGTTGGGGTTGGTATTGGGGTTGGTATTGGGGTTGGGTTGGGGTGGGGTTGGGGTGTGTTTGGGGTGGGTGGGTTGGGGTGTGTTGTGGGTGGGTGGGGGTGTGTTTGGGGTGGGTGGGGGTGGGGGTGTGTTTGGGGTGGGTGGGGGTGGGGGTGTGTTTGGGGTGGGTGGGGGTGGGGGTGTGGTTGGGGTGGGTGGGGGTGGGGGTGTGGTTGGGGTGGGTTGGGGTGGGGTGGGGCGGGGTGAGGTGGGGTGGGGCGGGGTGGGTCGGGGTGGGGCGGCTTGGGGTTGGGTGGGGCGGCTTGGGGTTGGGTGGGGCTGGGTGGGGCGGGGTGGGTTGGGTGGGTTGGGTGGGGTTGGGTGGGGTTGGGTGGGGCTGGGTGGGTTGGGGTGGGGGTGTGGTTGGGGTGGGTTGGGGTGGGGTGGGTTGGGTGGGGTTGGGTGGGGTTGGGTGGGGCTGGGTGGGTTGGGGTGGGGTGGGGGTGTGGTTGGGGTGGGTTGGGGTGGGGTGGGTTGGGGTGAGGTGGGGTGGGGCGGGGTGAGGTGGGGTGGGGCGGGGTGAGGTGGGGTGGGGCGGGGTGGGTCGGGGTGGGGTGGCTTGGGGTTGGGTGGGGCGGCTTGGGGTTGGGTGGGGCTGGGTGGGGTGGGTTGGGTGGGTTGGGTGGGGTTGGGTGGGGTTGGGTGGGGTTGGGTGGGGCTGGGTGGGTTGGGGTGGGGTGGGGTGGGGTTGGGTGTGGGTGGGGTTGGGGGTTGTTGGGTGGGGTTGGGGGGTGTTGGGTGGGGTGGGGTTGGGGTGGGGTGGTTTGGGTGGGGTGGTTTGGGTGGGGTGGTTTGGGTGGGGCGGGGTGGGCTGGGTGGGATGGCTTGGGTGGGGCGGGGTGGGTTGGGTGGGACTGGGTGGGATGGCTTGGGTGGGGCGGGGTGGGTTGGGTGGGACTGGGTGGGGTGGCTTGGGGTTGGGTGGGGTTGGGTGGGATGGGGTTGGGTTGGGTGGGGTTGGGTGGGGTTGGGTGGGGTTGGGTGGGGTTGGGTGGGGTTGGGTGGGGTGGGTTGGGTGGGGTTGGGTGGGGTGGGATGGGGTTGGGGTTGGGTGGGGTGGGGTGGGATGGGGTTGGGTGGGGTGGGATGGGGTTGGGTGGGATGGGGTTGGGTTGGGTTGGGTGGGGTTGGGTTGGGTTGGGTTGGGTTGGGTGGGGTGGGGTTGGTTTGGGTGGGGTTGGTTTGGGTGGGGTGTTGGGTGGGGTGTTGGGTGGGGTGTTGGGTGGGGTGTTGGGTGGGGTGGGGTGTTGGGTGGGGTGTTGGGTGGGGTGGGGTGGGGTGTTGGGTGGGGTGGGGTGGGGTGTTGGGTGGGGTGGGGTGGGGTGGGGTGGGGTGGGGTGGGGTGGGGTGTTGGGTGGGTTGGGGTGGGTTGGGGTGGTTGGGTTGGGGGTGGGGGTTGGGTGGGGGTTGGGTGGGGTGGGGTTGGGTGGGGTGGGGTTGGGTTGGGGGTGGGGTGGTTGGGGTTGGGGTGGTTGGGTTGGGGGTGGGGTGGTGGGGGTTGGGGGGTGGGGTGGTGGGGGTGGGGGTGTGTGGGGTGTGTGGGGTGTGTGGGGGTGGGGTTTGGTGGGGTTGGCTTGCGGTGGGGTGGGTGAGGGGATTCGTCCTAAGAAAGGGATACTTCAAAACCCCATCAATACATGTCTAGACCCCATGGACCATATTGTGTTTTTGGGTAATTTTCAACAACATTAATTTGAAGTTGCATTTTCACTATTTGGTGAAGACTGTCATACACAGCCAGGCCCGATAAAGTGAGTAATTAATATTGTTTAAGGGGCTCTGTGATCAGTGTTGGATCGGCCATCAAACTCTACATTAATTGAAGGGTGAAGGATTTCTAAGAAATTTTGTGGCTTTAAATCACAAAATGCTAGTGTTCAGTGTCATGCGGGTATGCTACTGTTACCTCACTTTCATTACTTTAGTTCGATGTTACTTTGCAGGTAGGTGTTAACATTTTACTTTGTGGGCCTTTCCTTCACTTCACTTCACAGGTAAATGCATTTTATATATATCCTTTTCTGTCAGGCCGTATTTTCTCTTTCTTTTCAACTTCTCTTTCTTGGTTCCTTTTCTTTTCTTTCTACCCTTTCTTTTAATTTTTATTCTTTTTCATCCTTCTATCTTACTTTCTCTCCTTTCTGTCTTCCAATGTCTTTTTCTTTTTCTTTCTCTTCCTCTTCCTCTTTTCTTCTTTCTTGTCTTGCTTTACTTCCTTTCTCACTGTTGTTCACAAATTTTTTCTTTCTTCCTCTGCTTGTTTCTAGTTTCCTTCTTTCTTTGATCATTGTTGTTTATGTTCTTATCTTCTTCACCTTTATTCACTCAATTTTGTTTTTTCCATCATTTTCAGTCCTTTTCTTTCCTCCTTCCGCGTCTTTCTTCCAACCACTTTCCTTTAATTCTCTTTTTATTTCTGTTTGACCTAATTTTCTTCATCACTTCCTTTTTTCATACTGCTTTCTTAATCTTTCTAGTTTTTAGGTCTCACCTATCCCATTACGCAGGGAATGGATAGGGGAGAATTATAGTGGGCAAAAAAGTCCTCAAACCATCGAGCGGATTTCAAACAGTTCACGTGAACACAAGCACACGCTTTTCCCTCGCTCCCGAGCCGCCTGCCTCTGAGAGCTTCACTTCAAAGGCCTCCCCCGCCCACTGCTTCACACTTCACGGCCGCCAGGCCATGTCTCCCATTTCTCCTCCCCACAGCAATGCCAAGAGCTTGTTTTTTCATCTGTAGTTGCTCATGCTGTGACTAGGGCTCTCCGAGCAAGCCAACGATCTTTAAATCTGCAAAGGCCTAAGTGTTTATTCTGCTCTATGTGCAGTCACTACACGTTAGTTGTGTGCGCATCCAATTATGTGTCTGTCTATTTCTCTGTTGTATGCACAGTTCTAAGCGGGCTGATAGCTGTGCATTTGTTCATAACAGAAGTGTGTGTCTAGTCCTGTGTGTTTCAATATATCTGATTCGTATCAATATGTACCTGGGTCTGTTTCTTTTCTGAATAATTTTATTTTTGCTTGTGTCTCCTTTTAATTTAATGGGTGCTTTTTCTGTTGCCTCTTCAGTGTCTACAGAGTACATGTGTGTGCATAATGAACAACGTGTTTTTGTACATGTGTTTCTCTTCTCTGTATAAGTTTTACTCCTGTCTATGTGTCTTGTTACTTTGTTGTGTGTCTACTACCGCGTTCCTGTGTTTTTAGGTCTCGACTAGCTCTAGGTCTCATCTGCAACCCACCCCATCAGCGCGTCTGTGCATGTCCTATTCTCTTGCCCCTCACCCCATTTCCATCTCTACAGAATCACAATCTTTGCTTCCCAGTCCAATTTGGTCTCGTCATCTCCGTCCACCCCCCTTCTTTCTAATCACTCTGCTAGTTCGACCCCTCACTTTCCACTTCTGATCGTCTCTCTCCCACCCCACCAGTCCCCCACAGTCAGCTCACCAATTGCACAATTGTCAAACCCCCACTTCAATATTTTTCTCACCGTCACCTTCTACCCACTGCCCTCATGGTTGTACGGAATGCATGCATAGTGCTTACTACCCCTAACAAGCCCATAAAGCGTACCGCTGGCCCCCTCGCCGTGCAGCAATCCCACCCTGCGGGTGCCACCGTCCAATACATAAGCCCGGTATTTGTAAACCTCACCCTCACAACCCTCTCACCCTCCCTCACACCCCCTCACACTCCCTCACCCTCACACCCCCACCCTCACACCCCCTCACCCTCAGACACCCCCACCCTCACCCTCACCACAGCATCACTATGCGCTACCACAGCATCACTGAACAACACCACAGCATCAATCTGTGCACCCATTCAACAACAACTGGTTCAAATATGTTCCCTCAATGTTTCAAACTTTATTACAAATGTCACAAAAAGATGTTAATATTTCACTTCTGTTCTTGGATTTTCATCACAATAAAATACACTGAACATAATCTTCATAAAAGTTATTACAAAAGTTTAAGCTATTGCCATTATAAATTACAATAACTTTTATTTAAGTATTAATTATTTAAAAAAATTAAAAGCCATTGTGATTTGTAATATCAATACATCTAAGTCACGTAAATACAAAAACATGTTGCATTACAAATGCTATAGGTGTCACATTTGCAAAAGATAAAAGTATTGGCATTGTAAATGACAAAGCTATTAATTTCACTATTTTCAAAAAGAACATAAACAAAAAAATGTGTCATTTAAAAGACCAATAGCTCAAACTTTCCAAATGCGAGACCTATTGCATTGCAAATGCTTGTATTTTTGGCTCTTTAATTTATTTTCCATTATTTCATTTTTTCTGCTTTTCCTTTCTTTCTTTCATTTCTATTTCTTCTTTATTTGCTTTTTTCCTTTTATCTGCTCCATTTCTGCCTTTCATTTTTCACCCTTCTTCCTTTTACTGTTGTTTCCGTTTTTAGGTCTCGCCTGTCAATGCGCTTGCGAGAATATAGTGGCTTATCCAGAGCTTATCCATCGGGCGATTCCATGCAGTGCCCGTGATAAGCAAGCTCAATGCGCAAGCGCATTGACATAAAATGCACGTGCACATGAAAGCCAGCCATCTGCCGCCAACAGCTTCACCGCCCCCTGCTGCATCAAAGGCTTTTCGGCCGTGTCACATTTCTCATGCCCCCCTCCCCACAGCAATGCCAAGAGCTTTCACTTTCACGGCTGCCAGGCCGTGTCTCTCATTTCTCCTCCCCCCTTCCCCTCATCAAAGGCTGCTCACTCTCCTTCTCCCCCGCCCCTCACCCCATCCGACTTGTTTTTCTTTCATTTCACGGCTGATTTTGCGTCACACTCGCGTTTTTTTCCCGTTTTTGTTTTATTATTATTTCGCTGACGATTTTCGTTTCACGGCTGCCAATGCTTGTTCTGTTAGCTCCTTGTTCGCCACTGACTGTATATTTTCATCTGTAAGAAACTATTTTGGCATATTTACAGAAGATCGGCGGTGCCTGCAGCCGCCTCCCACCACAGCCAGCCCAAGCGCTCTCGGCAATGCCTACAGACCCCTCCCGCCTCCCACCACAGCCTGCCCCAGCGCTATCGGCAGTGCCTGCATACCCCTCCCGCCTCCCACCACAGCCTGCCCCAGCGCCATCGGCAGTGCCTGCATACCCCTCCCGTCTCCCACCACAGCCTGCCCCAGCGCCATCGGCAGTGCCTACAGACGCCTCCCGCCTCCCACCACAGCCTGCCCCAGAAAAAGTTTAAAGTATTGGCATTGTAAATGACAAAGCTATTAATTTGGCTATTTTCAAGACCAACACATTAAAAAAAATTGTAATTTACAAAACCAATAGCTCCAACTTTTCTAATGCGAGACCTATTGCATTTCCAATGCTTGTTTCACTCTTAATCTCCTTTCTTTGATTCTTCCCAACCTTGGCGTGCCTTCCGTTCTTCATATACGTTCTCTTATTTTTTCCTTTACCCTCTTTCGTCTTCCTTTTTCTTGACTCCTTCCTTTCTTCCCTCCTTTCTCTTGTGTTCTCTTCCTTCATTCATTCTTTTCTACTGTGCTTCTTTCCTTTTTCCTTCCCTTCTGTCCTGACATATTTTCTTTCACTTCCTTCTTTCCTTACTTTCCTCCTTCAGTTCTTGCTTCTTTTTTCTTTTCCTTAGTTTTACTTCTTACCTTCCCTATTCATTCTTTTTTCCTCCCCATTGTTCTTTCCTTTCATTGTTCGCTTCCTTAATTTTTTCCTTCCTTGCTTCCTTTCCTTTTTCTCCTTTCCTTACTCTCCTTTTTACTTCCCTCATTTTTTCCTCCTTCCCTCATCCCCTTCTTCCATTCACTTCCTCCTTCCCTCTCTTCCATACCCTCTCTTCTTCCCTTCCTCCTTCAACTTCCTCCTTTTCTTTTCCTCATTCCTTCCCTCTCCTTCCTTATTCTTTTCCCTTCCATTGCCCCTTTCTCCTCTTCTTCTTTCCCTTCATCCCTTTCCTCCATTCCCTTCCTTCTTTCCTCCCTTCATCCTTCCATTCACTGCCTTCATTTCTGTTCTTTCTTCCATCCTTACCTTCTTCCCTCCCATCTTCCTCCTCTCTTCACCCTTCATTTTTCCCTATTCCCTCCTCTCCCTCCCCTCCTTCCCCCTCCCCACCTCCCTCCCTCCCCACTTCATCAAAGGTGAGCGCTCTTTTTTTTTTTGTTAACTTCAGTAAAAGGGGCGGGGAGAGCTCGTTTTCCTAGCATCCTAATTGGCTTCGACTTCTGCCGTTCTATTGCAGAGCTTTAAAAAAAATTTTTTACTAGCGTGCTGATTGGCTTCGGCTGTTCCATTGTAGAAACTGTTTCTTCTCCTTGCTGATTGGCGTCAACTGCTGCTGTCCCATTGCAGAGACATATTTTTTTACTTTCTTGTTGATTGTATTTGCCCTCTCATTGTAGAGCTCTATTTGTTTTGTCTTTTTACTTGCTTGTTCATTGTCTTCAACTGCTGCCGTCCCATTGTAGAGCTCTATTTAAAAAAAATATTTTTATGAGCTTGCTGATCGGATTCCGCATTCCCATTGTATAGCATTAAGATGCCCCTCTCCAACATGAAAATGCCCTCATTAAAGACACAATGTGGTTATATGTAATTAAACTGGTGCTCATGCTGGTTTCACACTGAATTGTGTTCTGTCCGGTTCTAATGTGGTGATATCTTTGGTTGTGCAAGTGTTCTACTTATCCACTCAGATACGGCATGTGGTAGGAATTTTCTTTATTCGCAAGTATAGTAATAATAAATGTGGTTGCTTCCCTTGTGACCATAAAAACGAAGGAAAAAAACAAGGACGAGAAAAGGAATTACAGAAAAAAATTAAAGAAAGAAAAAGGCTAAAAGAAGGAAGGATTGGAGGGGGAACGCAATAAAGAAAAAATTGGAGGGGGACGGAATAAAGAAAGGAACACAATAAAGAAAAAATTGGAGGGGGGAACGCAATAAAGAAAAAATTGGAGGGGGACGGAATAAAGAAAGGAACACAATAAAGAAAAAATTGGAGGGGGGGAACGCAATAAAGAAAAAATTGGAGGGGGACGGAATAAAGAAAGGAACACAATAAAGAAAAAATTGGAGGGGGGGACGCAATAAAGAAAAAATTGGAGGGGGACGGAATAAAGAAAGGAACACAATAAAGAAAAAATTGGAGGGGGGGGAACGCAATAAAGAAAAAATTGGAGGGGGGGAACGCAATAAAGAAAAAATTGGAGGGGGGGAACGCAATAAAGAAAAAATTGGAGGGGGGGAACACAATAAAGAAAAAATTGGAGGGGGGGACGCAATAAAGAAAAAATTGGAGGGGGACGGAATAAAGAAAGGAACACAATAAAGAAAAAAATGGAGGGGGGGGGAACGCAATAAAGAAAAAAATTGGAGGGGGGGGAACGCAATAAAGAAAAAATTGGAGGGGGGGGAACGCAATAAAGAAAAAATTGGAGGGGGACGGAATAAAGAAAGGAACACAATAAAGAAAAGATTGGAGGGGGAACACAATAAAGAAAAGATTGGAGGGGAACACAATAAAGAAAAGATTGGAGGGGAACACTAAAGAAAAGATTGGAGGGGAACACAATAAAGACAAGATTGGAGGGGGAACGGAATAAACAAAGGAACACAATAAAGAAAAGATTGGAGGGGGAACGGAATAAAGAAAGGAACACAAAGGAAAGATTGGAGGGGGGACGGAATTAAGAAAGGAACACAATAAAGAAAAGATTGGAGGGGGAACGGAATAAAGAAAGGAACACAAAGAAAAGATTGGAGGGGGACAGAATAAAGAAAGGAACACAAAGAAAAGATTAGAGGGTGGACGGAATAAAAAAAGGAACACAATAAAGAAAAGATTGGAGGGGAACACAATAAAGAAAAGATTGGAGGGGAACACAATAAAGAAAAGATTGGAGGGGAAACGGAATAAACAAAGGAACACAATAAAGAAAAGATTGGAGGGGGGACGGAATTAAGAAAGTAACACAAAGAAAAGATTGGAGGGGGGACGGAATTAAGAAAGTAACACAATAAAGAAAAGATTAGAGGGGGACGGAATAAAGAAAGGAACACAGTAAAGAAAAGATTGGAGGGGAATGGAATAAAGAAAGGAACACAATAAAGAAAAGATGGGAACGGAATAAAGAAAGGTACACAATAAAGAAAAGAACGGAATAACGAAAGGAACACAAAGGAAAGATTGGAGTGGGAACGGAATAAAGAAAGGAACACAATAAAGAAAAGATTGGAGGGAGAACGGAATAAAGAAAGGCACACAAAGAAAAGATTGGAGGGGGGGGAACGCAATAAAGAAAGGAACACAAAGAAAAGATTGGAGCGGGGGGAACGCAATAAAGAAAGGAACACAATAAAGAAAAGATTGGAGGGGGGGAACGCAATAAAGAAAGGAACACAAAGAAAAGATTGGAGGGGGGGAACGCAATAAAGAAAGGAACACAAAGAAAAGATTGGAGGGGGGAACGCAATTAAGAAAGGAACACAAAGAAAAGATTGGAGGGGGACAGAATAAAGAAAGGAACACAAAGAAAAGATTGGAGGGGGGGGAACGCAATAAAGAAAGGAACACAAAGAAAAGATTGGAGGGGGGGGGAACGCAATAAAGAAAGGAACACAAAGAAAAGATTGGAGGGGGACAGAATAAAGAAAGGAACACAAAGAAAAGATTAGAGGGTGGACGGAATAAAGAAAGTAACACAATAAAGAAAAGATTGGAGGGGGGGGAACGCATTAAAGAAAGGAACACAATAAAGAAAAGATTGGAGGGGGGGGAACGCATTAAAGAAAGGAACACAAAGAAAAGATTGGAGGGGGGGAACGCATTAAAGAAAGGAACACAAAGAAAAGATTGGAGGGTGGACGGAATAAAGAAAGTAACACAATAAATAAAAGATTGGAGGGGGGCGGAATAAAGAAAGGAACACAAAGAAAAGATTGGAGGGGGGCGGAATAAAGAAAGGAACACAAAGAAAAGATTGGAGGGGGGCGGAATAAAGAAAGGAACACAATAAAGAAAAGATTGGAGGGGGTACGGAATAAAGAAAGGAACACAATAAAGAAAAGATTGGAGGGGGTACGGAATAAATAAAGGAACACAATAAAGAAAAGATGGGAGGGGGGAACGCAATAAAGAAAGGAACACAAAGAAAAGATTGGAGGGGGACATAATAAAGAAAGGAACACAAAGAAAGGATTAGAGGGTGGACGGAATAAAGAAAGTAACACAATAAAGAAAAGATTGGAGGGGGGCGGAATAAAGAAAGGAACACAATAAAGAAAAGATTGGAGGGGGTACGGAATAAAGAAAGGAACACAATAAAGAAAAGATTGGAGGGGGTACGGAATAAAGAAAGGAACACAATAAAGAAAAGATTGAAGGGGGAACGCAATAAAGAAAGGAACACAAAAAAAAGATTGAAGGGGGGAACGCAATAAAGAAAGGAACACAAAAAAAAGATTGGAGGGGGACAGAATAAAGAAAGGAACACAAAGAAAGGATTAGAGGGTGGACGGAGTAAAGAAAGGAACGCAAAGAAAAGATTGGAGGGGGGCGGAATAAAGAAAGGAACACAATAAAGAAAAGATTGAAGGGGCAACGCAATAAAGAAAGGAACACAATAAAGAAAAGATTGAAGGGGGGAACGCAATAAAGAAAGGAACACAAAAAAAAGATTGAAGGGGGGAACGCAATAAAGAAAGGAACACAAAAAAAAGATTGAAGGGGGGAACGCAATAAAGAAAGGAACACAAAAAAAAGATTGAAGGGGGGAACGCAATAAAGAAAGGAACACAAAAAAAAGATTGAAGGGGGGAACGCAATAAAGAAAGGAACACAAAAAAAAGATTGGAGGGGGAACGCAATAAAGAAAGGAACACAAAGAAAGGATTAGAGGGTGGACGGAGTAAAGAAAGGAACACAATAAAGAAAAGATTGGAGGGGGCGGAATAAAGAAAGGAACACAATAAAGAAAAGATTGAAGGGGGGACCCCAATAAAGAAAGAAACACAAAAAAAAGATTGAAGGGGGAACGCAATAAAGAAAGGAACACAAAAACAAGATTGGAGGGGGACAGAATAAAGAAAGGAACACAAAGAAAGGATTAGAGGGTGGACGGAGTAAAGAAAGGAACACAATAAAGAAAAGATTGGAGGGGCGGAATAAAGAAAGGAACACAATAAAGAAAAGATTGAAGGGGGGACCCCAATAAAGAAAGGAACACAAAGAAAAGATTGAAGGGGGGACCCCAATAAAGAAAGGAACACAAAAAAAAGATTGAAGGGGGAACGCAATAAAGAAAGGAACACAAAAACAAGATTGGAGGGGGACAGAATAAAGAAAGGAACACAAAGAAAGGATTAGAGGGTGGACGGAGTAAAGAAAGGAACACAATAAAGAAAAGATTGGAGGGGGTACGGAATAAAGAAAGGAACACAAAGAAAAGATTGGAGGGGGACGGAATAAAGAAAGGAACACAATAAAGAAAAGATTGGAGGGGGAACACAATAAAGAAAAGATTGGAGGGGGAACACAATAAAGAAAAGATTGGAGGGGAACACAATAAAGAAAAGATTGGAGGGGAACACTAAAGAAAAGATTGGAGGGGAACACAATAAAGACAAGATTGGAGGGGGAACGGAATAAACAAAGGAACACAATAAAGAAAAGATTGGAGGGGGAACGGAATAAAGAAAGGAACACAAAGGAAAGATTGGAGTGGGAACGGAATAAAGAAAGGAACACAATAAAGAAAAGATTGGAGGGGGAACGGAATAAAGAAAGGAACACAAAGAAAAGATTGGAGGGGGACAGAATAAAGAAAGGAACACAAAGAAAAGATTAGAGGGTGGACGGAATAAAAAAAGGAACACAAAGAAAAGATTGGAGGGGAACACAATAAAGAAAAGATTGGAGGGGAACACAATAAAGAAAAGATTGGAGGGGAACACAATAAAGAAAAGATTGGAAGGGAAACGGAATAAACAAAGGAACACAATAAAGAAAAGATTGGAGGGGGAATGGAATAAAGAAAGGAACACAAAGAAAAGATTGGAGGGGGGACGGAATTAAGAAAGTAACACAATAAAGAAAAGATTAGAGGGGGACGGAATAAAGAAAGGAACACAGTAAAGAAAAGATTGGAGGGGAATGGAATAAAGAAAGGTACACAATAAAGAAAAGAACGGAATAAAGAATGGAACACAGAGGAAAGATTGGAGTGGGAACGGAATAAAGAAAGGAACACAATAAAGAAAAGATTGGAGGGAGAACGGAATAAAGAAAGGCACACAAAGAAAAGATTGGAGGGGGGAACGCAATAAAGAAAGGAACACAAAGAAAAGATTGGAGCGGGGGAACGCAATAAAGAAAGGAACACAATAAAGAAAAGATTGGAGGGGGGGAACGCAATAAAGAAAGGAACACAATAAAGAAAAGATTGGAGGGGGACAGAATAAAGAAAGGAACACAAAGAAAAGATTGGAGGGGGGGAACGCAATAAAGAAAGGAACACAAAGAAAAGATTGGAGGGGGGGGAACGCAATAAAGAAAGGAACACAAAGAAAAGATTGGAGGGGGACTGAATAAAGAAAGGAACACAAAGAAAAGATTAGAGGGTGGACGGAATAAAGAAAGTAACACAATAAAGAAAAGATTGGAGGGGGGGAACGCAATAAAGAAAGGAACACAATAAAGAAAAGATTGGAGGGGGACAGAATAAAGAAAGGAACACAAAGAAAAGATTGGAGGGGGGGAACGCAATAAAGAAAGGAACACAAAGAAAAGATTGGAGGGGGGGGAACGCAATAAAGAAAGGAACACAAAGAAAAGATTGGAGGGGGACTGAATAAAGAAAGGAACACAAAGAAAAGATTGGAGGGGGACAGAATAAAGAAAGGAACACAAAGAAAAGATTAGAGGGTGGACGGAATAAAGAAAGTAACACAATAAAGAAAAGATTGGAGGGGGGGAACGCATTAAAGAAAGGAACACAAAGAAAAGATTGGAGGGTGGACGGAATAAAGAAAGTAACACAAAAAATAAAAGATTGGAGGGGGGCGGAATAAAGAAAGGAACACAAAGAAAAGGTTGGAGGGGGGCGGAATAAAGAAAGGAACACAAAGAAAAGATTGGAGGGGGGCGGAATAAAGAAAGGAACACAATAAAGAAAAGATTGGAGGGGGTACGGAATAAAGAAAGGAACACAATAAAGAAAAGATTGGAGGGGGTACGGAATAAATAAAGGAACACAATAAAGAAAAGATTGGAGGGGGGAACGCAATAAAGAAAGGAACACAAAGAAAAGATTGGAGGGGGACAGAACAAAGAAAGGAACACAAAGAAAGGATTAGAGGGTGGACGGAATAAAGAAAGTAACACAATAAAGAAAAGATTGGAGGGGGGCAGAATAAAGAAAGGAACACAATAAAGAAAAGATTGGAGGGGGACAGAACAAAGAAAGGAACACAAAGAAAGGATTAGAGGGTGGACGGAATAAAGAAAGTAACACAATAAAGAAAAGATTGGAGGGGGCAGAATAAAGAAAGGAACACAATAAAGAAAAGATTGGAGGGGGTACGGAATAAAGAAAGGAACACAATAAAGAAAAGATTGAAGGGGGGAACGCAATAAAGAAAGGAACACAAAAAAAAGATTGAAGGGGGGAACGCAATAAAGAAAGGAACACAAAAAAAGATTGGAGGGGGACAGAATAAAGAAAGGAACACAAAGAAAGGATTAGAGGGTGGACGGAGTAAAGAAAGGAACACAATAAAGAAAAGATTGGAGGGGGGCGGAATAAAGAAAGGAACACAAAGAAAAGATTGGAGGGGGTACGGAATAAAGAAAGGAACACAATAAAGAAAAGATTGGAGGGGGACGGAATAAAGAAAGGAACACAATAAAGAAAAGATTGGAGAGGGAACACAATAAAGAAAAGATTGGAGGGGGAACACAATAAAGAAAAGATTGGAGGGGAACACAATAAAGAAAAGATTGGAGGGGAACACTAAAGAAAAGATTGGAGGGGAACACAATAAAGACAAGATTGGAGGGGGAACGGAATAAACAAAGGAACACAATAAAGAAAGGATTGGAGGGGGAACGGAATAAAGAAAGGAACACAAAGGAAAGATTGGAGTGGGAACGGAATAAAGAAAGGAACACAATAAAGAAAAGATTGGAGGGGGAACGGAATAAAGAAAGGAACACAAAGAAAAGATTGGAGGGGGACAGAATAAAGAAAGGAACACAAAGAAAAGATTAGAGGGTGGACGGAATAAAAAAAGGAACACAATAAAGAAAAGATTGGAGGGGAACACAATAAAGAAAAGATTGGAGGGGGAACACAATAAAGAAAAGATTGAAGGGGGAATGCAATAAAGAAAAGAACGGAATAAAGAAAAGATTGGAGGGGGAACGGAATAAAGAAAGGAACACAATAAAGAAAAGATTGGAGGGGAAACGGAATAAACAAAGGAACACAATAAAGAAAAGATTGGAGGGGGAACGGAATAAAGAAAGGAACACAAAGAAAAGATTGGAGGGGGGACGGAATTAAGAAAGTAACACAATAAAGAAAAGATTAGAGGGGGACGGAATAAAGAAAGGAACACAGTAAAGAAAAGATTGGAGGGGAATGGAATAAAGAAAGGAACACAAAGAAAAGATGGAACGGAATAAAGAAAGGTACACAATAAAGAAAAGAACGGAATAAAGAAAGGAACACAAAGGAAAGATTGGAGTGGGAACGGAATAAAGAAAAGATTGGAGGGAGAACGGAATAAAGAAAGGCACACAAAGAAAAGATTGGAGGGGGGACGGAATTAAGAAAGTAACACAAAGAAAAGATTAGAGGGGGACGGAATAAAGAAAGGAACACAGTAAAGAAAAGATTGGAGGGGAACGGAATAAAGAAACACAATAAAGAAAAGATGGGAACGGAATAAAGAAAGTTACACAATAAAGAAAAGAACGGAATAAAGAAAAGATTAGAGGGGGACGGAATAAAGAAAGGAACACAGTAAAGAAAAGATTGGAGGGGAACGGAATAAAGAAAGGAACACAATAAAGAAAAGATGGGAACAGAATAAAGAAAGGTACACAATAAAGAAAAGAACGGAATAAAGAAAGGAACACAAAGGAAAGATTGGAGGGGGAACGGAATAAAGAAAGGAAAACAATAAAGAAAAGATTGGAGAGGGAACGGAATAAAGAAAGGAACACAAAGAAAAGATTGGAGGGGGGACGGAATTAAGAAAGTAACACAATAAAGAAAAGATTAGAGGGGGACGGAATAAAGAAAGGAACACAGTAAAGAAAAGAACGGAATAAAGAAAAGATTGGAGGGGGAACAGCATAAAGAAAAGATTGGAGGTTGTACGGCATAAAGAAATGATTGGAGGGGGTACGGCATAAAGGAAAGATTGGAGGGGGAACGGCATGAAGAAAAGATTGGAGGGGGAACGGCATGAAGAAAAGATTGGAG
Source organism: Lissotriton vulgaris (assembly GCF_964263255.1). Classification (NCBI taxonomy): domain Eukaryota; kingdom Metazoa; phylum Chordata; class Amphibia; order Caudata; family Salamandridae; genus Lissotriton; species Lissotriton vulgaris. The sequence continues at coordinate 40,763,726 of NC_141700.1, forward strand.
GGGGAACGGCATGAAGAAAAGATTGGAGGGGGTACGGCATAAAGAAATGATTGGAGGGGGTACGGCATAAAGAAATGATTGGAGGGGGGTACGGCATAAAGAAATGATTGGAGGGGGGTACGGCATAAAGAAATGATTGGAGGGGGTACGGCATAAAGAAAAGATTGGAGGGGGTACGGCATAAAGAAATGATTGGAGTGGGGTACCGCATAAAGAAAAGATTGGAGGGGGTACGGCATAAAGAAAAGATTGGAGGGGGTACGGCATAAAGAAATGATTGGAGTGGGGTACCGCATAAAGAAATGATTGGAGGGGGTACGGCATAAAGAAAAGATTGGAGGGGGTACGGCATAAAGAAAAGATTGGAGGGGGTACGGCATAAAGAAAAGATTGGAGGGGGTACGGCATAAAGAAATTATTGGAGCGGGGTACGGCATAAAGAAATGATTGGAGGGGGGTACGGCATGAAGAAATGATTGGAGGGGGGTACGGCATGAAGAAATGATTGGAGGGGGGTACGGCATGAAGAAATGATTGGAGGGGGGTACGGCATAAAGAAATGATTGGAGGGGGTACTGCATAAAGAAATGATTAGAGGGAGTACGGCATAAAGAAATGATTGGAGGGGGTACGGCATAAAGAAATGATTGGAGGGGGGTACTGCATAAAGAAATGATTGGAGGGGGGTACTGCATAAAGAAATGATTAGAGGGAGTACGGCATAAAGAAATGATTGGAGGGGGTACGGCATAAAGAAATGATTGGAGGGGGTACAGCATAAAGAAATGATTGGAGGGGGTACAGCATAAAGAAATGATTGGAGGGGGTACAGCATAAAGAAATGAATGGAGGGGGTACGGCATAAAGAAATGATTGGAGGGGGTACGGCATAAAGAAGAGGGGGTAAGGCATTAAGAAATGATTGGAGGGGGTACGGCATAAAGAAATGATTTGAGAGGAGACGGCATAAAGAAATGATTGGAGAGGGGACGGCATAAAGAAATGATTGGAGAGGGGACGGCATAAAGAAATGATTAGAGGGGGTACGGCATAAAGATATGATTAGAGGGGGTACGGCATAAAGATATGATTAGAGGGGGTACGGCATAAAGATATGATTAGAGGGGGTACGGCATAAAGATATGATTAGAGGGGGTACGGCATAAAGATATGATTGGAGGGGGTACGGCATAAAGATATGATTGGAGGTGTTATGGCATAAAGATATGATTGGAGGGGGTACGGCATAAAGATATGATTGGAGGGGGTATGGCATAAAGATATGATTGGAGGGGGTACGGCATAAAGATATGATTGGAGGGGGTACGGCATAAAGAAATGATTGGAGGGGGTACGGCATAAAGAAATGATTGGAGGGGGTACAGCATAAAGAAATGATTGGAGGGGTACGGCATAAAGAAATTATAGGAGGGGAACGGCATAAAGAAAAGATTGGAGGGAGAACAGCATAAAGAAAAGATTGGAACGGCATAAAGAAAAGATTGGAGGGGGAACAGCATAAAGAAAAGATTGGAGGGGGAACGGCATAAAGAAAAGATTGGAGGGGGAATGGCACAAAGAAAAGATGGAGGGGGAATGGCATAAAGAAAGGAACGGAATAAAGAAAAGATTGGAGGGGGGACGGAATTAAGACAGTAACACAATAAAGAAAAGATTAGAGGGGGACGGAATAAAGAAAGGAACACAGTAAAGAAAAGAACGGAATAAAGAAAAAATTGGAGGGGGAACGGCATAAAGAAAAGATTGGAGGGGGAACGGCATAAAGAAAAGATTGGAGGTTGTACGGCATAAAGAAATGATTGGAGGGGGTACGGCATAAAGAAAAGATTGGAGGGGGAACTGCATGAAGAAAAGATTGGAACGGCATAAAGAAAAGATTGGAGGGGGAATGGCACAAAGAAAAGATTGGAGGGGGAATGGCATAAAGAAAGGAACGCAATAAAGAAAAGATTGGAGGGGAAACACAGTAAAGAAAAGATTGGAGGGGGAACGGAACACAATAAAGAAAAGATTGGAGGGGGAACACAATAAAGAAAAGATTGGAGGGGGAACACAATAAAGAAAAGATTGAAGGGGGAATGCAATAAAGAAAAGAACAGAATAAAGAAAAGATTGGAGGGGGAACGGAATAAAGAAAGGAACACAATAAAGAAAAGATTGGAGGAAGAACGGAATAAAGAAAGGAACACAATAAAGAAAAGATTGGAGGGGGAACGGAATAAAGAAAGGAACACAATTAAGAAAAGATGGGAATGGAATAAAGAAAAGATTGGAGGGGGAACGGAATAAAGAAAGGATTGGAGGGGGAATGGAATAAAGAAAAGATTGGAGGGGGAACAGAATAAAGAAAGGATTGGAATAAAAAAAGGATTGGAGGGGGAATGGAATAAAAAAAAGATTGGAGGGGGAACAGAATAAAGAAAAGATTGAAGGGGGAATGGAAAAAAGAAAAGATTGGAGGGGGAAAGGAATAAAGAAACGGAATAAAGAAAAGATTGGAGGGGGAAACGCAATAAAGAAAAGATTGGAGCGGGAACGGCATAAAGGAAGATTGGAGAAGGAACGGCATAAAGAAAAGATTGGAGGGGGAACGGCATAAAGAAAAGATTGGAGGGGGAACGGCATAAAGAAAAGATTGGAGGGGGAATGGCACAAAGAAAAGATTGGAGGGGGAATGGCATAATGAAAGGAACGGAATAAAGAAAAGATTGGAGGGGGAACGACATGAAGGAAAGAACGCAATAAAGAAAAGATTAAAGGGGAAAGACAGTAATGAAAAGATTGCAGGGGGAACACAATAAAGAAATGAACGGAATAAAGAAAATATTGGAGGGGGAACGGAGCACAATAAAGAAAAGATTGGAGGGGGGACGGAATAAAGAAAAGATTGGAGGGGGAACACAAAGAAAGGAACACAATAAAGAAAAGATTGGAGGGGGAACACAAAGAAAGGAACACAATAAAGAAAAGATTGGAGGGGGAACACAAAGAAAGGAACACAATAAAGAAAAGATTGGAGGGGGAACGGAGCACAATAAAGAAAAGATTGGAGGGGGAACACAAAGAAAGGAACACAATAAAGAAAAGATTGGAGGGGGAACACAAAGAAAGGAACACAATAAAGAAAAGATTGGAGGGAAACACAATAAAGAAAAGAATGGAATAAAGAAAAGATTGGAGGGGGAACGGAATAATGAAAGGAAACAATAAAGAAAAGATTGGAGGGGGAATGGAATAACGAAAAGATTGGAGGGGGAATGGAATAATGAAAGGAAACAATAAAGAAAAGATTGGAGGGGGAATGGAATAACGAAAAGATTGGAGGGGGAACTCAATAAAGAAACGGAATAAAGAAAAGATTGGAGGGGTGTTGGACCTAGGGAACACCCATGTCACATAGGGTAGCTTGGCACTAAATAGCAAGGCTAAACTCCAATGTACATGTGCGAAGTTTGCGTCACACCCTTCAGTAACCAAACGTCCATCCACTCAAAAATGACACTACACCAATTCTAGGAAAATACGGGTTGCTTTATGAAATCATCTTTAGCAATTTCTTTTTACTTTTAGCATAACCTCTCCGTAATATAGTACAAGTCTCTGTTATCACTTTCTGGGCTAAACCCAATTTCACAAAGCAGCATTAATACTTTTTAACACTTTTTCAATGCAAAAGCTCTGGGGTAATTCTTACAACAAGAGCACTGAATATAAATTCTACAGCTTCAACTCAGGTACACAGATTAAATTTACTCCTCAGTGTGACAAGTTTGTACTTTACTCACGATGCTCCAAGGCTACTACAAGCAAAGGATTACAGGTTCCCAGGGACAGTTCACTAACAGGCCCCTAGTATCAAGGCTCACGCAGCTGGCTATCTGGATAAAGACAGGCAATTGAAGTTACATTTATTATATAACCATTTACGTTATACTCTAATCACAAGGGAACATTCGTCTCTCACAAAATCATTCTTAGGCTCTTGGTGCTATGTTTTACAAGGAGACACCCTTCTCATCTATTTCCCTCTTAATTCCAATACAGCCCTCTGACCTTGGCTTTCAGGTCCAGTACATTACTTCAGTCAGTTAACCCTCTGTTTTCTAGGCGCGTTGTTTTGAGCAGTGTTAGTTTTGTTCTGGGCCACGCGCTTTAGTAACGCTGTCCCTGGCGCCATTAGCTAGAAGTATTCTCCCACCCAGTCACTCGGTTCTAGGGTAATTCCCCAGGTGAGGCAGACTCCCCCGCCACCACTTGTGGACCGAAGAAGGCCCCTTTCACTCCTGGAGCTCCGCTCCTTTCTCATGATCTTACCGGGTCTCCGCTATGCTGGTCCCGGCCTGTTTACTTGGTAACACCTGTTCCGCTGGGCACCCACCGCTCTGTGGAAGTTCCGGTCCCAGTGCTGCCGGCTTACACGCAGCTGACTGGGCCGGGGCTGTGGCGTCTCTCTCGGCGTGCCTCGCGTCTTCGTGACACGCCCCGCGCGTTATCCGTCAGAGGAGGAGGAGGAGGCTTCTTGGGCTGTTCTTGGTCGACTTCCCGCCCCCTTCTTCCGGGTTCCTGCACTGCCGCTCTTTCGCGAGCCTCGGCGAAGTTGGACCCCGGATCCGCCGCATGGCTGGCCCGCACCAGGCGCTCCTGGCCAGCTCTCCCCACCAGAGACCCACAACTTGAGGCAGACGTCCAGCAACAGGCGGTCCCTTCTCCGGCCTCGATGAGGTAGGGTTACTACTCTCTACTGTCGCCTGACAGCGGGGACCCTCGAAGTACGTGACAGTGGCTAGATCCTGCACTTTCCAGCAGCAGTCCCGGCTGGTCTTCCGAGGTGGGGAAAATGCGGACGGTTAGGCTATCCGCGTTTTCTCTGAGTGCCCTTTTTGCTATAATCCCAGGGGGGCGGTTCTACCGCTCCTCAGCTGGTGAATTGGCAAGATTAGAAAGCTGGTGATGAAACCGTACTGATAGGGCTCGGTCAGTAGGCAGGGGGTACGTCAACCGGGTAGGGTAGCTGACCTAAGAGACAAGCTGACCCCTCCCTCAGTGCGCCTTCCTTCCCACGCTAATGCTTTGCTCCTCACCAGTCTCCACCCAAGCTCTCCCTGGTCACTCTATCTCCACACCTAAAATGGCCGCCCTGGTACTGGCCTTATATAGGCTGGTTCTGGCTACCAGAACCCTCCAGAAGGTTCTAGTACCTTCTTAGTGTAACCCTATGGTCCCTTCCCTTGAAGTGACAGTTATGGCAGTTGTCGTCCATCATTTTGTGTGACCCTTCCTTTCTAGTCAGGAAAGGCACCTACCTCAGGAAAAAGGCCTACGAGGGCCAAAGAGCGTCTAACCCCTAGTCCGCACCACAAAAATCCAGTGGACACAGAAGGATAAAAAGGAAAGGTTTTAGGGGCAGAAAGAGGACATAATAAATAATTAATAGGAGGGGCTTCCCAAAAGGCAGACAGGTCTAACACGCATCCCCCCCCCCCAGCTGAAAGTGAGGAGAGCTACCCAACCCCTTGGGTGTCCTCATCACTAAGGCGGAAATACCTAGAGAGACCGTCTGCATTGGCGTGGTCCACTCCAGGCCGATGTTCCACCGGGAAGTCCATTCCCTGTAGGGAGATGGACCACCTCAACAACTTGGGATTTTCCCCCTTCATTTGCATCAGCCAACGAAGGGGTCGTGGTCAGTCTGAACCAGGAAGTGCGAGCCAAACAGGTATGGCCGCAGCTTCTTCAGCGCCCACACCACCGCAAAAGCTTCCCACTCAATTGCACTCCACTTCTGTTCCCGGGGAAGCAGTCTCCTGGATAGGAAGACCACAGGCTGATCCAGGCCCTCTTCATTTAGTTCCGATAACACTGCCCCAATGCCATGTTCTGATGCATCTGTCTGGACAATGAACTCCTTGGAGAAGTCTCGGGCCCTCAGGACCGGTGCTGCACACATCGCCTGCTTCAATTTCTCAAAAGCTTGCTGACAAGCCTCTGTCCAGACTACCCGTCGAGGTTGTTCCTTGGATGTGAGCTCTGTGAGGGGAGCTGCAATAGTGCCATACCCCTTCACAAAGCGACGGTAGTAACCTGTGAGGCCCAGGAAAGCTCGGACCTCAGTCTGGGTCTTGGGGGTTCCCAGGCCATGATTGCCTCAATCTTTGCGTGGAGGGGCTGCACTGTTCCCCTACCCACCAAGTAGCCTAGGTACACAACCGACCCCTGCCCAATCTGACATTTGTTGGCCTTGATTGTCAAGTCAGCTTGTTTCAGGGCCTGGAGAACTGCTTGCAAGTGATGCAAATGGTCCTCCCAACAGCTGCTGAAGACGGCAATGTCATCCAGGTAAGGAGCGGAGAAAGCCTCCATTCCGGAGAGGACCTGGTTCACCAGCCGCTGAAAAGTGGCAGGGGCGTTCTTGAGCCCAAAGGGCATCACGCAGAACTGGTAGTGTCCCTCAGGCGTGGAGAAAGCTGACCTTTCTTTTGCTCCATCTGTAAGGGAGATCTGCCAGTACCCTGAAGTGAGGTCAAAGGTACTCAGATATTGGGCAGCTCCCAGCCGGTCAATCAATTCATCCGGCCTAGGGATCGGATGAGCATCAGTCTTGGTTACTGATTTCAGTCCCCGGTAATCCACACAGAACCTCAGTTCTGGAGTGGTGCCCGGTGGGGCAGCTTTTGGTACTAAAACCACCGGACTGGACCAGGGGCTACTGGAAGGTTCAATAACTCCTAGCTCCAGCATCTTGGTAACCTCACCGTGGATGCTGGCCTTCACCTTGTCTGACAGCCGGTAGGTCTTTGACTTCACTGGTGGGCTGTCTCCTGTTTCCACATCATGGGTACACAGGTGGGTCCGTCCTGGGACAAGGGAGAACAACGAAGAGTACTGCTCCAATATCTGGTGGCAGTCCTCCCGCTGTTCAGGAGTTAGGGATGGGGAGAGAATCACTCCCTCCGTCGACCCATCCATTTCCTGAGACGAAAACAAGTCCGGGAGAGACTCGCTTTCCGCTTCCTCTCCTCCATCAGTCACCATCATCAAGATGACCTCGGGCCTCTCATGGTGGGGTTTGAGGCGATAAGCATGCAGCACCCGTAGAGGCTGTCGAGGGGTCTTAAGGTCCACCAGGTATGTGGCCTTACCCTTCTTCTCTAATACCTCAAAGGGGCCTGTCCAGCGATCCTGGAGTGCACTTAGCTCTCCAGGCTCCATCACCCACACTTTCTGGCCAGGCTCCAACTCCACCGGGTGAGCGTTGTGGTCATACCACTCCTTCATTACTGCTTGGCTGGCTTCCAAGTTGTCAGAAGCTTGCTTCCACAACTTTGCCATTTGGCTCCGGAAGGCCAGCATGTAGCTCACCACATCCTGGGGAGGCTTTTCCCATCCATCCTTCACCAGGCTGAGAGGTCCACACATAGGGTGCCCATACAGAAGCTCAAAGGGGCTGAAGCCCACTCCCTTCTGTGGCACTTCCCTGTAGGAGAATTAGAAACAGGGTAGGAGGACGTCCCATTTCCTCCGCAGGCTCTCAGGCAGACTTCTGATCATGCCTTTCAAGGTCTTGTTGAACCTTTCCACCAGTCCATTTGACTGGGGGTGGTAGGGAGTGGTGAACCGGTAGGTCACTCCACACTCCTTCCACATTGCCCGCATATAGGCTGACATGAAGTTGGTCTTCCTGTCGGACACAACTTTCTTGGGGAAACCCACTCGGGTAAAGATCCCCATCAGGGCCCTGGCCACAACAGGTGCAGTGACAGTCCTCAGAGCAATTGCCTCTGGGTACCGCGTGGCGTGATCCACCAGAACCAGGATAAACCTGTGACCAGCTGTAGTCGGTGGATCCAATGGCCCCACAATGTCGATGCCCACCCTTTCAAAGGGGGTGCTAACGACAGGTAGTGGTTCCAGGGGAGCTTTCAGCTTCATCCCTGTTTTCCCACTGGCTTGACAGGATACACATGTCCGACAGTAAGTGTCAGATGCCACTTTCATCTGAGGCCAGTAAAAGTGGGGAACAAGCCGGGCAAAGGTCTTGTCCTGACCTAAGTGTCCTGCCAAGGGTATTTCATGTGCCAATTCTAACAGAAAGGCTCGGTATCGTTGAGGGACTACCAAGGCTCGTGATGAACCGGGTAAAGGTACCTTGGGTTCACTGTAGAGGAGCCCATCCTCCCAGTAAACGTGGTAGTGCCCTGCAACGTTCCCTGCTGCCTGGGCTTCGGCCTGTCACCTCAGTCCCTCAAGGGTAGGGCATTCCTTCTGGCCCTTACAGAACTCCTCCCTGGTAGGCCCTCCCTCCACATGCCACTTGGCAGGGATGGGTAGGTCCTCCAGGGAGACTACTTCCCCCTCCACGGACTCCTGGCCCACCACCGCAGGTGGCCGATCTGTCTCATGGGGCGTGGAAGCCAAAGCAGGCTTCTCCTGTCTTCGGGTCTGTCCCTTTTTGGCAGCGGGCTGGGCCATTTTTCCAGGCTCCAGCCCAGGCGAACTCCCTCTCCGGGCAGTCGCAGACCTGGTGCTCGCACAGGCCCAGTCAGGTGTACCCAGCATCTCTAAATGAGTCCGGTATTCCACCTCTCTCCAAGCGTTGTGCTCCATGTCATTCCCCAGCAGACAATCGACTGGCACGGCAGGGCTTGTGTCAACTCGAAGTGAACCTGCAACCCCTTCCCACTCAAATGGAACCTCGGCCACAGGATAGTAGCCCAATCTGCCGTCAGCCATCGCGGCGGGGTGGAGTACATGGGGAATCACCTGCTCTGGAGACACCAGTTGACTCCTTACCATAGTCATACTGGCTCCTGTGTCTCTCAGAGCCTCCCCACTCTGGCCATTGATGGTGATCCATTGCCCATACTTGGTAGTATTTGGGGGCACCTGGATCTTAGGAACCATCTCCCGATCTCCCAGGGACACTAAGGTGACACCCGCCCACTCACCCCCCTTACCTAAGGGCAACCCCTCCCCGAGCGCTACACTAGCTACTCCTGGGGCTTTTCCTCCGGTGGGAGGGGGTGGTCTCTTTGGGCACTTGACATCTCCCTTATAATGTCCAACACCACCACACTCAAAGCAGTGGACAACCCTTGGCTGCTGGCTTTGGCCAGGATGAGGATTTCTGGGCGGGTTAGCCTTAGGGGTGAAACCTGTTCCCTTTTCCTGGAAACTGTTTTGGGGACCTTTTGAGAACTCCCGCTTTTTTCTCCCCCCCCTCCTTCTTCTGGGGGGGGGCCCTGTCCAGCCCTTTGGCAATCCCCTCCAGTCCCCTTTAAGGACACCCGGGTACTTGCCCAGATGTCCGCCTCCTCTGCAAGCTTCCGGGGGTTGGTCAGCTTGCTGTCCACCAGGTGTTGACGCAGCTCGGGAAAACATTTCTCGAGTAGATGCTCTTTGAGAAAAAGGTCGTACAACCCCTCATAGTCCCTCACCTCGCTGCCTTGTATCCAGCCCTCCAATGCCTTCCTTGCATAGTCCAGGAAATCCACCCAGTTTTGGGTGCTTAATTTGTGACTTCCCCTGAACTTTTGCCGATACTTCTCTGGGGTCAGCCCAAACTTTTCAATTAACGCCACTTTCATGGTGGGGTAGTGGGCCTGCTCTTGCTGTTCCAGGGCCAATAATGTGTCCCGACCAGTAGGAGGCTTATACTTGTATAAACCACCCCTCCCCAGTGCTTTTCCTGGATCCCATGGGCTCTTAAGGAGACCTCATAGGCAGCCAGCCACTTGGCGATGTCATCCCCTTGGCTGTAGCTGGCAACTATGTCTTTAGGTAGGTAGGGTCTGGATTCCCTGGTCAGTTCTTTTGTTTCGCTGCCACCATTTGGAGAATTGGAGGGTCCTAACTGAAGGGCCTTGAGTTCTATCTCAGTTTTAACTCATGAGCCATCCTCTGTTCCTCCCTCTCCTGTTCCAACCTGGCTAACTCCCACTTAAGCTGTCTTTTTACCCTTCTGTCCACTAGTTCAGCTTCGGTTAAGCTTCTTCCAGAGACACTGCTGCCCCCCCTTGAGAAGGTCTAAGGTCCTGGAAGTAGGTTTCCCATCTCAGGATGGAACAATCCCTCTACCCCTATGACTGTGTCCCGGTCCGTCCCCTCTTCCTCCTCCTCCTTCCCCTCTCCATGCGCTGCCACCCAAGCCCTCAAACTGGTCTGGAGTTCCCCCTTCTTGGCACCACGCTTAAAAAACACTCCCATCTTTTGGCAAAGGTCTCTAAGCTGGGCTGCAGAGTAAGTTTCCAGTTCCTCCAGAGCAAATTCCATTTTGCTGTTGAAGAATGTAGAGACAACCACACGGAAGGAATGGATTCAAAAGGGGCAATTTGAAGCTACCTCCACCCACCACCAGGAGTAAATTTAGAAAAAGCAAAAGTAGTAATTGGGAAGCCCGCCAGGAGAAAACTCCAGGTGTAGGCCTGTGGAGTTTGCTTTGTTACATCAGAGTAGACGCAAACACAGTTTGTATCCCACCGCTAGACACCAATTATGTTGGACCTAGGGAACACCCAAGTCACATAGGGTAGCTTGGCACTAAATAGCAAGGCTAAACTCCAAGGCACATGTGCGAAGTTTGCGTCACACCCTTCAGTAACCAAACGTCCATCCACTCAAAAATGACACTACACCAATTCTAGGAAAATACGGGTTGCTTTATGAAATCATCTTTAGCAATTTCTTTTTACCTTTAGCATAACCTCTCCGTAATATAGTACAAGTCTCTGTTATCACTTTCTGGGCTAAACCCAATTTCACAAAGCAGCATTAATACTTTTTAACACTTTTTCAATGCAAAGCTCTGGGGTAATTCTTACAACAAGAGCACTGAATATAAATTCTACAGCTTCAACTCAGGTACACAGATTAAATTTACTCCTCAGTGTGACAAGTTTGTACTTTACTCACGATGCTCCAAGTCTATTACAAGCAGAGGATTACAGGTTACCAGGGACAGTTCACTAACAGGCCCCTAGTATCAAGGCTCACGCAGCTGGCTATCTGGATAAAGACAGGCAATTGAAGTTACATTTATTATATAACCATTTACGTTATACTCTAATCACAAGGGAACATTCGTCTCTCACAAAATCATTCTTAGGCTCTTGGTGCTTTGTTTTACAAGGAGACACCCTTCTTATCTATTTCCCTCTTAATTCCAATACAGCCCTCTGACCTTGGCTTTCAGGTCCAGTACATTACTTCAGTCAGTTAACCCTCCGTTTTCTAGGCGCGTTGTCTTGAGCAGTGTTAGTTTTGTTCTGGGCCACGCGCTTCAGTAACGCTGTCCCTGGCGCCGTTAGCTAGAAGTATCCTCCCACCCAGTCACTCGGTTCTAGGGTAATACCCCAGGTGAGGCAGACTCCCCCGCCACCACTTCTGGACCGAAGAAGGCCCCTTTCACTCCTGGTGCTCCGCTCCTTTCTCGCGATCTTACCGGGTCTCCGCTATGCTGGTCCCGGCCTGTTTACTTGGTAACACCTGTTCCGCTGGGCACCCACCGCTCTGTGGAAGTTCCGGTCCCAGTGCTGCCGGCTTACACGCAGCTGACTGGGCCGGGGCTGTGGCGTCTCTCTCGGTGTGCCTCGCGTCTTCGTGACATGCCCCGCGCCTTATCCATCAGAGGAGGAGGCTTCTTGTGCTGGTCTTGGTCGACTTCCCGCCCCCTTCTTCCGGGTTCCTGCACTGCTGCTCTTTCGCGAGCCTCGGCGAAGTTGGAGCCCGGATCCGCTGCACGGCTGGCCTGCACCAGGCGCTCCTGGCCAGCTCTCCCCACCAGAGACCCACAACTTGAGGCAGACGTCCGGCAACAGGCGGTCCCTTCTCCGGCCCCGACGAGGTACGGTTACTACTCTCTACTGTTGCTGACAGCGGGGACCCTCGAAGTACGTGACAGTGGCTAGATCCTGCACTTTCCAGCAGCAGTCCCGGCTGGTCTTCCGAGGTGGAGGAAAGGCGGACGGTTAGGCTATCCGCGTTTTCTCTGAGTGCCCTTTTTTCTATATTCCCAGGGGGAGTGTTCTACCGCTCCTCAGCTGGTGAATTGGCAAGATTATAAAGCTGGTGATGAAACCCTACTGATAGGGCTCGGTCAGTAGGCGGGGGGTACGTCAACTGGGTAGGGTAGCTGACCTAAGAGACAAGCTGACCCCTCCCTCAGTGCGCCTTCCTTCCCACGCTAATGCTTTGCTCCTCACCAGTCTCCACCCAAGCTCTCCCTGGTCACTCTATCTCCACACCTAAAATGGCCGCCCTGGTACTGGCCTTATATAGGCTGGTTCTGGCTACCAGAACCCTCCAGAAGGTTCTAGTACCTTCTTAGTGTAACCCTATGGTCCCTTCCCTTGAAGAGACAGTTATGGCAGTTGCCGTCCACCATTTTGTGTGATCCTTCCTTTCTAGTCAGGAAAGGCACCTACCTCAGGAGAAAGGACTATGAGGGCCAAAGAGCGTCTAACCCCTAGTCAGCACCACAAAAATCCAGTGGACACAGAAGGATAAAAAGAAAAGGTTTTAGGGGCAGAAAGAGGATAAAATAAATAATTAATAGGAGTGGCTTCCCAGAAGGCAGACAGGTCTAACAAGGGGGGGAACGCAATAAAGAAAGGAACGGAATAAAGAAAAGATTGGAGGGGGAACGCAATAAAGAAAAGATTGGAGGGAGAACAGCATAAAGGAAAGATTGGAACAGCACAAAGGAAAGATTGGAGGGGGAACGGCATAAAGGAAAGATTGGAGGGAGAACGGCACAAAGGAAAGATTGGAGGGAGAACGGCATAAAGAAAATATTGGAGGGAGAACGGCATAAAGAAAAGATTGGAGGGGGTACGGCATAAAGAAATGATTGGAGGGGGTACGGCATAAAGAAATGATTGGAGGGGGTACGGCATAAAGAAATGATTGGAGGGGGTACGGCATAAAGAAATGATTGGAGGGGTACGGCATAAAGAAATGATTGGAGGGGGTATGGCATAAAGAAGAGGGGGTACGGGATAAAGAAGAGGGGGCACGGCATAAAGAAATGATTGGAGGGGGTACGGCATAAAGAAATGATTGGAGGGGGTACGGCATAAAGAAATGATCGGAGGGGTACGGCATAAAGAAATGATTGGAGGGGGTATGGCATAAAGAAGAGGGGGTACGGGATAAAGAAGAGGGGGCACGGCATAAAGAAATGATTGGAGGGGGTACGGCATAAAGAAATGATTGGAGGGGGTACGGCATAAAGAAATGATTGGAGAGGGTACGGCATAAAGAAATGATCGGAGGGGGTACAGCATAAAGAAATGATTGGAGGGGGTACAGCATAAAGAAATGATTGGAGGGGGAACACAAAGAAAGGAACACAATAAAGAAAAGATTGGAGGGAAACACAATAAAGAAAAGAATGGAATAAAGAAAAGATTGGAGGAGGGAATGGAATAAAGAAAGGAACACAATAAAGAAAAGATTGGAGGGGGAACGGAATAAAGAAAGGAAGACAATAAAGAAAAGATTGGAGGGGGAACGGAATAAAGAAAAGATTGGAGGGGGAATGGAATAACGAAAAGATTGGAGGGGGAACTCAATAAAGAAACGGAATAAAGAAAAGATTGGAGGGGTGTTGGACCTAGGGAACACCCATGTCACATAGGGTAGCTTGGCACTAAATAGCAAGGCTAAACTCCAATGTACATGTGCGAAGTTTGCGTCACACCCTTCAGTAACCAAACGTCCATCCACTCAAAAATGACACTACACCAATTCTAGGAAAATACGGGTTGCTTTATGAAATCATCTTTAGCAATTTCTTTTTACTTTTAGCATAACCTCTCCGTAATATAGTACAAGTCTCTGTTATCACTTTCTGGGCTAAACCCAATTTCACAAAGCAGCATTAATACTTTTTAACACTTTTTCAATGCAAAAGCTCTGGGGTAATTCTTACAACAAGAGCACTGAATATAAATTCTACAGCTTCAACTCAGGTACACAGATTAAATTTACTCCTCAGTGTGACAAGTTTGTACTTTACTCACGATGCTCCAAGGCTACTACAAGCAGAGGATTACAGGTTACCAGGGACAGTTCACTAACAGGCCCCTAGAATCAAGGCTCACGCAGCTGGCTATCTGGATAAAGACAGGCAATTGAAGTTACATTTATTATATAACCATTTACGTTATACTCTAATCACAAGGGAACATTTGTCTCTCACAAAATCATTCTTAGGCTCTTGGTGCTTTGTTTTACAAGGAGACACCCTTCTCATCTATTTCCCTCTTAATTCCAATACAGCCCTCTGACCTTGGCTTTCAGGTCCAGTACATTACTTCAGTCAGTTAACCCTCTGTTTTCTAGGCGCGTTGTTTTGAGCAGTGTTAGTTTTGTTCTGGGCCACGCGCTTCAGTAACGCTGTCCCTGGCGCCGTTAGCTAGAAGTATCCTCCCACCCAGTCACTCAGTTCTAGGGTAATTCCCCAGGTGAGGCAGACTCCCCCGCCACCACTTCTGGACCGAAGAAGGCCCCTTTCACTCCTGGAGCTCCGCTCCTTTCTCACAATCTTACTGGGTCTCCGCTATGCTGGTCCCGGCCTGTTTACTTGGTAACACCTGTTCCACTGGGCACCCACCGCTCTGTGGAAGTTCCGGTCCCAGTGCTGCCGGCTTACACGCAGCTGACTGGGCCGGGGCTGTGGCGTCTTTCTCGGCGTGCCTCGCGTCTTCGTGACATGCCCCGCGCCTTATCCATCAGAGGAGGAGGCTTCTTGGGCTGGTCTTGGTCGACTTCCCGCCCCCTTCTTCCGGGTTCCTGCACTGCTGCTCTTTCGCGAGCCTCGGCGAAGTTGGACCCCGGATCCGGTGCACGGCTGGCCTGCACCAGGCACTCCTGGCCAGCTCTCCCCACCAGAGACCCACAACTTGAGGCAGACGTCCGGCAACAGGCGGTCCCTTCTCCGGCCCCGACGAGGTACGGTTACTACTCTCTACTGTTGCCTGACAGCGGGGACCCTCGAAGTACGTGACAGTGGCTAGATCCTGCACTTTCCAGCAGCAGTCCCGGCTGGTCTTCCGAGGTGGAGGAAAGGCGGACGGTTAGGCTATCCGCGTTTTCTCTGAGTGCCCTTTTTTCTATATTCCCAGGGGGAGTGTTCTACCGCTCCTCAGCTGGTGAATTGGCAAGATTATAAAGCTGGTGATGAAACCGTACTGATAGGGCTCGGTCAGTAGGCGGGGGGTACGTCAACTGGGTAGGGTAGCTGACCTAAGAGACAAGCTGACCTCTCCCTCAGTGCGCCTTCCTTCCCACGCTAATGCTTTGCTCCTCACCAGTCTCCACCCAAGCTATCCCTGGTCACTCTATCTCCACACCTAAAATGGCCGCCCTGGTACTGGCCTTATATAGGCTGGTTCTGGCTACCAGAACCCTCCAGAAGGTTCTAGTACCTTCTTAGTGTAACCCTATAGTCCCTTACCTTGAAGAGACAGTTATGGCAGTTGCCGTCCACCATTTTGTGTGACCCTTCCTTTCTAGTCAGGAAAGGCACCTACCACAGGAGAAAGGACTATGAGGGCCAAAGAACGTCTAACCCCTAGTCAGCACCACAAAAATCCAGTGGACACAGAAGGATAAAAAGAAAAGGTTTTAGGGGCAGAAAGAGGATAAAATAAATAATTAATAGGAGTGGCTTCCCAAAAGGCAGACAGGTCTAACAAGGGGGGAACGCAATAAAGAAAAGAACGGAATAAAGAAAAGATTGGAGGGGGAACGCAATAAAGAAAAGATTGGAGGGAGAACAGCATAAAGGAAAGATTGGAACGGCACAAAGGAAAGATTGGAGGGGGAACGTCATAAAGGAAAGATTGGAGGGAGAACGGCACAAAGGAAAGATTGGAGGGAGAACGGCATAAAGAAAATATTGGAGGGAGAACGGCATAAAGAAAAGATTGGAGGGAGAACGGCATAAAGAAAAGATTGGAGGGGGACGGCATAAAGAAATGATTGGAGGGGGTATGGCATAAAGAAATGATTGGAGGGGTACGGCATAAATAAATGATTGGAGGGGGTACAGCATAAAGGAATGATTGGAGGGGGTACGGCATAAAGAAATGATTGGAGGGGGTACGGCATAAATAAATGATTGGAGGGGGTACAGCATAAAGAAATGATTGGAGGGGGTACGGCATAAAGAAATGATTGGAGGGGGTACGGCATAAAGAAATGATTGGAGGGGGTACGGCATAAAGAAATTATTGGAGGGGGTATGGCATAAAGAAGAGGGGGTACGGGATAAAGAAGAGGGGGTACGGCATAAAGAAAAGATTGGAGGGGGTACAGCATAAAGAAAAGATTGGAGGGGGTACAGCATAAAGAAATGATTGGAGGGGTACGCCACAAAAAAAAATGATCGGAGGGGGTACGGCATAAAGAAGAGGGGGTACTGGATAAAGAAATGATTGGAGGGGGTACGGCATAAAGAAATGATTGGAGAGGGTACGGCATAAAGAAATGATTGGAGGGGGTACGGCATAAAGAAATGATTGGAGGGGGTACGGCATAAAGAAATGATTGGAGTAGGTATGGCATAAAGAAATGATTGGAGGGGGTACGGCATAAAGAAGAGGGGGTACGGCATAAAGAAATGATTGGAGGGGGTACGGCATAAAGAAAGGATTGGAGAGGGTACGGCATAAAGAAATGATCGGAGTGGGTACAGCATAAAGAAAAGATTGGAGGGGGAATGGCATAAAGAAAAGATTGGAGGGGGAACGGCATAAAGAAAAGATTGGAGGGGGAACGGCATAAGGAAAAGATTGGAGGGGGAACGGCATAAAGAAAAGATTGGAACGGCATAAAGAAAAGATTGGAGGGGGAATGGCATAAAGGAAAGATTGGAGGGGGAACGGCATAAAGAAAAGATTGGAACGGCATAAAGAAAAGATTGGAGGGGGAACGGCATAAGGAAAAGATTGGAGGGGGAACGGCATAAAGAAAAGATTGGAACGGCATAAAGAAAAGATTGGAGGGGGAATGGCATAAAGAAAAGATTGGAGGGGGAACGGCATAAAGAAAAGATTGGAACGGCATAAAGAAAAGATTGGAACGGCATAAAGAAAAGATTGGAGGTGGAACGGCATAAAGAAAACGTTGGAGGGGGAACGGCATAAAGAAAAGATTGGAGGGGGAACGGCATAAAGAAAAGATTGGAGGGGGAATGGCATAAAGAAAGGAACGCAATAAAGAAAAGATTGGATGGGGAACGGCATGAAGGAAAGAAAGCAATAAAAAAAGATTGGAGGGGAAACACAATAAAGAAAAGATTGAAAGGGAAACACAATAAAGAAAAGATTGGAACGGCATAAAGAAAATATTGGAACAGCATAAAGAAAAGATTGGAGGTGGAATGGCATAAAGAAAAGATTGCAGGGGGAACGGCAAAGAAAAGATTGGAGGGGGAAAGGCATAAAGAAAAGATTGGAGGGGGAATGGCACAAAGAAAAGATTGGAGGGAGAATGGCACAAAGAAAAGATTGGAGAGGGAATGGCATAAAGAAAGGAACGGAATAAAAAAAAGATTGGAGGGGAAACACAATAAAGAAAAGATTGCAGGGGGAACACAATAAAGAAATGAACGGAATAAAGAAAATATTGGAGGGGGAACGGAACACAATAAAGAAAAGATTGGAGGGGGGACAGAATAAAGAAAGGAACACAATAAAGAAAAGATTAAAGGGGGAACACAAAGAAAGGAACACAATAAAGAAAAGATTGGAGGGGGACTGCAATAAAGAAAAGAACGGAATAAAGAAAAGATTTGAGGGGAGGAATGGAATAAAGAAAGAAACACAATAAAGAAAAGATTGGAGGGGGAACGGCATAAAGAAAAGATTGGAGGGGGAATGGCATAAAGAAAAGATTGGAGGGGGAAAGCATGAAGGAAAGAACACAAAGAAAAGATTGGAGGGGAAACACAATAAAGAAAAGATTGGAGGGGAAACACAATAAAGAAAAGATTGGAACGGCATAAAGAAAAGATTGGAACGGCATAAAGAAAAGATTGGAGGGGGAACGGCATAAAAGAACGATTGGAGGGGGAATGGCACAAAGAAAAGATTGGAGGGGGAAAGGCATAAAGAAAGGAACGGAATAAAGAAAAGATTGGAGGGGAAACACAAAGAAAAGATTGGAACAGCATAAAGAAAAGATTGGAACGGCATAAGGAAAAGATTGGAGGGGGAACGGCACAAAGGAAAGATTGGAACGGCACAAAGGAAAGATTGGAGGGGGAACGGCATAAAGAAAAGATTGGAGGGGGAACGGCATAAGGAAAAGATTGGAGGGGGAACGGCATAAAGAAAAGATTGGAACGGCATAAAGAAAAAATTGGAACGGCATAAAGAAAAGATTGGAACGGCATAAAGAAAAGATTGGAGGTGGAACGGCATAAAGAAAACGTTGGAGGGGGAATGGCATAAAGTAAAGATTGGAGGGGGAACGGCATGAAGGAAAGAACACAATAAAGAAAAGATTGGAGGGGAAACACAATAAAGAAAAGATTGGAGGGGAAACACAATAAAGAAAAGATTGGAACGGCATAAAGAAAAGATTGGAGGGGGAACGGCATAAAGGAACGATTGGAGGGGGAATGGCACAAAGAAAAGATTGGAGGGGGAAAGGCATAAAGAAAGGAACGGATTAAACAAAAGATTGGAGGGGAAACACAATAAAGAAAGGATTGGAACGGCATAAAGAAAAGATTGGAACGGCATAAGGAAAAGATTGGAGGGGGAACGGCATCAAGGAAAGATTGGAACGGCACAAAGGAAAGATTGGAGGGGAACGGCATAAAGAAAAGATTGGAGGGGGAACGGCATAAAGAAAAGATTGGAGGGGGAACGGCATAAAGAAAAGATTGGCGTGGGAATGGCATAAAGAAAAGATTGGAGGGGGGAACGGCATAAAGAAAAGATTGGAGGGGGAACGGCATAAAGAAAAGATTGGCGTGGGAATGGCATAAAGAAAAGATTGGAGGGGGGAACGGCATAAAGAAAAGATTGGAGGGGGGGAACGGCATAAAGAAAAGATTGGAGGGGGGAACGGCATAAAGAAAAGATTGGAGGGGGGAACGGCATAAAGAAAATATTGGAGGGGGAACGGCATAAAGAAAAGATTGGAGGGGGGAACGGCATAAAGAAAAGATTGGAGGGGGGGAACGGCATAAAGAAAGGAACGCAATAAAGAAAAGATTGGAGTGGGAATGGCATAAAGAAAAGATTGGAGGGGGAATGGCATAAAGAAAGGAACGCAATAAAGAAAAGATTGGAGGGGGGAACGGCATAAAGAAAAGATTGGAGGGGGGGAACGGCATGAAGGAAAGAACGCAATAAAGAAAAGATTGGAGGGGAAACACAAAGAAAAGATTGCAGGGGGAACACAATAAAGAAATTAACTGAATAAAGAAAATATTGGAGGGGGAACGGAACACAATAAAGAAAAGATTGGAGGGGGGACGGAATAAAGAAAAAGATTGGAGGGGGGACGGAATAAAGAAAAAGATTGGAGGGGCAGAATAAAGAAAAAGTTTGGAGGAGGAACGCAATAAAGAAAGGAATGCAATAAAGAAAAGATTGGAGAGGAACGCAATAAAGAAAAGATTGGAGGAGAACGCAATAAAGAAAGGAAAGCAATAAAGAAAAGATTGGAGGGTGAACGCAATAATGAAATGATTGGAGGGGGAATGCAATAGAGAAAAGAACGGAATAAAGAAAAGATTGGAGAGGGGAACGCAATAAAGAAAAGAACGGAGGGGGAACGGCATAAAGAAAAGATTGGAGGGGGAACGGCATAAAGAAAAGATTGGAGGGGGGACGGCATAAAGTTAGATTGGAGGGGGAACGGCATAAAGAAAAGATTGGAGGGGGAACGGCATAAAGAAAAGATTGGAGGGGGAACGGCATAAAGAAAAGATTGGAGGGGGAACGGCATAAAGAAAGGAACGGAATAAAGAAAAGATTGGAGGGGGAACGGCATAGAGAAAAGATTGGAGGGGGAACGGAATAAAGAAAATATTGGAGGGGGAACGGAATAGAGAAAAGATTGAAGGGGGAACGGAATAAAGAAAAGATTGAAGGGGAACGGAATAAAGAAAAGATTGGAGGGGGAATGGCATAAAGAAAAGATTGGAGGGGGAACGGCATAAAGAAAAGATTGGAGGGGGAACGGCATAAGGAAAAGATTGGAGGGGGAACGGCATAAAGAAAAGATTGGAACGGCATAAAGAAAAGATTGGAGGGGGAATGGCATAAAGGAAAGATTGGAGGGGGAACGGCATAAAGAAAAGATTGGAACGGCATAAAGAAAAGATTGGAGGGGGAACGGCATAAGGAAAAGATTGGAGGGGGAACGGCATAAAGAAAAGATTGGAACGGCATAAAGAAAAGATTGGAGGGGGAATGGCATAAAGAAAAGATTGGAGGGGGAACGGCATAAAGAAAAGATTGGAACGGCATAAAGAAAAGATTGGAACGGCATAAAGAAAAGATTGGAGGTGGAACGGCATAAAGAAAACGTTGGAGGGGGAACGGCATAAAGAAAAGATTGGAAGGGGAACGGCATAAAGAAAAGATTGGAGGGGGAATGGCATAAAGAAAGGAACGCAATAAAGAAAAGATTGGATGGGGAACGGCATGAAGGAAAGAAAGCAATAAAAAAAGATTGGAGGGGAAACACAATAAAGAAAAGATTGAAAGGGAAACACAATAAAGAAAAGATTGGAACGGCATAAAGAAAATATTGGAACAGCATAAAGAAAAGATTGGAGGTGGAATGGCATAAAGAAAAGATTGCAGGGGGAACGGCAAAGAAAAGATTGGAGGGGGAAAGGCATAAAGAAAAGATTGGAGGGGGAATGGCACAAAGAAAAGATTGGAGGGAGAATGGCACAAAGAAAAGATTGGAGAGGGAATGGCATAAAGAAAGGAACGGAATAAAAAAAAGATTGGAGGGGAAACACAATAAAGAAAAGATTGCAGGGGGAACACAATAAAGAAATGAACGGAATAAAGAAAATATTGGAGGGGGAACGGAACACAATAAAGAAAAGATTGGAGGGGGGACAGAATAAAGAAAGGAACACAATAAAGAAAAGATTAAAGGGGGAACACAAAGAAAGGAACACAATAAAGAAAAGATTGGAGGGGGACTGCAATAAAGAAAAGAACGGAATAAAGAAAAGATTTGAGGGGGGGAATGGAATAAAGAAAGAAACACAATAAAGAAAAGATTGGAGGGGGAACGGCATAAAGAAAAGATTGGAGGGGGAAAGCATGAAGGAAAGAACACAAAGAAAAGATTGGAGGGGAAACACAATAAAGAAAAGATTGGAGGGGAAACACAATAAAGAAAAGATTGGAACGGCATAAAGAAAAGATTGGAACGGCATAAAGAAAAGATTGGAGGGGGAACGGCATAAAGGAACGATTGGAGGGGGAATGGCACAAAGAAAAGATTGGAGGGGGAAAGGCATAAAGAAAGGAACGGAATAAAGAAAAGATTGGAGGGGAAACAAAGAAAAGATTGGAACAGCATAAAGAAAAGATTGGAACGGCATAAGGAAAAGATTGGAGGGGGAACGGCACAAAGGAAAGATTGGAACGGCATAAAGAAAAGATTGGAGGGGGAACGGCATAAAGAAAAGATTGGAGGGGGAACGGCATAAGGAAAAGATTGGAGGGGGAACGGCATAAAGAAAAGATTGGAACAGCATAAAGAAAAGATTGGAACGGCATAAGGAAAAGATTGGAGGGGGAACGGCACAAAGGAAAGATTGGAACGGCACAAAGGAAAGATTGGAGGGGAACGGCATAAAGAAAAGATTGGAGGGGGAACGGCATAAAGAAAAGATTGGAGGGGGAACGGCATAAAGTAAAGATTGGAGGGGGAACGGCATGAAGGAAAGAACACAATAAAGAAAAGATTGGAGGGGAAACACAATAAAGAAAAGATTGGAGGGGAAACACAATAAAGAAAAGATTGGAACGGCATAAAGAAAAGATTGGAGGGGGAACGGCATAAAGGAACGATTGGAGGGGGAATGGCACAAAGAAAAGATTGGAGGGGGAAAGGCATAAAGAAAGGAACGGATTAAAGAAAAGATTGGAGGGGAAACACAATAAAGAAAGGATTGGAACGGCATAAAGAAAAGATTGGAACGGCATAAGGAAAAGATTGGAGGGGGAACGGCATCAAGGAAAGATTGGAACGGCACAAAGGAAAGATTGGAGGGGAACGCAATAAAGAAAAGATTGGAGTGGGAATGGCATAAAGAAAAGATTGGAGGGGGAATGGCATAAAGAAAAGATTGGAGGGGGGGAACGGCATAAAGAAAGGAACGCAATAAAGAAAAGATTGGAGTGGGAATGGCATAAAGAAAAGATTGGAGGGGGAACGGCATAAAGAAAAGATTGGCGTGGGAATGGCATAAAGAAAAGATTGGAGGGGGGAACGGCATAAAGAAAAGATTGGAGGGGGGGAACGGCATAAAGAAAAGATTGGAGGGGGGAACGGCATAAAGAAAATATTGGAGGGGGAAAGGCATAAAGAAAGGAACGGAATAAAGAAAAGATTGGAGGGGAAACACAAAGAAAAGATTGGAACAGCATAAAGAAAAGATTGGAACGGCATAAGGAAAAGATTGGCGTGGGAATGGCATAAAGAAAAGATTGGAGGGGGGAACGGCATAAAGAAAAGATTGGAGGGGGGGAACGGCATGAAGAAAAGATTGGAGGGGGGAACGGCATAAAGAAAATATTGGAGGGGGAACGGCATAAAGAAAAGATTGGAGGGGGGAACGGCATAAAGAAAAGATTGGAGGGGGGGAACGGCATAAAGAAAGGAACGCAATAAAGAAAAGATTGGAGTGGGAATGGCATAAAGAAAAGATTGGAGGGGGAATGGCATAAAGAAAGGAACGCAATAAAGAAAAGATTGGAGGGGGGAACGGCATAAAGAAAAGATTGGAGGGGGGGAACGGCATGAAGGAAAGAACGCAATAAAGAAAAGATTGGAGGGGAAACACAAAGAAAAGATTGCAGGGGGAACACAATAAAGAAATTAACTGAATAAAGAAAATATTGGAGGGGGAACGGAACACAATAAAGAAAAGATTGGAGGGGGGACGGAATAAAGAAAAAGATTGGAGGGGGGACGGAATAAAGAAAAAGATTGGAGGGGCAGAATAAAGAAAAAGTTTGGAGGAGGAACGCAATAAAGAAAGGAATGCAATAAAGAAAAAATTGGAGAGGAACGCAATAAAGAAAAGATTGGAGGAGAACGCAATAAAGAAAGGAAAGCAATAAAGAAAAGATTGGAGGGTGAACGCAATAATGAAATGATTGGAGGGGGAATGCAATAGAGAAAAGAACGGAATAAAGAAAAGATTGGAGAGGGGAACGCAATAAAGAAAAGAACGGAGGGGGAACGGCATAAAGAAAAGATTGGAGGGGGAACGGCATAAAGAAAAGATTGGAGGGGGGACGGCATAAAGTTAGATTGGAGGGGGAACGGCATAAAGAAAAGATTGGAGGGGGAACGGCATAAAGAAAAGATTGGAGGGGGAACGGCATAAAGAAAGGAACGGAATAAAGAAAAGATTGGAGGGGGAACGGCATAGAGAAAAGATTGGAGGGGGAACGGAATAAAGAAAATATTGGAGGGGGAACGGAATAGAGAAAAGATTGAAGGGGGAACGGAATAAAGAAAAGATTGAAGGGGAACGGAATAAAGAAAAGATTGGAGGGGGAACGGAATAAAGAAAGGAACAAAATAAAGAAAAGATTGGAGGGAGAGCGGAATAAAGAAAGGATTGGAGAGGGAGCGGAATAAAGAAAAGATTGGAGTGGGAATGGCATAAAGAAAAGATTGGAGGGGGAATAGCATAAAGAAAGGAACGCAATAAAGAAAAGATTGGAGTGGGAATGGCATAAAGAAAAGATTGGAGGGGGAATGGCATAAAGAAAGGAACGCAATAAAGAAAAGATTGGAGGGGGAACGGCATGAAGGAAGGAACGCAATAAAGAAAAGTTTGGAGGGGGAACGGCATGAAGGAAAGAACGCAATAAAGAAAAGATTGGAGGGGAAACACAATAAAGAAAAGATTGGAGGGGAAACACAATAAAGAAAAGATTGCAGGGGGAACACAATAAAGAAATTAACTGAATAAAGAAAATATTGGAGGGGGAACGGAACACAATAAAGAAAGGATTGGAGGGGGGACGGAATAAAGAAAAAGATTGGAGGGGGACAGAATAAAGAAAAAGATTGGAGGGGGACGGAATAAAGAAAAAGATTGGAGGGGGGACGGAATAAAGAAAAAGATTGGAGGGGGGACGGAATAAAGAAAAAGATTGGAGGGGGCAGAATAAAGAAAGAGTTTGGAGGAGGAACGCAATAAAGAAAGGATTGCAATAAAGAAAAGATTGGAGAGGAACGCAATAAAGAAAAGATTGGAGGAGAACGCAATAAAGAAAGGAAAGCAATAAAGAAAAGATTGGAGGGGGAACGCAATAAAGAAATGATTGGAGGGGGAATGCAATAGAGAAAAGAACGGAATAAAGAAAAGATTGGAGGGGGAACGCAATAAAGAAAAGAACGGAGGGGGAACGGCATAAAGATAGATTGGAGGGGGAACGGCATAAAGAAAAGATTGGAGGGGGAACGACATAAAGTAAAGATTGGAGGGGGAACGGCATAAAGAAAGGAACGGAAGGAGAAAGGCATAGAGAAAAGATTGGAGGGGTAACGGAATAAAGAAAATATTGGAGGGGGAACAGAATAGAGAAAAGATTGAAGGGGGAACGGAATAAAGAAAAGATTGAAGGGGGAACGGAATAAAGAAAAGATTGAAGGGGGAACGGAATAAAGAAAAGATTGAAGGGGGAACGGAATAAAGAAAAGAGTGGAGGGGGAACGGAATAAAGAAAGGAACAAAATAAAGAAAGGATTGGAGG